>NC_133938.1:25157763-25469013 GCF_031877795.1 Strix aluco | reverse complement strand
ACTGTTAACTATGAAATTTTTATAACTGTGCTTTCATTAAGAATGCAGAGGCATTATAGCATGTGTACTCCTAACAGTATTTCAGAAGTCAGTATGTATAGCTGTATTCTCACATCAGATTTCCTAGTTTGACAAAAGATTTTTTTTTTCAACTCATGAAGATATGATGCCCATATTCAGTCATAGTTTCTGTAGCAGAAAAGCTTTCTTGTTTAATTTTTATTTAATAATTTAATAAATTTCTAAGAATATACTTGGTGGTGTGTAGGAAATAGGGTTAAAGAGTTGTGTCTCTCCCAAATGGTTTTATCCTGATAGTGTTCCGATTGTCTTAAAGTATCCAACATATGCTGTCAGTTTCCCATTGAATGTTATTGCCTAGTGCATGTCAGAAGGGGCTGTGTTCTGTGATGTGTAAAATCACTTTCCATATGAAGGCTGGATGCATGTAGGAGACTTATCTGAATGGAAAGTGAGATTTGGTTAACCTGTAAGGGAAAAAAGTTCCTAAGTGTAATATGAAATATTACCTGGACTTGCGAAGACCTGTGGCAGCACTGAGTGTTTGGCACAGCCATTTCAGCTTGCGTAGTTGACATGTAAAGCTGTTGCATTTGGACAGAAGACCATCTTAATTGTTACTGTGCTTCTGTGACCTTCCCTAAGATTCAGTAGAAATATTTGTGTTAAATATAGTCACAATACTTCATTTCACTATGAAATTTGTTTTCATAGATGTCTTTTGGTGAGACATGATTGCTTTTCAGAGAAGCTCTTGTGGATCTGCTCTGTGATGGTGCTTCTTGCTTTTAATTTCAGTCATATTTCCTTTTATTAAAATACTGCCGTTTTTTCTGATGCCTCATTAATGGAAGCTCAGCATGGACAGAACAGGAGGAATGCTTTTTTGTCATGAGTGAGAGGCTCTGTTGTCTCTATTTTAGACCCGTGCATGTATACTGCTTTCCGCACTTCCACATTGAGACAGTGTGTCTAAATGCTGTACTTTGTGTTAAGTAACATAACTGAGATTGGGACTTTCTGCTACTTTCCCGTTTTCTGCCCTTTCTCATCTTACATCTTAACTACTACATGCCTTCCTTTCTAGTCTTGCAAGTCGTGTCTGTTCCACCCCCTCCCCGTTTTGTTTTCCTGGCTGGGTTGGGTATATAGCTGTTCTCTTTATTTGTATTTGGTCAGTGGTTCCCCATGCTTGTCTCTACCTTCAAGGGCTGATGTGACAGAATTCTTCAGTTATCCTCTCTTTAAAAGTTACTGGATCTCAGGCCATTATTTGTTCCAAAAGGATTGCCAGTTCTGAGTTGTTACGAAGCTTTCCAACAAGGATGTTTATTTTCTGCTATTTAAAATTTTATTTGGCTGAATTATGTACAATATTGATAAATGTTACATTAATGTGTACAAAATGTATGTTTGTGGAACTGAACGTAAGCAGAAGCAAGTGGCAGTAAGATGCTGTGGGAGAAAGGACAAGCAGATGGTGACAGAAACCACTCTTTCTGAATTTGTAGTTGCCGCTGAGTCCAGATGACATGAAGAAGTAGGATTCTTGATTTGGTTTCCAGTAGGATATGTAGCAGAGTGAAAACTGTTTAATTTGCAGTTTCTTTCTAGTAATTTAACCAGCAGAATACACAAAATAGTATGTCGAGTCTCGTCTTCTCATTGTACCCTTCGTGCTTCATACTCCCATGTGTGGTTTGCCTTCCTGTAATTAAGGAACTGTTAAAGTAATTAGTTTTCCTCATTTTTCATGGGACTATGTTTCTGAGATGCTGTTGAAATATTACCTAAATAAACCCAGAATTAAAGAAACAAATCTTCATCACTTCACTTTCATTAATGTCTAAACTACACTTTGAGTCAAAGAAACATCAGGAAAGATCAACCACAGGTAAACTATGAACATAGCAGTATGAATCTGAAGAGCTTCTAGGTAGGTTTCTTAACATGTGTTAAGTCTTAGGTCCAAACTATTCTGAAAGATCCTGCCCGTGGAAGAAGCAGTACATCTCTGCTACTGCCATGCTAGGTAACTCTCCCAACAGAACTGTTGACGACACCCTCAGGTATGGTGTGGTGTTCTGAGCAGTGAGTGCTCCAGTGGTCACTTCCAAGGGGGAGGCAAGCAACAAGTAGACACTGGAATAAATGCTCACAAAACATCCTTAAAGGGCAAAAGAGTTGTAAATATCTGAAGTCAGTGACTTCAGTAAGGCTGTATGAGTTCACTTTATGAGCTATTTTTTAAGTAAACCTCAGCTACTCAAAATTAAAATACTATGTGAAACTGCATATTTCAAGAAAATTCCAGATTCATTACATTGCTGCCTTACATTGTTCCACCCTTCTTTCCCTTTCATTCCAAAATTGGAGACCCCTGTGTTAGAGATTCAGACAATGAATCCTTTTATCTAGCACTTACATTCATTATTCATTGTGCGTTGTCAGTGGATTGCTACTTCAGTCCTGAATTAGAGATAATTAATCTTAGGAAAGCACTTGTAATTTCACACTTTATGAAGCAGTATTGTCTCAGCACAGTAGTGCTGTGGTGGCAAAATAATGCTCATTGTTGCTGTTCAGTATTGTATCTCTTAATATTTATGTGCATTCAGGTCTTTGTTTACCTGTTTGTAGGTTTATGTTAGAGCAGTCATGACTGTGTTTTGCTTTGGAAATACTTTGGTATCTTTATTTTATACAGAATTTCAAACAGAAATTGATAAATTGCCATTTAAATGGTGAGGTTAGAAAGACCTTTATCCTTTTCAGTATTGAAAAGGAAAACTTGGAAAAGTGATGGACTTTAGAGCAAGGGGAGTTGAGTAGATTCCCAATTTGGCATGTTACTTCAGGTGGCGTGTTAAATTGGTAGCTGGTAATTGATCAGATACAGGCTCCATTTAGAAGCTGAGGCCTGATGTTTTCCATCTTGTGGTTAAATGTTTCTAAACCTTCTTGCTATGCACATAGCTTTCTAGGAGCTCTAGTTGTATGTGTGAGCACATATGTAAAAACTTTACTCAGGAAGGTAATTTCAGGTATTGCAACCTCTTTGTTTAGTTCATACATCTGCATAGGGAACAGTTCCTGCTCTGTATCTTGCAATACCTTAGGAAACATTCTAAAAATACCGGTATCTCTTGACAGTACTTGAAACTGATATTTCTAGAATGCTGAAAGAATAAAATTCTAATCTACACTCACATGGAGGTACTGGAGAAGTGATTCAGTGCAGTTACCAGAGATCCCTTAGTTGCATAGCGCACAGAAGGGAATATTTTGGAATAAATACCAATGTATGCTTGTCCTTCTACTCTTCCTTTGTATGCTGTTGATTGCAGTAGGAGATTAAAAACTGAGAGCTAAAAACAGACTTTCCGTTTCACTTGGCATTCTTGTTAAGTGGAGAAAAAAAATTGCTAAGGGCTTTCAAAATGTTCTCTTAAGTCTCTTCAGCTGTATTTGCCTAATTGTTTTCAGGAGTTTCACAGTAATTGCTAACTAAGGTATATAGCACAATGAGACTTTTTGATTACACACTTCATGAAAACTGGCACATCATAAAAATATTTACTATAATTTTTGCTTATTATTAGGTTTTCCACAGCAAATTTAATTCCTTTGTAGAAATGTTAATCTTATCACAGTCCTTAAATAGAAATTGGGGAAAAATAATTAAAATTTAAATAAGAGTGTATTACACTGTGCAATTTGTGCTGACTAGAGAAACATACCTCCAAGCTGAGTTACCCTGTGATCCTGACCTCGTAAGTGGAGTCAAGAATTAGAATTTATTGTTAGTCTAATTAATGCCCTAGCAGTCTAATCAAAATGCAGCTGTGTTTATTGTTGGCCAATTACAGTGATGCTAACACTTGTAGTTTAATTACTGCTAGCTTCCAATAATCGATGGAGCATCATCAGTATCCTGAGCCCTGCTGGGAGGAGGATGCTGGTGGTGGCTCTACGTGGGATTTTGCTGGGTGCTTTCAAGCAGTCAGTTGCTAATGCTTTGTGTTGATCCAGAAGCTTATGGTTGTTAATCACTCTGGTTTTCTTAGACCTTTATTGTATCAGCTATAATTTCCTTAAGACTGTGCAGTTGCACAAAGCTGAGCTGAATGTAAAAACAAGTTAGACAGAAGTCATTCAACTGTAATGACTTTGTTTAGTCACTCAACTGCAAGGCATGTGCTGCTACACCTAAAGCCAAGCTCAAATAGTAAGTGCAGGCCAAGAGAAGTCCAGACAAAAGGTTGCAAGTCCTTAGGCAGTATGTTTCTGGGGCACTCTGAGACCTGTGGCCTGCTAATAGCAATGTCAATACTGTCTCTACAGGGCTACAAGTTGTGTGCGGGTAAGAGAGAGAGATCTGTGTGTAAGACTCCTGCTAGAGAGGGGGGGAGCATAAGCTGACCTTTCGGGTTGGCTTGCTGAATATAGTAGCTGAAGATGGAATTAGTCTGCTTGCAAAGCTATAAGCTATTACCATTGCGATGGAAGCACTGACATCGCTTCATATTGTTGTTCCATTGATGGCCGGTCTGCAGTAAACCCCAAGCAAAGGGCAGCTTCTCCTGCACGGTCATTGGGTCTGCAGCAGCTCCTGCAAAACAAGCCTTCTGAGTGCTGCCAGGTGCTGTGTAATTTTGATGTGCACTTGAAAGGATGTTCTTAAGCTCTTAAAATCCTTCATTGTGGCTTTCATTTTTCAGTGTAAGACATTCTTCAGTGTTGAGTCATCTTCTGGTGATGAAACACAGAGGTTTTTTCATTGTGTTTACAGTAGCTTCCTTGTGTGAGCTGACAGGGCTTATTACACTAGGGGACTCTGATCTGAACTGCAGCAGTTTGGCAAAATGGAAAGGTAATCTATTCAGAAAGAAAATCTCTGCAAGCTGTTTGAATCTGGTACAATAGGTGTCGTGGTTTAGGCCCAGCTGGCAACTAAGCACTCACTCTGGTGGAATGGGGAGGAGAATTGGAAGAAAAAGGTAAAAACTCATGAGTTGAGAGCGGACAGTTTAATAGGACAACACAAGGAGAGAAAGTACTAATAACAACAACAGTAATACTAATAAAAGAGTATACGAAGCCAGTGATACACAGTGCAGTCACTCACTGTGTGGAACCCTGTGCCAAGCACTTTTCCGAGCCATGGTCCCTCCTCCCCTCTGCCAGCTCCCCCAGTTCATATCCTGAGCATGACATCACATGGTATTGAATGTCCCCTTGGCTAGTCTGGGTCAGCTATCCTGACTGTGTCCCCTCCCAGCTTCTTGTGAAAATTAATTCTATCTCAGCTGAACCCAGGACATTATGGCAGAGGTTCTTCAGAGGCCATGAATTGGTGATTTTTTTTGTTTTGTTGTTGTTTTGGGTTGTGGTTTTTCTTCTCTAATCTTATTGCTGGAGGAAGTTAGTTTCTGTGCAAATGAAATACTGGGTTTCTGGGAAATGCTATTTATAGTCTTTTTGAGGTAAATGTGGGCCAAAGTCTAATAGAGAACCTCAAGAATGATATACAGTAGATCTTCAGATGGTCTGTGTTTGTAAGGATCATATTCTACAAAACATGTGAGAAGGATCACAACGATGATCAGGGGACTGGGCAGTCTGTCATATGAGGAAAGGCTGAGAGAATTGGCTTTGTTCGGCCTTGAGAGAAGAAGGCTTAGGGGAGACCTTATCACCATGTTTCAGTATTTAAAGGGTGGCTGCAAAGAAGATGGAGACTCCCTTTTTACAAGGAGTCACGTGGAAAAGACAAGGGGTAACGGGTAAAAGTTACTGCTGGGGAGATTCCGATTGGACACAAGAGGAAAATTTTTTCACAATGAGAACAATCATCCACTGGAATAATCTCCCCAGGGAAGTGTTGGATTCCCCAACACTGGACACTTTTAAGATTCAGCTGGACAGGGTGCTGGGCCATCTTGTCTAGACAGTGCTTGTGCCAAGAAAGGTTGGACCAGATGACCCTTGAGGTCTCTTCCAACCTGGTATTCTGTGATGCTATGGTCAAATAAGACTCAGTTTTCTGTCTTGCTTTATTCAGGTAATGTTTGAAATATTCAGTTTAGATGAAGCTATGACAAATTTGCCACTCTGCTGTATGAAGTGTAGCAAAAGTGTAGAGAGTCATGTTTATAAAAATTAAGTCTGTCCTTTGTGAGAGCTGCTGCTTGGTCTAATCTACTCTAGGCTGTTTAGCAACAAATTAGAATTACTGGGAATAGTAGCCATAATACACAAACTAAACTTTGTCTTTCTTTCCTATGCCTTGATCCTAGATCTTTTGCAGTTCTGAGTAGGGCTTTATTTTTGTTTTGTTATTTCTCTGAGAAATACCGATTTATGTCCTTATCAGAGGCATAGCTTATAAACAAATCTTGCTTGCAAAATTTGCTCGTTTAGGTGTGTAGGGAAATAATCCTGGTACACAGGTAAGTTAATATGTCCCTTGGCATGTTGGAAGAGACTATTAGCTGTAAACTGCCCTGGTTTTTCACACAGTGAAACTCTCTTGGTTTTGAATCTTGAAAGTGTGCTTTGGGTAATTCCTCCAAATGTTAGGAGTAGATAATTTGTATACAATTTTCAGTGTAAAGTTCTGTCTGCAGCTTTGATTAGGTTATCCAGTGTGTTTCAAGTTCTCTATGTTTAATATCTATGTCCTTTATAAGGAACGTTCTTACCTCACTATTATCTAGAACTTAGCAAAAGTGTGAAGCTTCAAGACATGTTCCTATACCTGTCCCCTTTTTTCCCTGCTCCCCGGTACACACTTTCATTGATTGTTTTTGGGAGAGGGGGTATAAAATTTTCCATTTGCTGGTCTCTTAGTTTTTATGGAAAGACAATTATGATCTCCTGCCTTTCCCGTACTTCCTCCATTAATGTTCTACTACCTATCATATTTAGAACTTTCCTAAGTGTTTCCTAGAAAAATCATTACAGTCCTTCATGACTGTACCAAACACTAGGACTTTAGTCTATTGTCAAAACAATTAAAGAGCAATGTTTTTTCATTCAGAGTTGAGATCTGTAACAGATGTAGGCTATTTAATCTCCTTCACTAAATTCCCAACCTTAATTCATAAACTGTCTTTTCTGTCTTTTCCATCAGTGTTGTTTACCTTTTAATACTTGTACCTGTAATTTCATATATAGTACTAACTCTTTTCTTCTACTACATCTGAAATTGCTTTATTTCTTAGTGTTAGCATTCCTTTCTTGTGACTTACCCTGCTGTGTTTCTGTTAAGTCCTCCACAGTCTCTGACTTGAATAATTGCTTCTAGTTCAGTCTGTTTATTTTCCATCATCCTGGCATTAATATACAAGTAGCTGTGAGATGGTTTATTCTCTTTCTTTCTTGGTAAGTAGTTTTGTTTTCTTCTTTCCTTCCTCCTCCCCCTTTTCTTCTACTATATACAAGTCTGGCATTTCAGTTCTTTATTTAGAGTTGTCTCTTTGTCAAAAATTGAATCTTGTATCCAGTCCAGGCTGTTTTTTCTTATGCCAGCTCTGAAGACAGAAGATTGGTTGTCTGAAGGGAAGTAGCGGCTAGTCAAGAGCACATGTGTGCTTTGTGAGGACTGTGCTCCATGCGTGAAGTCTCTAGACTTCTCCTTTCAGTTGATTAAAGGAATGATGAACTTCTTGTGTGCAGTGGTGTAGAAAGTGAAGATGAGGTTTAGCAGATCATATGTGGACTTCCTGATTTGTTTGAACTTCTTTGGGGAGAGTGAAAGAAGGTGTGATTCACATGGACTGTTATGCAGTCAGTTTAAGAGATGACCTCTTTGCAGACATTCAGTACTCAAAGTGCTGTTAATACTTATTTTTGTTTCCGGGGTTGGTGGCAAGATATGAAATGGAAGTTGTCAGCTGTTGAACTTTTGATCATTTTGAGCTGATGGAACCAGGTACCAGTGATCTTCACAGCACATAATACATCTTTTCCTGGAGACTATCTAGAAAGAAATGATGTGCGTTGAAAAGATGTAAGTGGAAAAGGTAATCTCATAAATGTTGTGGCAATTACTAAAACTCATAGTGTGTCTCTACTATTCTTCTGGATAGCTCAAAATGTAACAGGCAGACCACACAGAAGTTGATGAGTGTTTTGGTTGGTTTGTTTGTTTGGGTGGTGGTGGTTGTTGGTTTTTGTTTTTCTTTTTTTTAGAATTCAGAAAGTAATGGGAAATGAGAGTGGAAGGGTTACTTGAAGGAGTAACATTATGGTCATTTCTAAGGGGAATAGTCAGTGGCAGTGTATGGAGATGCACATCTGAAAAAGTGAAGTGAGAAGGGAACCCAAAGGTGGTAGAAAAAGGGAGTGAAAATAGAAAGACATTAGATTAAATATAATGTGTAGAACATGGGTAAGGACTCTAATAGCACGAAAAAATTACTCCAGACAAAAATTGGAATCACTGGAGAGTAACATGGTTACCTGGAGGAGGCAAAAATGAGATACATTGTGAAGTAATTTGGAGCAGATGGGAGGTGGGGAAAAAAAAAAAATGAAGAGCAGAGATGTCTCACTGTAAAAGGTTGTAAAAGTCAAGGTGACAGATGAGGGCTTAGAAAAAGGTGCTCTAGTAAACAAATTACAGAACCCAAATCATTTCTTTGCTTGGTGAGGGGAAGGAAAAGGCAGAGAAAGAATTGGAGGTGACAGTGAAGTTTTGATCCTGAGAGAGAGTAAAAGTGCATGCATTATTTAGAACAGAAAAGGAAGATTGTAGCAAGAGACTAGGAAAAAAAGGTATACTCAGTACTAAAAAGAATTAGTTTGTGATAATGGTGTGGCAGAAATGGGAGAGGAAGCTGACATTTGGATTAGAACCAATTTGAAGGAAATGTGCTGAATTATTGCTGTGCGTTTGAACAGATATGTGGAGGTGTCAATTAAGTAATTGAAAAACTTTTACTTACAATGGACTTGTTTCCTATGAGGGGGCTAAAAGAATCAATATAGCAGTACATCAGAACATTGGGAATATTTACTGCAATGTTACATCTTGACATGAAATGCGTAACTCAAGTTGCTTTATGGATGCTATGAAATAATGATAATGATCACCAAATTTGCTATATTTTTATCACTTAATAAAAATGCTTTATCTCTTGTGCATAGATATTTGATTTAATGGATGCCAAAGCCCGTGCTGACTGTATCAAAGAAATAGATCTTCTTAAGGTAAAAGATTTGTTTAAAAAATGTACAGCCATCATCAAAGTATATTAAGATTTTTAACAGATATAGTTCAGGTGTCCATTGTTGTCTGTGTAGAGTTTTTATAAGCCTCATTTAAGGGAATTTCGTAATCTTTAATGTTTTAAAAATTAACATTGAGAAGTAAATCCTATAGAAGAATGGGTAATTTTTCAAGTAGAAGTTTCTGCTAAAACCACAGTATTGTAAACAGCTGTGTCCTGTGTACAGTAAAATACTGATTTTAAAATTTGACTTTGCTGTTTCAGATAAGTTTTTCATAGCACAGATGCATTGAAGCAAAATTCCTCTAAAATTGCAACTTCAGTCATCATGTTGATCCTAAAATGCCATCATGTTCTTGCAAAATGTTTATCTGTAAATGTTTCTCATAAACATATATTTTGTGTATCATACTGAAATAGACTTTTAGGGATTGTTTGCCTAAAGAAGAATGTTTCATTTGTCAGTCTTAAAAGATAAGATGCTCTACACTAAAATGTGCTTTATTCTGCTTTCTTAGCAACTGAATCATCCAAATGTAATTAAATATTATGCCTCATTCATTGAAGACAATGAACTGAACATAGTGTTGGAATTAGCTGATGCTGGTGATCTCTCTAGAATGATAAAGGTAGGAATTCACTTTTTTAAAAAAATTAAAAGCTTGCTCAACTTTGGCTTTTCATTCTGCATGCTCATCACTGGGTGAAATGCAGTGAAAATATCAGGAACTGTGGAAAGAAAAGCGGAGTGTTTGGACTGACTTTTAAAAAAATGTGTGCCCAGTATTGATGCTTATGTATTTTTAACACTGTTGCCCAGAATGTAAGTGCAGATGGGGACATAACTAGACTGAAATTATATTAGCACTGGGGAGAAGAAGAAAAACGGTGAAGAAAAGCACTGTCACCACCATTTATAACAATACATTCTGACAGCATTCCTGATTTTTGGCACAATTGTGTTTTGTATTCCAATATTCTGTTCTCTATAGTGGTGGTGAAAGCAGAGAAGGACTGGTGTCGTAAGGCAGAACTAGATCTTTAACTTCAACTGATAACCCATTTAGCAAACAATATAAAGGTTGAAATGGAAATAACTGCATCATTTTATAGGGCTAGTTAAATACTTCTTTATCTTGAGACTAACACGTATTCTGAAAATGTATTTCATATTTGGTTGAAATCACATGCAGTGAACTTACTGATATATAGTTGTGCATTATGGGTTAATTGCTTTCCTTTGTAGTTTTTAAATGCCTATTCTTTAGCTAATCAGAAAAATTTACCCAAGACTGCTTGTATAAACTTTGTATTCTGAAACTTAGATTAACTTTTAACTAGCTTTTTTATCTTGGTTTGTCATCTGGCAACTACTTCCCCTCTTTCCCTACCCTTTTTCCACTGGGTCTTGGTTTTAGTATGTCCCTTTGGTGTACTTTCTTGTTGTGCACACCAACATTACTGTTGTCAACAGCGTAACTCTGGGAATACATAATGCCAGTCAATTAGCATTTGCTCAGCAACAGCCGGGCACAGAATGGAGTTCTGATGTTTTGCTTAGGACTTACATGAATAGAGAATGTTAATTTCTTCATTAATGACTTTCATACTGATTTTTTTTTTTGAGCTTTTGAAAAATATTCCCTTTTAGATTGATAATTGTAAGGTAGGACAGTCAAAATTTGGTTCTAAACAAGTTGACAGCATTCTGTTAATATTTATATCCAAATCTGATATTTTTCTTCACATCATGAATTATTAATTCTGTGGGCTTACATTTCATAAAACATAAAGGAAGGTTTGTCTTCTCTTTTGGATGTTCAGTTTTGACACAACAGTTATTAATATGAGTACTCTGTGACAGATTGCCTTATGGCATGTCTGGTCTTATGACCCATTGAAGCTTTTACTTTTTCCCCTGCTTTTTTTTTCCTTTATTTTTTTAAATTTTAAATCCATTGTGTGAATAATGGCTTCTTCAGTGCAGTTGGCCTCATTACACCTTGTCCAAGTCGGTGGGTATTTCTTACAGGCTCGATTTTGGAGGCACTTTGTGATTGTCCTCTTAACACAGGGGTCATGTTTAATGTAGCAAACTTAGATTGCTGTTTGATGTTAATGACAGCCTATCAGGCTATTATTAAATATGTATGAGGTGTCACAATGCACTCAGTCTTCATGCTGCTGGTGGAGGAAATGATTTGGTAGACTACTTGAATGGTATGACTTTAAATACGGGGCGCATCAGTTATATGGTGTCTTCTTAAGGAGCATTTTAAAAATTGCCTGAAAAATAAATGATATGTAATGGTATGGAATTTTCCTAGCAGAATGGCTGCCTGTCACACTATTAAGGTAGATAACTATATTGTGTTATTAAAACAACCGAACCATGCTTTGGTTTCCAGTGTTCTTGCTAAAATGCTGTTCTACGTTTGTTGGAAGATGTTGAGGCACCCCCAGAAGAGTGTTTGGGTACCAGGCTTCTTGTGAGATTTGTAGAGAGGATCAAGCATGTTTTTTTTAAATTGTAAATTACCTCAACTTGAATAACACTGAAACCAACATTAATGTGAGGGAAAACTACTTAATTAGTTTACTTGGGTATTTGTTATGACATTATTGGCACATCAGAGAATACTTACAAAGCTGCTGTGCCTCACAGTGCACCGTAATGAATTCTTTAGTTCTTCCCTTACTGAACTACATCCTTGCTGCCCTGCTTTTATACCGTCCCTCTTGTTACCTGTGAATAATACTCTCTTTGTCCCCATTGAGTAGACAACTGAGGAAAATCACTTGGTACATTCATATAGATTCTAGTAGAATTCATAGAATCTGCTGTATGTCCAAAAAAAAAAAGCAGCTGTGCATTGGCATTTACAAACTGCACAATGAAATCGGAGACATCTTGTGTTCTCTCTGTCTCTCTGTGTGTTTATGTATGTACATACACAGATTTAAACCACTTTATTGTAATGAATTTTTTCAATTACCTCTGTCACAGGGAGATGTTTCAGTACAGCCTCCGTTCTCAAAAGTAGGACGTTCCAAAATTGAGGCTTTTGTACCTTATAGCTTTTAATGGCCTGGTAGATTCTTGGACATGGCATGTCAGTAATACTGAGAGGCAACCATTATCAGTGGCTTTGAGTTGGTTTTGTGCTAGAATATGTACCTCAGTGCTGTGTAACCCCTGTGTAGGAATGGTGAAAGAAGGAAAAATTAGTGATTTTTCTCTGAATTAAGCTGCTGGATACTACTACATCAAAGATTTTTACAAGTAAATACTTAGTAACTATTGTGCTAGTTCCCAGTGCTCATGGTCTATTGTCTGTGGTCTCTGCTGTGGAACATGGGGATAGTGCATGGCTACCAAGGTTAAGGTTAGTGGGTAGTTCATGAGAATTCTTGTTGCTGTGTAATCCCCCATCCTTTTGCAATACAAAAATATGTTGTAAAGCAGGTTTGAGGCTTGATCCCTCTTCCTAGTAGTCATGGTTCTCCTTCACCACAATGACAGGGTTACAGTTGTTCTGGCGACTTTTTTTTTGGTTTGGGATTTTTTTATTTTAAAGCAACAATTGATGTATTGGCTAAAGAAAATGCCATAAGAAAAGAAGAATCTACTAATTGCATTCATCAAGAAAATATAATGATTCAGTAAAAAGAACTAGTTAGTAAAGTGTGTGCGAAAGGTGTTGAAATGAGAATTTTTGAACTGTCTTGCAGAACAATTAGCATATTCCTTAAGATTATAAAGTTATTAGAAAGGCTTGTAAGAAGGCATGTTATCAAGACACTAAAATGTTGTGGGTTTTTTTAGAAAAAATCAGCAATAAACTTCTAGGTCTGTTTCATTTCTGCAGATATTTTTAGTTTTTCTGGCAAATAATCTTAACACACACACACACAAATGCAAACTTTAAACTGAATATGTCATACAGATCTTAAGGAAGTTAATCATGTTTTGGGAACAAGCATGAAAGCTTTCATCTAAAAAGTTGAAAATATGTTTGCAACTTTCTCAAGATAGATGGGAAATAATTTGAATTCTACAAAATGTCACCTAGGCACTTCACTCTTCAGAGAACACTTTGTGTATATATTTTTCAACTTTTAAGAAAAGCAAACATACCATAATTATCTAGGTAAAATAAGACAAAAATTTTAAAACTTCTCATCAGTATGAAGTTCATATTGATACCTCGGGTTTCTGTAGTTGGGAACAGTGAATTCCTTGTCCTACAGAAACTGAGTATGTTTAAGGACAGTTAAAATACAGGGATAGTCACTTTGCAAGAAGCTGATGCATATCTAAACTGTTTGTGTCAGTAGCTAGAGCTCTGTTTAGACTTGTTTGAAATCTCATTGATTATCATTCTGATGTTTCACCAGTGGTGGATAGTTTGGGCTTCACTGTGTGAAACTGCATCAGGCAATTTCTCCTCTCCACATGGTCTGGGATGCAGACCCTCTCTCTTCTCCCCATGCTGAAATACATTAGCAATGAGGTTTTTTGGAACTTATTTGTGGTACTCTGGGGTTGACTAACTTGCCTGTGCTGCATTATGGCACAGCTTGCCCTTTTTCAAGGCCTTAAAGAGTGGAAGCAGTTTTAGCTTCAGTCATTGGCAGCTTTGCCAAACCAGAGTGCTGCTCCTGCCTGTGTGAAGCAACCACGACTCCATTGCAGAATCCATGGGGCTGCAGCCTGAGTGTGTGAGGTGGCTACAGGGTGAGATGACAGCCTTTGGGGATTTATAGACAAGTTGTAATGGCAGTGGATTTGGAAGGAACATAGGGGCACAGGGTAGTTATTACAGTCTGTCTTATCTTAAGCATTCCATGGTGTCTGTGAGGCTGGACAGCACTGAATGGAGGGTTATTCACGGCGTTCTGAACTTGGGTGGGGATCAGGTGCAGGTCAAACTTCTGCCTGGGTTGCTTTTGTGCATTTAGCTGTGCATCTGGCCCCACTGTTGTTGCAGTGTGGCAGAGAGTTGAGGGGGCATGTACTGCTACAGAAGTGAATTACTTTTTCTGTCTGCATACTAGCTGCCCTGGATTGCTAGATGGCTAGTAGCCCATGATTAACCATTCTTACTGCAGTGAAGCTGGTTATGTTGCTGAGAATGGAAACTTGTCACTTGTTTTTTCAGACTATTTTCTAGTGGATTACTGTCCTGGGAATGTGCTAGAAACGGAGTTGGTTTTTCAGGCAGTGGGGTTATCTGATGAATGTTGATAGCATGTGTTAGCTATAGTTTGACTTTAATTGCAAGAGTGATAATTTTCATTTTCGGTGATAATTGGAAGATTTTTGGGAGTATGAAGTTAGGGAACACCTGTGTAAAGAAGAGGTGCAGTGTCAGAATTTAGCAGGTCAGGTGTTTACCTCTTCCCAGGGTATCACCCAGTATTTTGGGAAACCCTCAGTTATTCATTGACGATATTGTTTGGCTATCTCTTTATCATACAAAATATTGATTTACAACTTTAGCAGTTGTAGGAGATTGTGGGCATTTGTGTTTGGAAGGCTGGTGGGACAATGATGATGTCTCCAATGTAGTTTGAATGGCAGTGTTGCAGAAGCTGTATTCTGCTGTGTACACATGTGTATAGCAGGACAGTAACTATTTGCTGTTAGGGTTGCCAAAGATTCAGCTGTGTGAGAATGTGTTTTCAGTTTGTCAAAATCAACAATTTTATACTAAAATGTTGCATGCCAGCTGCCCACTTGAGCGTGTATGTTTCCAAAGATGTTGTATGGTTTAGTAGACTGCTAAGGAAAAATATATTATTCTGCTGAGATGTATGTTTGTTGTTTTAATCTATTTATTTATTTTAAAATCTAGCAACTGTTGTATCTGAAATACTGTAAACCCCTTGTGCCTTGAAACAGACTTAAAACTTGGAAAGGGGATTTTTTTTACAAACTCACCTAAACTTAAATTCTTCTAACACAGGAGTTCATATGTGCTTAACAGAAATTGCTGGAGCATAGCAGCCAAAGTGGAGAATTTCTGTACACAGAGCTGTGTCAGCCTCTTGCATCTCTTAGTGCTGACAGCATTGCGTACTATCTGAGTGGCTATGAATGCTTCAACCTATAGTATGGGTGACTGAAATGGCTTTGCCAGAAATAGCTTTTTCCGGATGCTTTGAATGGGCTGAAGCTTTCCTGTCTCTGAGACTGTTTATTCTTTCTAACAACACAGGGAAGGGAGTAATCTGAGACAAATGTGGAGAAGACAAAAGACTGGGCAGACAGAAGAGTAGGCTGGGTCAAGCAGCTAAGTGATCCTTAAGAGGGAGAGAGGATCCAACTGGGAATAGGGAAGACAAGTGGATTTAGGACTAGCTGGTTAGCGGTTTTTGAGAGAAGGTAGACTGGGAAGTTATGACACAAGGCAGTAGAGACTGAGGAGTATAAGAGAATGAATATAACAGTAATGGATTGGGAAAATAGGAAATGGGAATCCCAATGCTGGACACGAGCACAGTGAGATTAGAGGAGGCCTTGTGTGTTGCCAGAGAACAGGACAGACTGGGGAAGGATCCTAGAGACTGGCTGCCAGTAGGGAGAGAGCCTGGATGGGTTAACTCATACTGGCTGGGAACAGGATGTGATTGTGTAAATGGAGAAAATAGGACGAAGTGACAAATAGGGAAGGGACAGATCTGAAATGGTGTCAGAGAAGAGGCAGGTTATGTAGGAATTACAGATCAAATACAGCAGAACACAAAGAAGAACCTGCCCTGTAGTGTACTGCCACTTAGAATGTGGGATGGGACTCAAGGTTAGGGGTGTCGCTGTTCTGCTGCTGTTGGCAAATGTAGAAGTCCACCAGCAGTATCCATCTGTTACCTGCTGAAGGACAGTACTCTGTTGTGCAAGTTAATTGGTCAGCTGCAATGCTAACTGTGGCTGTGAAAGTGCCAACTCCGGTAAGCTGTGGGTATCAATATAATAGAGAGCCTGCATTTCTGCAGTTGTTTTTATACTTTTTTGAATCTAGGGAATTGCTTACAACCTAAGGAAGCAACACTGAATCTGTGAAATCAAGCATTCAAAGGCTAGAAAGTCCTACAGCTGAGTATCTTGTACTCTAGAAAATTACAAGTTTATGTCTTCTTTGAAGAACCACTGCTCTATTCAGTGTTAAGGGTGTAGCTACTGTGGGTAGAAATCATGATGGTGCAGTACATGCATCACCATTTATTGCATCTGTGCTGCTGCCTTTGCTGCAGTTTTCAAGGCAGGGAATTCAAGAAAAACAAAGGTTTTGTGGTTAATACAATTGAACGCTCTTCAAAGACCATCTTTTCTTACTGTCTCTGGTACTGCTCTTAAGGGATACTGTATAAACCACTTCACTGTTTTTTTGGTGAGAATTACAATTGCTTATTCTGTATTTCTGATAATCAAGGTAAAACTCTGAGGTCTGATTTGTAGAAGTATTGAGCACTCACAGCTTCATCTGTTCTGAGTAGAAACTATGCTTTGAAGATGAACTGTTTCATAAAGCTAAATACATTGAAAAAGAGGTACTTAAATTGATACCAGAATTAACACTTTTAATCTTAATTTTTTGCCCCCATTCTAATCTGTAAAATGGGGATATTACTACCTCATAATTTCTAAGGCCATTTGTGAAGATAAACTTCACAAAGTTTATTTTATTAATTTGATATTCTGATAATGCATACTACGAAGCTGTACCCTTCCCTGAAACTTATATTTAATAATAGGTTTTGAATAGTGCACAATAAATAAAGCCTAGAGACATTTTCAAACTGCTCATTAGCTGAGTGTCATGAATGAATGAGCAAAGGGTCTTTTGACATAAAGAAAGAAAACAGAACTGAAAACTGCATGTGCACACACTCTCAAGGGGGAGAAATTATGGTGGCTTTAATTCGGAGATTTTTCTTACACATCCAAATATTTGCCATCATGATTATGGAAAAAGTATTATTAAAGTGGTCTTTTGGTATGTGTATGTGTTTTCATGATACTGATTTATCGTGATCTATAAATGTGAATTTTAAAATGTTGAATCTGATTCTTTTGGTTTTCAGCAGTATGTGTGTCGTGCTTTTTTCTTTTTTTTTTTCCATGACTGCTAGATTTAATTTAAAGAACAGAAAAACTCACTATCCCCCTGCCCCACCATGCCAAACCTCCTGACTCGTAGTCTTTTTGTTTAGCATATGGTTATGTTTTATAATATAGAACAGTTTGGCACCTTGCTGAAGCTACATCACTGATAAACATTAAAAGCTTCAAAATATTTTTTCTCTTTTTTCACGTTCTGTATCACCTTTACTCCTAGCAGTTTTGTGTACTCATTTTTGAAAAGACTTAAAAAAGATAGAGTGTAGCTTGAAGAAGCATGTAATATGTTAGGACAGTAATATGTAATATGTTAATACAGTAGTAACTCAGTATGTGCTTATTGCAGATCAAAGCTAAATTATTTTTATGTGCCTCTTCCTAAAGGAGAAGCCTGGGGCTTTGAACCACTCAGGCTTATTTTTGCCACTTACCTTTTTCAAAGCTACTAAAAATCTTTTTGTTAAACTTTTTTTTTTTTACCCCCTGTAATTAAAAAATAGTGCATCCTTATTCAACCTAGTATATATATGGTAGCTATATAGCAGGTAAAAAGGGGGGGTGGGGTATTCTCAGGGGAAATGTCCACTCTGCGGATGGAGCCCTGAAGTCCTAAAAGGAAAAAGGTAGAGCCCTGCCGAGGATGGAGAGCTAGTTCTGATAGGCTTTTGCTCCCCATACGTGTGTGTTACTGGGGTGTCTGACAGGTGCTCGACTGTCACCTTTGCTCTCAACCAGAGGTAACCAAACAGAGCAGCGACAGCAGTTTACCATGTGCAAGTAACGTATATGTGTTGGCAGAAGGAAAGCTGACTGGTCCTGCAGTTTATAACCAGTGGGGTAATTGGGCTGGGTAATTGCCAGGCAACCTTGTTAGTTTTTCTGTGAATTGACCATTGTCTGTGTCTGCCACTGGACCTATAAGAATAAGTGGGTGGATTTTCTGCTAAAATAATTAGACTATCAACACTGTTTTGTCTTGTGGACAGTCCCCTTCACAGATATCACACCTGAAGCTATTGTGTAAGCTGACTGGCTGTATTCAGAGGGAGAGTAATGGTGTCAATCTGCTATGAAAAGTTAACTTGACCTTAAACTTCATTTAACTATTACACAAGGTGTTCAGATAGCTCTAACTGGGGCAGAAATACTTGGGGTGTTTAATCTCCACCTTTGTCTGCTGGTGCTAGAATTGTCTGGCTCCATGAACCTTTAAAGAGCAGGGAGAATTGAAATATTTTATTAAAAAATAGTTCTGGATTCTCTTCTTACTTGAAATGCCCTGCCAACATTACATGGTGATTATTTTTAGTTTTTCACACAGTTGTTTTTGAAAAATTTGCAGTGTCAGTGTTTGTGCTGTATTGAATTACTTGCTGAGAATGAAGAGAGGATTTCAAATTTGTCTGGTTTATTTGTAGTAAAAAGAAAAAAAAGTTAAGATGGTAGCCTCTCTATTTACTGTATCATGCTATTGCTTTTTATTAGGAAGTAGAGTTAATGATTCAAGCACGAGTTTCACCTCTTCATGCTGTACCAGTTTTCCCAAGGGGATTTATTGGTGGGAGATGCATGTAAACAAATACTGTTGAATTTAAACATGTGGCTGTGTGTTTTAAGAAGTCCCACTCAGCGGTAACAGCAGAGACAATGAAAATGATGCAGTATTGGAAATTCTATTTTAGTGGCTCTGCAAGTAGATCTGATTTCAGTAGGTGATCTTTATCTCTGAACACTGTATGCTCTTGGTTTTTTGCATGAGCAAAAATGTTAGGTGGAACGGAGTGAATGTAGGTGGACTACTCACTAAGGAAAAATGAATCCTCGAAAAGGCAGTTGGATAAAAAGATATAGATATATATATATATATATATAAAAGTGACTTTGTTCAGAGCTTTCTAAGGCATATGAGTTTAATCAGGAGTCTTATTAACAGTCTGATTAATAAATTATTAGCATGAAAGAATATATACTAAAAATGGAAAGTACAACAATTTTGACTTGCATTTTTCTTACAAGGCTTTCTATTTTTTTGTAAGTAGATGCCTTTATTTTGATTGTGTGTGAAAGAAGATGATGTTTGAGAAGATGCTTCTATCTCAAGTCTGTGCTGTGCATGTGATGGTTTTTTAATTTTGGGTTTGTTTTTTTCTTTTTTTTTTTTGAAAGACCATAGTTTCATTCTACTAATTTGGGCTTCTGATGCTAGTAGGTGCTTATATTAGTACAATTATTTTGTCTATTAGTTTTTGTACTGTGTCTAAGTCTTTTGTTGCTATTGATTAAATAAAGTTGCTAAGATTACTAACGGAGGAAGATTGGGTTTTTTTAAATGCATTTTTTTGTGGATTCTGGAAGGGAAAAATTAAATGCATGACATCTTCAGTAACTGGAGATGTAAACAACTGGAAAAAAATTTGGAAAAATAACCAGGTATATATCTTTAAAATTATTATTATTGTTAGTCACTTTACTGGCCAAGTACTTGTATGTTCAGTTGGTAGATGCCAAATAGTTGCGGTGTTTTTGTATTTGTTCTATTTTTACAACTAAGAGACAGCTGCTACTCTTGAAATGTAGAAAATTTGATTACTTTGTGATCACCTTGTGATCAAATTGGGTGAATGAATCAAGATGTAGTGGAATGTTCTGTTTTTTTCTGTGTAGAAAGCAAGGAAAAATGGCAGAAAACTTACCAAGGTCTAAAGAGCTGGGCAGCTGAATTAATGAATGAACAGAGCCAGACAAAACTCCTGGGACAACGCTCTCCTACAAGAATTATATAGTCTTTTAAGTAGAAAGTAAGACTTATGTAGAAACTTAATTTCTCTATACATAAGTCTCTGATTTTTACTCTCAAATATAGAGATGTTGAGGTCCATCTTCACTGGTCTATCTTTTTGACCCTGCACGCTCCAGCCAGTTCTGGTTTGTTTCTGTTGTATTCACAAAGTGAGAACTCTTGCTTGTGCTTCCATAGTTTCCTATTACAGCTGCCTGACCTCCTCTTTCCTCTCTCTGGTCTTTCTGCTAGTCCTTAAAAAAGACTCCCAAAGAAACACAGGGAGAAGTGGCCAAGAACTTAATTACGTGTTACTCGGAAGTTCCTTGTAATAATCCTTTCTGCGTCACTTTCCACTTGATGAAGTTCAGATTTCTTCCCACAAATATCAGGTTGTTGAATCACTGTGTTCTGATAAGTCTATGCAATAAAAAGTAAAAAAAAAAAAAATCCTTTATATTTTTGTAAGCCAGAAGTGAAGTCGTGAGAACAGACAGATGCGATCAAGATCCTCATCAAAACATGAAAGAAAGGAAAAGGAATCTATCTAAAGCAAGGAAATGATCATTCTCATTTTACTTATTCCTGAAATCCTCTTTCAGAAGGCAACTCTAGCCTAGAGTACACACAGTGAAAATTATGATGTATGTTCCTGTGAGCTTGTTTGAGTTTCACAGACTTTGTTAAATAAGGACTCTCCAAATTGTTCAGATGATCGGTTTATCATCTTTCTGCAAGAGATGTTCATAAACCTCTTGCTTTCTATAGTCCAGTTTGCTTCTTAAACACTTACTGTTTTTTAAATTTTTTAATTTATTCCTATTTTTTTTCCTATTCAGTGAGGTCTAAACCAGGCTAAATTACACCTTTAAATTCTCTGAGACACTAATCTCAGAACTGAATGCTAAATTTTTTCTAAGCATGGCTACTGAGACGTAGGCAGTCATGTCTGAAATCTCCAATTGTATTGAAATCATCTGTGCTCGCTGTTCTTTACTGATCTGCAGGAAATCCTTGGTTTTCTTATAAAAGACAAACATAGTCCTGCATATTTCCTTTAAGAGTATTCTCTGAACTGTGCTTGTTAAGCCTAGATAAAACCGTTTGCTAATGGCTGTCACTTTCACTTTTGGAGTTTGACCTTTAAAGCATCATCTTTAGAAACTCAGTGTAATATAATTCCATGCTTTTATATTGACTTTAAACTTTTTTCATCATCTAGCTCTTAATTTTTTTTACCCCTTCAAGAAACTGAATGGCATATGCTGTTTAGGTGCAGGGCAGCTATATTTAACTTTACTAGGATAGAAACATTTGGAGAATATTTAATTTTTCTTTTAGCAATTCATTAGAGAAAATGAGGAGAGTTCTGTTTTCCCATAATGAAACTGCTCAGTCATTCTATAAAAAGGGACGAAAAGAACTGGTGATATAACCTGCCTACCTTAAAGCTCTTTAAGGTATTTGAATAGCAAATTTATGACCACAAAAATTTCCAGTTGCATTAAATGACTGAAGTTATATCTTTACTGACATTGTGAAAACTCTTCAAAGTAGTGTTTTGTGGTTCTGTTCTCAAAGACAGAGATGGAAATTTCATGGGATGTGGCTTTTGAAACAAATAATTCTTTCTGGGAGACAGTCTGCTGCCTGAGCATGCCTGGTATTCTCTGTTTACCTGATAAAACACTAGCTTGCAACACTGCCCAAATTCTTAATGCACATGTACAAGCAGTTTCCTTTTTACCCAGTTTCAACAATGTTGAGACTTATCTTTCACCTCGAACAGGGTTATGTTTTTTTAATGTCACACCCTAGAAGGTCAGTGGTCTGAGGGACATCAGTACTGTCCTTTGAGCCTCAGACAGGTAGAAGAAGCAGAATAGTAAAATGCTGAAGATGAGAGTACATTAGAAGGCTTATGTCAGGCTATATTCCTTTGAGGTCAAATTTGGGCGGATAATAGCAACTTGAATACAGTTATCTCCCATTGTATAAAGTTAACTTGATTATGCGACTTTAGGATGCTTGAGACATTACAGCACTAGGCAGTGAATTAGTTTCAGTATTAACTGTTTGTGGTGCTACTACACTGTTACAACAGAGGTTAAAAATTACTGTTTTGGCATCATGCCTTCTGCATTTTGACTTCCTTGTAGGGAGGGCGTAAACCTCACAACCATTAGAGCTGCATTTTGCATTGTGTATTATTTTAAAATGGAGGAGAGAGAAAATGATCCTCCTTTGAATACAGTTAATATCTGCTATATCAATGTAATTGTGCTGTTCAGCATAAAATAGGTTTGACCATGTTTTCCATCAACTTTTATTTCTTGCTAGAAGGTAAGGTTCTAAATAGAAATGGGATTCTTTTTCCTTATTGTCTTTTCTCAGAATTAAGACTGCCTGCTGGACTGTTTCCTAGAAACATACACATGGTTCAATAGCTAGTTTTGCAAAATCAGTCTTTTTTTGGTAGTGGAGGCTTTTCGTCACTCTTTTGGCTATTGGTGGACAGCAGCCCAAGAAAACATTGAGAATATGTATTTTGATGAAAGAAGTTAATGTAATTAATTACTACACAAAATAATATTCAGTGTGTTTATTTTAAAGATAATTGGATTATTTTTAAACCTACACAAGTGAAAATGGTGCCTATTTCTTTGTTTAAACATTGTTAGCAAATCTAGTCACTCTCTTTTGCATCCTCTTCAGATGTATACAGGTTTAATATTATTATTGATGCTTTCAGGAGGAGAAGTTGTTACTATCATGCAAAATAATAAATGCCTTTATTAGAATGTCCTAAAAACTGTTGTTACATTGCATGCTTGCACTGTAAGAACTATATTGCATGCTTGCACTGTAAAAACTGAAGCAGATTTTGTAGTGTACAATCAGCTACAGCGTTATAGATGGCAGATGAATAAAATGTTAAAAGGATACTTGTACATAAATACTTTAAAAGTACACTGATGTACTTTAAGTACATCAGAATGTAAATCTGCAATGGAAAATCTTCCCATTTCAGACATTCTGTGAATGGTGTTTCATCACTGCTTGTGCTTAGATTTAAGTTAAAAAAATAATAATTCAGAATGTTTAAATAAAGTACCTAGTTATAATTACGATAATTTCAGAATGCATTTTAAATCAAGGAACTATGCTTTCATGTGCACATACTTACATGTATTGTGTATTTGTTTTTAAATGAAAAGAAACCTGGTCTCCATCTTCCTGTTGACATCAAACAATCCTCTGATATGCAAATCCAGCTATGGGGAGAACAGATACACAGGGTTTGTTTGGATTCAGTCCAACACTGAGAGAAAATTATATTTAAAGTAGTAATTTATATGCTTTGCCTTATTTAAATGAAAATGCATTTTGAAATAATCCCTATAACTAAAAACATTTTGGTGAGATGTTATGATCCTTTGTATGACTGATGCATTTTGCTATAGCTAGTTTAGAAACATCTTTCTCATGCTCCTGCATATGTCTCTAATGTGTAGATGCAGCTGTCAACTTCTCAGTAGCACACTTTAACATAGTGTATGAAAAATTTTTATTTTTTCAGGATAATAGATGTTTGTTACATAAACTTTATTAGGGTGTGCATGAGTGTGAAGAGTGTGTACACATGCTATTAAAACATGTCACTATTAAAATACTTTGCTTTCCATCTAAAAATTTGCTACTATTAATGTTCATGTATTTTCTTCATGTGTTTAAAATCTGTCAAAATGTGAATTCTTTAAAAGTAGAGATTAAATGAGCAACAATTTTTCAGTCTTCTTACCTTTAGCTGCAAAAATTATAATGATCAAACTTGTACGTTTCAGCATTGGCTGAATTCCAGGTTTTCAGTATATATTTTCGGAGGACTGTGCTATTCTAGTCCCCGACTATAATATTTGAAAGAGATGTGTGTAGCAGAGCATAATTATGTTTCACATAAGCTTTAACAGGCCATTGAACTGTTACTAGTGATCGGTAAGGGTTGTTTATATAGGATAGAAAATATGTGAACAGGAGTTAGATCATTATGAAACTTTAAGAAATTCAGAAATCCTGTAGTTCCTTTTTATGTATTACAGAAGTTTCTAAGACTAATCTGATCGACTCTCCTTACGTGATCTTTGTGGTTGTGTGTAATTATTTTTTTCCTTCTAGTTGGAGAATGAGGATATGGAAATCAGCGTTGGTGTAAGGCAGTATTTCGTTTGGGAAGTTCTGTGGCACATACCTCTTACATCTGACCTTCATTTGTTCTGTGGCCACTTAATCTGTACTAGACTATTCTGACCACATTAATCCTGCACTGAGGATTGCTAAATATCATATAAATCCTTTTTTGGAATAGGAGTTTTATTTCATTAATGTCATTTATGGTTCTATGTGTTGACTGACTTGAACACATACATTGATTATACATGCATTAATATTTAAGGAAAAAGCTTTCTGTGTCAAGAAATTTTGTTAAACCTTTCTGATTAGGTTGTGAGCCTCTTGTATTTGGTTTTTAAATAAAAGATTTTCTATCTTTTCATTTTATGCAAGTTTTACATTTTAATATTCAGTGTCTATCCTTTTTTCTTTAAGCATTTTAAGAAACAGAAGAGGTTGATTCCTGAAAGAACAGTTTGGAAGTACTTTGTTCAGCTTTGCAGTGCCTTGGAACATATGCATTCTCGTCGTGTTATGCATAGAGGTAATATAGGATCAAAGATGATTTGTCTTTACTAAACCTTTTACTGTGTGAGAATTGAGCTGGTTCAATGTAAGTGACATCAAGTAACATCATAATGGAATCAGTTTTGACAGCTGGCACAATGTATGTTTCTGTAATGTTTTATAAGTAACGGAAAAGTGTGACAGAAGTTCGTGGTTGTACGTTTGCTGTGGTAGGCATTTGTTTGCAGCAAATGGCTTGCGATACCAAGTTTTCAAAAAAAGTGATAGTACTGTAAGTGGTGGAGACCCTGCCACTGCTACCTCTTTGCTTGCTCAATTCATTTTGCTGACTCTTATTTTCTGTCCTGTTCTTATATTTGCCTATTGTCTCTCCCAAGTATTGTTACCTGCATTCTTGCACAGCTATCCATCCATTCTTTCCACCTCTTCCACCTTTTTTTCTTAGAAAATTATTTGCCTCTAGCCATGCCTTCTGGTGATGTATAGGCCCTTCTCCTACTCCCTTATCCACTGGATTATGTGCAGCCGTCACATTTTGAACACTTTCTCCTCTTCTCTGCTCCCCTCCACTATTCCAATCTCTGTGTCAAGTACTGTGTCCCAACAGCCCTTGTAGTTGCCAGCTATCCCTGTCAGGTACTAAATCTCTTTTACCCATTTTAAACCTCCGTACTGTTGTCTCCTCTGTATGTTGTCTTCATTTCACCTTGTAACTCTGAGTCAAAGAAAACAGATCGTAGCTTCTCAGCTGTACACGTTTTCTTTGCCTTGGAAATCCCTCTGGCTATGAGTTGCAAGTTGTATATGGGCTGTCTCTCTGGGTTCAGGTGAAATTACATGTCTTATGTTGGTGGCTTCCTTCTGCTGGGGTGCAAATAGCTGCCTGAAAGCAAAAGTCCCTCGATCTCTGCTGAGCTTTGTCATTTGCAGCTAGAGATGTTGCACCCTTCAGCAGATCGATTTAGATGCTCCTGCACGTGCAAATGGCTTTCCCTTGTGATTCTCCCTTTTTTTTTCTTTACAGATTTGTACAGATATCTGAACATGCAAATTATACAAAGGGAAGGACATAAAATTACAGATTTTTTCCATAGGGTATACGTATCTTCTTTTAATGCTATTATGACTAAACCAGATTATTTCAGTATATTTTAGCTCAAAACCAAAATTAGTTTAAATTCCTTAAACTGAACTACTACCTTCAAAGCTTCTGGCAAACCTATGGCTGATCTAACAATTCCGTGATTACACCCCAAAACCAATGACAATTAAAGCTATTTTTAAGTTGAGCTGATACCTGTTTTGGATTGTTACACAAAGGGTGACCCAAACTCCTGAAAACTAGGTCAGATAGCAGCATAACATAATTGCTTCTGTCTTCCCCTCTAAAACTTACAAGGTTTTGTAACTTTTTATTGGAAACCTGAAAATGCTGGTGTTTGAAGGGCCATTAACCATTCCTTTTACTCTACCCATATTTTATGAAATCTGTAATTCCCTCTTATCAGAGTTAAGTGATTTTTTTTTTATTTATTTTTTTTTTTTTTTAAGTTTAGAGCCACAGTGCATTGCTCTTGAGCTGAGTAAGAGCTAAACACACTTGCCAAACAAATATCAGGTCAGTTTATTTAGAAGACTACCAGGATAGGTACTTGTTAAAAATCATAAAATAAAAATCTATGTCTCTAAAGGATGGAATTAAAACAAACTGAATATTACTTGTGAAAAATAACTGTCTGGGGTATACATCATTATTTTTCTTTGTTTCTACTTGATTAGCCCAATTCCATTGATGAGTTCAAATAACCATTCTCCTGAGTAAAACTTGCTTCTTTTTATTTTTAATGCCTGTTATTAAAAAGAATCAGTTATCTATTTCAAATAAATGCCATCATGCCACTGTAGGTAATCTAATCAGCAAAAGTGATGAAAAATATGTTTTACAGTTCTTTAAAACATTTTTGGTCTGTTACTTACAACATAATGAGAGGTTTTTTAGTTCTAATGGAAGTCCTTATATATAGCTTATACAAAGTAGTAAAGAACTCCCTGTATATGCTTCTTCGGGTCTGGCGTTTTTTTGTTTTGGCTTCTGTTGTTGTTTGATTGGGGTTTTTCTAAAATACTTCTCATGGCTCTTTTTTTGCTTGAGTGATGTTTGTATTATTAAAACAGTTAATTTGAAATTCCAAATGCCTGACTTGCTCTTCCTGAACAACGCAGTCAAATTTGGTAATATTAGCTGTAAATAAAAGCTTCTTTTGGTCTATTTTTAATAGAGTAGTAGCTTTTCTTGGAACCTCACTGTAACTTTAAATTCTTAAATTTTTTTTTTCAGATATAAAGCCAGCTAATGTGTTCATTACAGCTACAGGGGTAGTAAAGCTTGGAGACCTTGGGCTTGGTCGATTTTTCAGCTCCAAAACCACAGCTGCACATTCTTTAGGTAAGCTTTCTCTGAGGTACAGGTGTTGGGGAGGTGGATTTTTTGACATGGTGGAAATACTGTGCCCACTCAAGGAAGAAAGGGGCTAGGTCCAGCTAAAGCTTTTCTTAATAATAAAAAATAAGGTCAGCACAAATACAGAAAAGCTGTAACACTGAGGTGTCACTTTCAGCAGTACAGCTTGTGCTTTTTTTCCCCACCTTTGTATCATTTAATGCACATTCCTGGCTCAAAATAAGTTTTCATGTCAGTAGTGTTTTCTAGAAATACTAGGAAAAAATAAGATCAATAATACAGATGCATTTTTAAAAATTCTTTTGAACTTTAATCAGTGTTGGAAAGAATCTAGTAATTCTGTGTGCCTCTATGGGTAGCACTGATGACATGTTGGTTATATGCTTTGAAAGGGGTAACAGAGGAGCTTCCCTGTTTTAAGGTGGTTTCTCAATATAAGCTAAGTAAGTTGAGGAGAGATCAGAATTAAGCTTTATGAACCATAAAGGCTTTAAAAACAAACAAAAAACCCCACCCAAAATCCCAAAACAAACAACAAAAGCAAATTCTAGAAAACTTATTTTTGTAAGAATAAGAAAATAACATTTCTGAAATGCCCAATTTATTCTTTGCTAGCATATAATAAATAACATTGTATTGTCTTTTTCCAAACACAGTTTTCATTTAATTTGCACCCTTTGAGTAGCATGTGGAAACTAGGATGATTAAGTAAAAATTTAGCAGATATTTTAAGTGTATAGACAAATGTGTAATGTTAAGTGTATGGGAATGGACAAATGACACTTGTAAATAGAGTAGCATCTGCTCTAAGAGAAATGTAAGAATTGGTGTTTATAGTATGGCTATGTAGTCTTTTTAGTTAAGAAAAAACCTCTTTTCCTCTGCTGAAGTGGCTGTGTTTAGTGGCTGCTGAGTTCAAGCCTGTTCACTGACTGCAAAGGGTGTGAAATGAACTGTTAGACCCCTCAAGAGAAGGGCCATTGATGGCAGCATCCAGAATTGTCTCCTATTCCTTGTAAAGGGTATTGAGGCAGGCAGAGCACCTTACTGATACTTGAATACAGATAGGTAAAATCAATTCAAATGCTGCTCAGTGAGAATTTTTGACAAATGACAGTGACAATTCTGTAATTAGACATTTGGATATTTTTACATTTGCCAAGAGTGCATGATACGGAAGATAATATCTAAGAAAGCCAAGAATAATTGAGTAATACTTACAATCCCTAATGGGAGGACACACAAAGAATTGTTTGCTCAGATGCTGATGTTTCTTAGACTATGAAATATCAGACTTCTTGGATTAAAATATGCCATATTTATCCTCACCTCTTAATTTAACTTTATTTGGATAGTCCCAGTTATCAGTACAGCGTGGAAAAAGAGAGAGGATTGATGTTCAGCATGTTTATACCACATTTGAGGTGTGGGCAATACTTGTGTTACAGCCAAAAAAAATATTTTAGAAAGGAAATCTTTGATATGATCCTTACTTCTCTGTCTTCCAAAAAACCTTTGGTCACTCTTTTGTGCCTTTCTGTTTTTATCATGTTTGCTGCATATTGATACTGGTATAGTCAAAGCCATGAGTAACTGCTGAGATCTTAATAGGACTGAGGTGTAACTCGGACACAGATGTGCAATCTTGCATTAATAAAAAAGAGAGAGAAAGCGATGGAGGAGAAGCAGTGAGACCAGACTGGAAATGTATTTGGGTTTCATGCTGAAGTTCAGATGTCACCCTAAAGATCTGATACTAGTTCATGGCACAGTGCTGCTGTTCATGCTGCCATCATAGCCCAGTGACCGTCTCTGGCAGCACTGTGGAGATCTTATTTGTCATAGTTGAGTCCTGCTACTGCCTATGAATGGAGGAAGGATGTTAAATGAGCAGTGTGAAGAGGGAGCTGCTCTTGGACTGTATTTGCAGGAAGCTGTAGATCCTAATCTGTGAGTATGAGTGCACAAAGAAGGCAAAAGTCAGTTGTGAGGGCAGGAGAGCTAGACTTGTGTTCCGAGACAAGTCAGGAAGTTAAAGAGAACAAACTGCTTCAACCCTGGCTTATTTCTGCTCGTTGCAGGGGAATGTTGCAAAGGGACTGAAGACTGAGCCAGAATTAAAACCAGTGTAAAACCCACAAGCCCTTTAATGCTCATCTCTTAAAAATACAAGAGTCATCCAGAGAGTGGGGGGTAGGGGGATGGAAGCTTTGTTTCTAATGTTGGGTGCTGTGTCTTGGTAGAGGAGCTGTTATTTTTTATTTTCTTTTTTCCCCATCTCCTCTTCTGTTTCCCTCATAATTATGACCTGATGTCAGAACTCAGCCTAGGAAAAAGGTTGTGTTCAGCTGTTAACTTAGGCTACAGTGGAGACAATGACACTCTGATTTATAATGTCACTAGAGACACCCCTTTTAAAAATGAATTTCTCATGCAGCTTCTGATGATGATTTTCCTGAAATTTCTTTCAGAGTTGTATCTTTTTATGATTCCATAAAGCTTTGGTGCACAAAACCGAGTGAATTACAAACATATTATGTGTAGCAATTTATACTTGTTTACAGGCTTTATAAAAATTTCAGTAGCGAAGTAGATTCAGGCTTTCGGAGATAAAGAAATGTACTAAAATTTTCATTAGCTACAGCTTCTAACTGCTAATTATGAATAATACTGATTTAATTGGAATGCTTGCTGATGGTCCATTTGAAACAAATGAAAATACTGCACTGGACAGAGTTTGTTAATGTTCTTAACTCTTTCTATACAGCCTTATCAAAACAGTAGAATTTTCTATTGTGGCATATATATACCTTTTTGAAAACAGAATATCTCTTCCAAAAAAGCAAAGGAAACGAAGGCATTTAGTATAGTTGATTCAATACAAACTTGACAAAATTTGTTGGTTTCAGAAAACTTTATATTAGAAAGGGGAAGATGATCCAAGAAAGGCTTCTTATTCCTTTCCCTATGACTATGTGTGTTAGGGGTGGGGGTTGTTGGTTTTTTTTAATGGCTGAATGGCAGGCCTTATGCTCTTTGAAATCATAGAATGGTTTGGGTTGGAAGGGTCCATAAAGCTCATCTAGTTCCAACCCCCCTGCCATGGGCAGGGACACCTTCCACTAGACCAGGTTGCTCAAAGCCCCGTCCAACCTGGCCTTGAACACTGCCAGGGAGGGGGCAGCCACAGCTTCTCTGGGCAACCTGTTCCAGTGCCTCACCACCCTCACAGTAAAGAATTTCTTCCTTGGATCTAATCTAAGTCTACCCTCTTTCAGTTTAAAACTGTTACCCCTTGTCCTATCCCTACACTCTCTGATCAAGAGTCCCTCCCCAGTTTTCCTGTAGCCCCCTTTAGGTACTGGAAGCCACTCTGCGGTCTCCCCAGAGCCTTCTCCAGGCTGAACATCCCCAACTCTCTCAGCCTGTCCTCACAGGGGAGGTGCTCCAGCCCCCTGATCATCCTTGTGGCCTCTTCTGGACCCTCTCAAGCAGGTCCATGTCCTTCTGATATTGAGGGCTCCAGAGCTGGGCACAGGACTGCAGGTGGGGTCTCAGGAGAGCAGAGTAGAGGGGAAGAATCCCCTCCCTCGACCTGCTGGCCATATTTCTTTTGATGCAGCCCGGGACACGGTTGGCTTTCTGGGCTATGAGCGCACATTGGTGGCTCATAGTCGGTTTTCCATCCACTACTACTCCCAAGTCCTTCTCCACAGGCCTGCTCTCAATCCACTCCTCGCCCAGCCTGTATTTGTGTTTGGGATTGCCCCGACCCATGTGCAGGACCTTGCCCTTGGCCTTGTTGAACTTCATGAGGTTCACATGGGCCCACCTCTCCAGCCTGTCCAGGTCCCTCTGGATGGCACATCCCTTCCCTCCAGCGTGTCGACCGCACCACACAGCTTGGTGTTGTCAGTCAACTTGCTGAGGGTGCACTCAATCCCACTGTCCATGTCCCCAACAAAGATGTTAAACAGCACCAGTCCCAATACCAACTCCCGAGGAATACCACTTGTCACTGCTCTCCACTTGAACATCGAGCTGTTGACTGCAACTCTTTCAGTGAAACCATCCATTCATAAACTGTATCTTTGATTACGTTAATAAAATAGGCCTTTTATTTTTAACTGAAGTCTTGTTTTCGAAGTCTTTGAAGACAGAAGAGTTACTAAAGTGATTTTAGCCCACTTCCTGAACTCTGATAGTTATGTATTCCAATGCATGGAATATCAGTAATAATTGTATGGCCTTTTTTAAAACTAGTCTATTAAACACCTTCTGAATCAGCCATTACATTGTTTTGTATAAGTAGTATTAACATTTGCCAGGCAGATTTTTCTCCCAGCTTAAAAATGCATAATAATACTTTGAGCTAATTACTGTATTTCATTCAACTCCTCCATGCATTTTCAGTTTTTAAGTGAAGGCAGTCTCCTCTTTAATTCAGTTGCAGTGTGAGTTAAATGTTTATGCAGGTAATAAGATGGACTGTTTATATCAGAACTCCCTTCATAATGGTTTCTTTGCCTCTGATCCTTCAGGTTCAACTTCCTGCCCCCCAATAATCACGATTTCCATTATGTCCATTGCCTCTCCCAATAGCAGAAAGCTTGTATAAAGAAACACTTTCTGAATCTGCAGCATCTTTTAAAGCGAGTGAGATCCAGAGCAGCAGCAGATTCTGAGGAAGCACTTTATTTTACCCAGGCCATTTTCAAGAAAACTACTGTTCAGACCTGCATGTTATGCAAGATGTTCCAATGCAGTGAACAGAATGCTAAAGTTACAAATTTTGTTCTTAAAAACATAGGCACCTTAATGTGTTACACCTTTGCCTTCTATTATCCCACTTCTATGACTTCAGATGTGTAAAGAAGGTTGCATGTCTCTGTAGTATTGTGATGCTGTATTTCACTTAACAGAAAAAAGAAAAAAAGGTCCAGGAAGGAAACATAACATGTAAATACATCTGGTAGTTGCTTGCCAGCAGTACAGCTATGTACTGAGATTGCCTACCATTTTAAAGAATAGTTGCAGTTCCTTCAGTAGTTCCTGAATGTCAGAATAATGAATCTTTTGTGTCGTGTTCTGTTAAAAACCATTTACAAGTAGTAATGATGTCTAGATCTTCAGGTTGTTTTTGTGATTCAATGACTAATATAACTGTAATTTCAATTCCTTTCACTTGTTGGTCATTGGGGGCTTCAGGTTGTATTACAGTTAAGGTGTTACACTAGGCTAAACGCTGTAAAATGATAGCATTTGTTCTTCCTTTTCACTATCATCAATCTTTCACAGTCATATCAGACCCCTAATGTATCAGCAGGCTTCCCAGAGCTACTGGTTAAAATTACCTTTGCTTTTGGTAAACTATGAACCTTCAAACCTCTGTGTTTTCAGCTGCCCCCTGTGGATTCTGTGAAGCCTCTTTCTGGCACATTACTCACTGCCAGCTACTTGCCTGATGTCTCAGAGCAGCAAAGGCAGTACTGCTGTAACCAGCTAAGAATCAGATTACTATTAAACTTATTTTTTGCTGTTAGATGAATTTTGCCAACAAAGCATCAGAATATACTAAATCAGTGCATTAATTAATCAAAGCAAAATGCAGCTGAAAGTTGTCAGACGTGTCCAAGCTCCCAAGTCCTTGGGGTAAGAAAAAATAAAAAAACTAAAGGGGAAAGTGCAACAGTAAGGATAATAAAAATATGAAAGCTGTGTCATGTCAAATGTTGTTTAATTACAGTTTCCAATTTTAAGATAGCTGTCATTAAACACCTGTTAAAGTACTGCTGTCGATACATTAGAATAACAGAGTTGCTTCTGGATATTCTGGTAGCTCTTTTGGTGTTGCAGTCCACCCATCTTCATGCTTACTCTTTCATAGGGAAAAGACCATTCCTCTTAACCATTCCTCTCTTGTGAGTGAATAGGAACATCCCATGAGAGTAAATGGTTTTCACAGTACTCCATCATTCTGAGTTGCCTTTCCCCAGCCTTTCTCCTTTTAAGCTCTTGATCTTTCACAGTCTCAGTTCAGAGTTGCAGTGATTCCTCAGGCCTGTGTGAAGGGAGCCTCTGGGGAGAGGGGCTGTGGCATCCTCTGCTTTCCTGGGGCTGGAAGTCTCCCCTGAAATATTTAGGGTGCCAAATCCATTGTAGCATGCAGCATGGGACCTTTGTCCTTGCATACCTGTTAGAGAAGGACGTTCTCAGTTTATCTGAGTTTAGAATATTGTTTTCAATATTGTTTGACAAGAAGGACATCGGTTGAAATTATGGGTTACCAGCAGCAGTGGCCTGATGTAGGATGCGGTGATACTGGGTATTTGAGCTGAGCCTTTCAAGTAGGAAAGTACCTTCCCTCTCCCCCTTCCTCCCTAAGAATGTATGACATAGTTTGAGATATCAGCCTTTCTAAAAGATGGGGCACGTTGTCAAACCAAAACTCTTAACTTTTGGAAATGGTTAGAGTTAAATTATTAATCTGATTAATTAAAACTATTAACCTGATTATTCAGATTTGGAATGCCTTACAAATTCACTATATCTGTTTGCAGTATTCATACAGAGTTGAATTCTGAATAGATGAAGCTAGTTCAGAAATGACATGAGATCTTTGTGTTAAATAAAATAGTGTGAGGTTCATACTCTTATTTTTTGCAGTGAGAATGCTGATTTTAATCTCTGTGCTGCAAGATGTTTAGTTTTGAAATAAGGTCAACTTGTATTGAATTGACAGAGTTCAGGACTCAGTGCTTAACAGTATATTCCACACAAAATTGAAGTAAAAATCTACGTAGATCTGTGACTCTTTTTGCTGCTAGGCAGTCATTTTGGGTGGATATAGTGAGAAAGTTCAGAGTCCATGCACCAAAATTGCTGCTACCGTTATGAAAAATAACTTTTTTTGTTGATCTGTCACATATGAACTCATCACTCAGATACTTTTTTTACTGGCTTTTTTTACAGAGCTGAAACATCTCTCAGAATTTCTCTCTTCTAAGTAACTTGTGACACAGATGGGTAGGGTCTGATTAAAATCAAGGGGAAAGATGTCCTGGAGTATCCAATGTAAATTTGCTCTGGGACAGTCCTAGTAAATGCTGCTTTTCAAGAACAGATGTCTCCAGAGCCCACAGCTCTGAGATAGGATTAAGCTAGGACAACCACAGATTTGGGAGCTGAAAAGCCCTCGCAGAGTCTAGTCCTGCAGCAGATGGCCAAGTCGCTCATAGGAACCTTGGCTTCTGCTGGGCTCGCAGGTTTTCTTCCCTTCCTCTCTGGGAAGCTGAAGATCTGGGATTTCAGGCTCAGTTTTAGTTTCAGATATTCAAACTAAATTGTGTTTATCAGTTTCAAAAGCAGCTTTTTCAGATTTGTTTATTTGCAAGAGGGAGAACAGACAGCTCAAAAAAAAAAAAAAAAGGAAAAAAAAATCAAGCCACAGAAGTGAATTTCTAGCTGTTGTTATTTCCATCCACAATGATAACAGTTTGGAAAGGAGCAGGGATATTTGTATGTGTGTAGTATGTTCCCTTGGTTCTCTTCAGAAGAAAATAATTACTTTTGAGCTTCTTTTAAAAGCAAAAATTGGAAGCATTCTACAACTGAGTAATTCTGGTAATTAGATATCAGTAGTGAAAATAAAGCTGCATTGGATGAAGTAGATATCCAATTCATGTGTATTTCTATCATACTGAAGAGTCGTAAGTATGAATTGAAATTGTATGTGTAGCAAAATGAGAAATATAGAAGATGAAAAATGTTTTTCAGCTACGAAAACTGTACTTTTACTACTGTATAACAACAGAAACTTTCATTCAAAAATACTTTTGTATTTATTGCAGTTGGTACACCTTATTATATGTCTCCAGAGAGAATACACGAAAATGGTTACAACTTCAAATCTGACATCTGGTCTCTAGGCTGTCTGCTGTATGAGGTAATATTGATATATATGGTGACCTTAATAATGCCATTGTACTCCCCCCCCCCATTAAGTACTGTTTTAGGATCTATTTCTATATATTTTTTCGTTTATAAAAGCATGTAGCAGTATGGAAAAGTTACTTTTCAGATATGTCTGTCTTCAGTATTAGCAATGAGAAGTCTTGCGTAACTTCAGCATATGAAATTACTTTTTATTTGTGTGTTACTCAAGACTTGCTTTTTACTGGTTTTGCTACAAAGATTTTAACAGCAATTTATTGAAGATTGGGCATAACTGAAGGATTAATAAATGAATAATGGCAAGCACATGTAAAATAGTTCTAGGTGTTTTAATGGCCTACTCTGATTCTATGATTTTGGTAATAAATATATTGAGAATAGTAGGAGTGACTTGAGTATGCAACTAATGCTTTAAAAAACAGCAATATAATTATTTTAATACAGGTTTAATTTCTTTAAAATTATTTAAAACATAAGTAAAACAATACAGAAAAATGACGTGTATTTATTACTACTAGCTTGAATTGACTTTTAAGATAATGACTTGTGCTGCACAGACATACATAATTTTTCTACTCTTTCTTCTCCAATTGATTAAACTATAATTATTGGTTAATTTCAGTATTGATATAGTCAAGATTGGTAGCCTGACACACAATTTTAATGATATTATATTCTGAGAAAATAAAGATACAGGGCAAATTGCAGTTGAGGCAAATGAAGGTGTGAGGAACAGGTAGGTTTCTAAGGCAACTATGTCTTCAGAGTTCTTTGCATATCATTTGTTGATCAAAAGACTAAACACTTGTGTTGAAGGATGCTGGAAAAAAATTTTGTTGCATCAGCAATGGCAGTGAAGTCTTTATAGATATATTCCAGATAAAAACTAATATACCCAACTCAGTTTTCAGTTACCTGCAAGCCACCAGCCTCAGTGAGTCAGCAGAACTCATTTAACACATACTCAGCAGGATCGGCACCTCCTGTTATTTTAGGATTTTGTAGAAAGCATTGTCAGCCTCTTAAAGTTGTAAGTTATTACTGGGTGAATTGTCTCTAGTAATATTAGTTTACTTTCTATCACTATCATGTTGCATTAATATTAAAAGGGCAAATACCTATGTTTTACTTCTGCAGAGTTTACAGATCAGTGTATAGCTGTTGTTTCTAAATCTTGGGGACAATTCACAAGAATGAAGTCTGATACCTGATAGCAAGTATTTAGAAGTTTAAGTCCTGAACTGAAACTTAATCTCATATTCAGATTCCTGAGTACTGACAATGGCAACTGCCATCAATTTCAGTGCTCTGCTTTACACACTTGCGCAAGAAGGAGCCTAAAGATAGCATACAGGTAGATGAGAATTTTTCAGTGTTACTGCTTCTTTTCCCTTCATTGATTTCCTTAAGAATTTTTAAAATCTGGAAACAAACAAATAAACCCCTTGAATAACTAATTATTATATAAAATAAACATGTTGTAAGGATATTTTTTTTCTATATTTTATGAAATAAAATTGCTGGATAGAAATCAATAGCACTTTCCTAAAGAAGATTTTTCTTTTGAGTTTGCTGATTTGATGCTGGTACAGTATGTTAAATACCTACGTGAATATTAATTTTTTCTTTGAGCTGGTAAATAATTTCAAAATAACTAAATAGCTTAATTCCATTGATTAACTCAGCATCTTTAAATACCATTCTTTTAAAATTTGTTTTAGAAGTTTTACCAGGGTGGTATTTAAGTTGATATGGTGTTGTGTTTGGTTTTTTTCCTTATTGTAAGAGTAATTATTAGGATACTTATTGTTGATTATATAATATATAGCTATAGTATATGGCTGTGTCTTCAACTATAGCTTTTACTTTTTTTAGAGGTGAATTTATCCCATTTAGTTAATTCTACAACATACCAGATGTTTGTGGTGTTTTATTCCTTTTGTGTGTGTGGGTTGGGGGGGGGGAAGGGGGGTGTTTCATTGTTGATCATTGAGATGTAATTTTGAAATTTTAGGTATAGTGAACTCAAAATATATGCTTAGGTTTTTCTCTTTTTTAATTACTTCAAAGTGGTTACTTAAGGCCCTTCAAGACATGTGGACTAATGCATGGTATTTTTATTGTCCATGCAGTTTTGTGCTGGGTGTCTTTTTGTGATATATCTATTGCCTGCATTTTAGCATGTTTTATTATATTGATTTCATGTTGATATGTGCTCATATGTGATCTGGATTCTCTCCAGCTTAATTGGAGAAAAGCTGTGGCATGTGTATCACTTCTCAATAAATGCTTAATTGCCGCTAAACTCTTTTCAGTCATGTTTTAATTTAAGTTTAGGCTAATTTGCTATGATGTATGTTGCTTTTAAAAATTACTATTTTTTACGTATATTACAGTTTATTACTTAATGCTAACTATGTGACCCACAAGATTTTTAAATATGTATTTTAAAGTCTGATTTTTTTAGAGCCCCAGGTATTTCTGAAACCTCAAAAACACTACCACTGGAGTTTTAATTGATATGCAACAAAGTAGACTTTACTAATTAAAATCAAGATGCTGTGCTTTTGCTACATGGACCTTTACATGGAAAAGTAGGTCTTACACATTTCCTTTTATTGTTCAGCGTAGCAATTGCATCCTTACAGGGTTGTAGGTTGGTGGCTTACAGTTCAAAAAAAAAAAAAAAAAAAGAAAAAAAAAAAAAAAAAGAGAGAGAGAGAGAGCTGCCACCAGCCCCGAAGACAGACAGTGGGCTTTCGTCCCTCAGACACCCCCAGAATACTAATCAGGAAAGTCAGACCCTGGAGGTCAGGGAGCAAGTCAATCATTCTAGCGATCGTCTCAGTGTGGAGGATCAAATTAGCCTGAAAAATTCAGCTGCTGGGAGGAGAGGGCGAGCAGCTGTCAGGGGCAGCAGCGAGATGCACTAATGAACCAGATGAATAGTGCAAAAGCTTGAAAATAAAAACAGGACAGTTGACATTTTTCATCTGTCAAAGCAGGAGATGCATGAAAATATAGTATTCCTGTTTTAACTCCTTAGGGGACATTCAGAATTTTTTTAACACTCCGCAGCATTCAAACAAAAGTACTTTTTAATGAACACCTAGAGTACGAAAATAAGTATCTGTGCATTTATTTAGAATTTCTGCATGCATACAGAGCCTGCAGTTGATTTTTCTTTTTTGGTCTTTAGCTTGCATTTTTAACATTCTTTTTAAGGTAAGAGGCAATGTCATGGAAATCCAAAAATTAACATTATTTTGGTAATATAGTTACAGAATTTTTGGGAGGATTGTAGGATAGAACTGTAGTATGGTACTTGTTTTGGGAGCTTTAAAATGATTTATTATTACTTGAAGGTAACATGAAAAAGTACTGAACTATTTGAGAGCATTTTTATCATATAGAAAGTAAATGTAAGAGAATTTTGGTAATTTTCTTCATACATTTTTTCCCCCAGTGATACCGGTGCTTAGACATGAAAGAGTTAAACTGCTATCTGGAAGACCACAAGACAGATGAGAGCCATTTTCAGCTTGTCCTGTCCCTGCTGAAGCTCACTGAGTAGCACAGCATGGACTAGCGTGTTTCACACACACTCTGCCTGTCTGGGGAATGTACACATTGTCCTTCCAAAATCAAACTTATTAGCACATGTAGAAAAGGGTGACTGACTTTGGGGCAGCGCTGCACTCAAAGCAGCATTCGTGCTGCTGCGGTTCAAAGACTTAGAAGGCTTTGAACAGAGTGGAGAGATTTTAAATGAATTTTTAAATTTGTAATCCTGCTAACCACAGCATTTGTTTCCACCTTAAATGTCAAGTTGTAACAGTCTGGAAATAAAGCGTAGGTTTACTAATGCTGATTTTAAGCTGATCATTTATATAAGTGCTCTCCAACAGATAGTCTTATTTTTGTATTACAATTGTAAATTGCAGTCAGTAATGGGTGCCAGTTCTACACTTCCGATGACATTTTGGGATACTTGTTTTTAAAAGTATTTTTGGATAACATACTGAATTACAAAGTTTTTGTGTTTGGGTTTTTTTGGAAGTATAGATGTTAACTTCAGTTTTCTTGATTTTTAAAAAAACCAGCTGTATCAGTCTAGTGTAATAGCTGTGGAAGGTTACAAAACCTACTACTGTTACCCTCTATTTTCAGCATACAGTATTGCTTTAGATCAGGTAATGTTTTCAAATAAATTACATGTTTTCTTCCAAAAGGTCTTCAGAGGAAGATTACATTGTGGGTTTTGAGTTTTCCTTGTGGTGCAAGGACCCTCCATGCTCACAGCAGTATCAGAAACTATTAAATTTTTCCTCATACTTGATTAATAAAACTCTAATGGTATGCAATTCAAATAATTCTTATATTGCAGTATGACAGGTACGACTGTACAACACAGAATAAGTACACTGGTTACAGTAACAGTTTTGGAACTTTACTTTTTAGCACTGTGACACTTCTAAGCAGGAAATCGGAAGCTGTTAAAAATCATGTTTGATTTGTTAGTATTACAGATTTTATCATAAAACAGGTTTACTTAAAAACACAAAAGAAAACTGTACATTTTCTTTAAACAGATGGCTGCACTGCAGAGTCCCTTTTATGGTGATAAAATGAACTTGTACTCCCTATGCAAGAAGATAGAACAGTGTGACTACCCACCTCTCCCTTCAGATCACTATTCAGAGGAAGTAAGTAATTTTCCTTTTCATGGGCTAGATCCTCAGTTTGTGTAAAGCTGGCACTCTTCCAGGGAAGTAAATGAACTTGTGTGATTTTATGTTATTTGCAGATTATGCCCATAAGTGTTTGCTTGTTGAACCTGCTCAAATGTTCCTGTCAAAACAAGTCTCTGATATGATTTTAAATTGGGGGGGATTAATGATGGAAACCTCATACTGTTAAGATTCTTAATTTCATTGAGCTTGCTTTCAAGTATGACAAAATGCTTTCCCAGAATGCACAATGATATGTTCTACATGCCAGAATGGGATTGAGTCATACATCTATAGTATGCTTTTCTAAAAGCACAACTATACAAGTTTATGTTGCACAGTAAATTAGTGCACTAGCCTTGTTTCTCAAGGGGCTTGCATTAAACTAGATATAATGTATCTCACTAGTAAAATGAATTGTTTTGTTCCCATTTGACTGCATTATAAAACTGTGATGTGCTGTTCGATACAATTGAACGGCAGTTCTTTTGCAAGAAAAGAGTGGTTCTTGACAACACTAACATTAAATTTCAGAGAAATATAGGTAGACATATAATTGAATTTGAACAATATACTCATGCATATCGCAGCAGTGTTTGTTTTAAGCTGATAGGTAACCATTCCTTACTGTCATTAATGCATTTAAGGAGGGGTACTTGCTGTCTTAAGCTCTAAAATGAAAAGAAACAAAATAAATATTTTTCTTAGGGTAACTGAATGAAAAAATATAAATGCTTGCTTGTGAATGTTCTGAGATGCTAGTTTTGAAATACTTTCCCACTTTGAAAAGAACAGGGTAAATTGATAGAAGCTGTAAACGAAAGAACACGTATTAGTAACAATTCTAATTGAATTCAGCCTACATGAATTAAAGATTACTTTGAAAACTCAAACACAAGCACTGAAATACTTTTAATAAACATAAAGTGTTGTGCAATTTCATTTATAGAGTAGGAGTTGTAATTCTGAACCTGAAATTTTTTTTGCATTCAAAGACAGTGATTGGACTATTAATAAAAGATTGCTGCCCAGTATTTTGTTTTGTTTTGTGTTTATAATGACAATTTTTCCCCTTTTATGAAACAATCTGGACTTGAAAAGATAATTCAGTGATGTTACAAAGGATGAAATAACGATCTATTGTGCAATTTATACACTATACCTCTTCGTGGGTTTTCCAATTAGTCATTTTATCTTGGCCATTTTTAATTATTATTTATTGTAGACTATAAATATGGCAGTTCATATAACCAACTTCAGAACTGGAGGCCTAGAAATACGGTAGGGTGTGAACAATAATGCAAAATGATAGCAAGAATGTCAGGGGCCGTTCTTTGTTGTGTCATTCATGCTGTCTTCCTTTTTCCATGAAGCGCATGAATATTTCACATATCTGCATCCTCATCCTCTATTCTTCTTGACTAATTTTCAGACTGTCTGAATTTGCATTTCACATGGTAGCTGATTAGGAGATGCCGAGTGCAGCAGCGAAGCCTCAGCAGGCGGTTTCCATGGTGACCTTCAGCAGGATTTTAATGATGATACCACTAGTGGTTCGTTGAAGTTGGCCTGCCTGCAGGGCTACTTCACTGCAGCTAAGTGTGAAGTTGGATATGCGGATTCCCAGCCAAGGGGCAAATATCAAAGTCTGGCCCAGATAGAAGGTCTTAAAGTTTGGATGGGGAAAGAGATTCCACCTTTTACTTACATCTGTATAGTTTCTAGTGTTGAAAACAGATGCAAAGCACAACATGTTACGTTTTCTTTATTTCAAAGCAGACACGTACTTCTGCATCTTGGATAAACCAGTTATTTGCAAAATACATGTAAGTTATTTTAAAACATGATGAGAGAATCAGAGCTGTGATAAGTATGAAAATAGTTACTTAAAAGAAGTAATCAACTATGAATACTGTAATGGGAACGTTTTTATGTTCTGATATAAAGACTTGTGTCTTCACTAAAGTACATGGAAAAATAGGTACGTTTGTTAGTCATTGCACCAAACCAGACCTTTTTTTACTTGTATGAAAAAATACTGTGCTGGTGTGAACTGTAAAAAAAAGAAACAAACAAGTGTTTTCTGTCATATTGGGATACTGTCCTAAATGTTTCACCTATATTAGAAATCTAGATGTCAAACCTTTAACCAGGTTGGAAGCACACTTGGTGAGCAGTAAAGAACAGGGTTCACTGAACAGTAAAACCCATTTCATATTTTATAACAAAGAATTTTCTGAAAGATAGGTTTCACTGAGTATTGATCTCTGCATCCTCTGATATAGGAGTGTAAATACTTACATTAAAAAATACAAGGCAAGTGCTTTTTAGAGAAACTTTTTGTAAGTAAATTTTAATGAGTTTTAAGATGTGACACTTTTTCTAAATTTTGAACTCTCTGTAAGACCAACCTGTTAGTAATGCATTGCATCTGTGTCATCAGATAAGTATGACAGAAAGATGCACCTTAAGATAGATGGACAGATGGATAGGTTTTTTTAAAACCTTTGATTAGAAATCCTAATAGCCTATGATGCATTTTCACAAACTATTGCTTCAGCAGTAGAGTCACAAGCCAAGATTTTCAAATGTTTAACAACTTTGGATATCTCAATTTTTGAATATTCTTTAAGAACGTCTGCTAGTCGGGGTGAGTACACAAGCATTTACTGAAAGCTGTTCAGCTTTAGGGAATTCAAAGATGGGGCTCCCTTGCCACTCCCGATCAATACTCTTAAAATCTCAACAGTCAATACTGGTATCATGTTGCTTTCATGATAAATGGAGTTTTTAAATCTTCCCTTTGATTGAGGTGCATTTCTAAAGTTGACAGCCAACCTCCTACTCGGAGGTGAAGGCTGAATGAGCCAGCAGGTCCACAGTGGTAGTGTTAGTTGCCAGCAGAAGGTCTTGAGAACAACACCAAGAAAGGATTCAAGAAGGTGTCCTATTCAGAGTAAGAATCGTTTTGTGGTTTTTTTCTCTCATCCAAAATTTCCTATGTGAAAATTTATCTTCTTAAACTGGCTAACAATGCAAAGTACTTGCCTGTCATATTTCTGTCTTTCTCCCTCCTCCTGACTTGAGTGATAACTATTTATTTCATAGCTGAAAAACCTGCTGAAGTTAAAGAAAGTGTGTCCCACTGCTCCGATGTCAGGCTAAGCTCCAGGCTAAAGACAGTCATTGTGCTAAGTGCACAGAGGAGGTTAAGAACAATAAGCAGCCAAAGAAGTTTGCAGCTTGGGAATGCAACAGGAGGTCCCTCCAGCTCAGTCACAAGTCTGCTCTGCCTGTTGGCCAGTCTGTGCTGGATACTAAAAAATTACTCTGTCTCTAATGATAGTCTGACTTCAGAATCCCAGTGCCTCTTCCCATGGTACTGCTGGGCTCTTCTGCTACATTGGAAATTTTATTAATACTAGAGGGGTTGACAAGCGGATTTCAGGTTTATTGAAATGGATATCCCTGTAGGAGTTAGAAGGAATAGTGCTATAACCAAGTATTAGCATCCAGCATGGTCTCAGTTTCAGTCCTGAAAGACTATCTTCCTATGTAACTGTTTTCCTCCTGTATAGCAAAATTATTTCACCTTCTCCCAAAGGTTTGCTATTCAATAACAAGGCTCAAAAATTTTGAAATTACTCAGGAGTCTGCGCTATCATTGTGCAGTGTCCCAGGCATAGTCAGCTGAGCGTTCCTGCCTTACAGCTGAGATTCTGGCCTGGGGAGGAGGAAGGAGATTTTGCAGTAATAGGAGTGACCAACATTTAAATGTTAAGACTCATAGCCACGCGAGGTCTATGGCTCTGTGGTTTATTTTATTACAGTAATAGTGAAGGTTTGTCACTAATTGAGCTCACCACTTGCACTATGTTGGGAAGAGAATTTCTGAGTAAGCTGATTCAGTGACTGTCTGTTATATGAACATATTTTTGTAGATCCTTTCTTGCATCCTAACAATTAGTAGCTACATTTTGGTTAGAGTAAAAAATAAGAAGCTGCAAAAAGCCAGCCGTCAAGACACCATGTGGGTGAATGGCTTTTGCAAGTGTACTTACAGGAATTAATAGGACCTAAAGCCTTACATGTACTTTTGAGTAATGATGCCATTTTGCTACAGTTCTTTTCTAAGCAATGAATCTTCTTGGCCATTTTATTGAAGCTTGGAATTATAATGTACGGTAACAGTAACAAAGTAACTCTGAAGGAAGGCTTCCTGTCTAATGACTTAACAAACAGTTTGAGTCTGAAATTGATTTTTAGATGATAAAGTTCAGTTTAGGGGAAAAAAAAAAAAAAAAAATCAGTGTTACCTGCAGGCCAGGATTGAAAAGACATGAAGTAGCCTACTGGAGGTAAACAAAGCTTCTCATGCTTTTCACAGGTAAATTTCTTGAAGATTTACTTCTGCTGTTCTACCTACAGTAAAGTTATTGATATACAGCTGGTAAAAACAGGAGAAAGAATACTCTGTTTCGCCTCTGGTGATAGCTTTATAGGTTTCACTCCTTCAAGGTCTTTTACTAAGGCTTTATTTACTGTATGTAGTTCTACTGAACAGATGGAAGTCTTCACAGAGAAAGATAAACGTATGCGTACGAGATTCAATGTAGTATTCTGCAGATAAATTACACTTGTGTTCTCTTTACAAAATGTTTACTTATTTGGTCTAATTTCAGGCTTGAGGTTTTTGGATGTTCTTCAGTCTTTCCTGTTTTTCCTGCAGGCTGTCTGAGGTGTGGCATAGCAAGCTGCTCATATCTGCTAATACATTGTGCCTGTTGCTTACACTGTGTCTCACCTGCTTCTACAGGAGATTGTTTTTCTTTGCGTATTTGTATTACATGTTGGCAATTATTATTTCTCACACTAGTTAATGATTTCCTACATTCTGTTCTCTAAATGTTTGGGAGTTATTACAGGCTAATAGTTTCTCCTGTCAGTGGTATTGTATTTTATTTATTGGTTGCCAGAAGCAATATGATGGCTTTTATAACTCCATTAGTCAAATTATACTTAGCATATTTAAGATTCAAATAGCAAGTCTGTTACAGATTATTTTCATTTAATGTTTTTCTTCAATACAGTGATCTGACCACTATCTTCAGAATTAATGATCTTATTTTTAAATATTAAGCTCTTCTTGCTAAAGAAGATGGAAGTCTAGTGACATAGTTTTTGTATTGTTAAATATGAAAAACGTGTACATTCTGTACAGTTTGCAATGTTTCTGCAACAGCTAGTGGACAAAGTTTTAAATAGTGGCATGCAGTGTTTCTTAACTTTTCGATTTCCTATTCCCATGTATTTAAATTAATCTGTGAAAAGTGAAAGGAGTATAATTATAATTTAAAATTCTCTTGGTCTTTTTATAAAAAGCAGGAAGAAAACTCTCTGATGGCAGGTTTGAATATGCAATCTATGTTACTTTTGAATAATCGTGGTGATGAGGTCGCTCTGTGTTAGTTGCAGTAATTACAGATTTTTTTTTTTTTAGTAATCATAACTAGTAGTACTGGGAGGGAGACTGAACCAAATTTGACATATTGCCATAGAAGGGTGGAACAAGGTGTTTTTCTGTCATGCCCCTCACCCCCCCGCTGCCCCCCCGCTATAAGGAGATCCAGGAGGATTTAGCAAAGCTAACAAAAGCATAAAGGAAGAGCTTCAGAGTTGGTTAAGTTACTTTTGCAAAGGATGGTAAACATTTTAGTAAGTCCTCATGAAGCGTTGAAAAATGCTTAGGAGATGCACACAACTTAAAATAGATGCCCCATCAGAAGGTAATCCAGACAATATATTAAGTTCTAACGTTATAAGTTCTTAGGCATATCAGAGGAAGAAGAAAACCCTGCAACTGTTCTGCCAGTTTGTGAAGGCGATGAGAAGTATCTGAGTGGTGTGGAAGCTCTTTGGGGTTGCTTCTGCTGAGTATGTGTGCTACAGAAGACCTAATAAATTATGGTGCTTGTGGAACCATGGGGATTTCTAGTCATATAGTGATTTGTTTCTTCTGAGGTAGAGACTTCCGTGAACATATTTGAACATAAAGAAAAAAAAATCAAGGGTTTAATCCTAAGAACAGATATCAGGACATAGACCAAAGGTTATTTAATCTAGTATCGTGTCTCCAATAGTGGGCAAGTGGAGTAACAGGTCCAGCATAATGTGATACTTCCCCAAAATAATTTCCCAGCTTCCAGTTTTAAGTTCACAGATTTCCTCAGTCGAAGGTGGAGTCTTTATATTAAATAGCTCTCAGTGGGTTTAATCTGTTCAATTGCTTCCTGAATGCATGGGTATTGGTACCTTCTAGCAGCAGGAGGTTCTGCAGGTTAACTGTGTTATAAGGAGAATCACTGCCTTTTGTTTGTTGGAACCTGTCATGCAGCAGTGCCATTTATTGTTGGCTAACTCTTGTATCAGGAGTGAATGAGCAAGCCGTCCCGATTTACTTCTCTCTGTGCTGCTGTCAGCCTTCTGGGACTTGCAGGCATAGCCCTCCAAAAGCACAAGAATTTTTAATTTAAATGATGTGTAATGGGACTAAATGCATATCTAAAGTTATATGTTAAAAGCATTAGAACTTAAATTTGTTCATCAGTTTTCCTGGACAACAGGAAATGTAAAAATCATGGGAGTACATTGCATGCATGCTTGCATAGAACAGCGTGCAGTGTGTCAAGAGAGGGAGGGTTGAGTGTGTGTTTATGCAGAATTGCTGTTTGGCTAATTTTTGCCAGTCTTATTAATTTGAATTTGATAATGCACAAATACTACTTGTAAGAAAGCCAACGATCCTGTCATGTTATTTTCCTTTCCTAGCTGCGACAATTAGTTAATATGTGCATCAACCCGGATCCAGAGAAGCGACCAGACATAACCTATGTCTACGATGTAGCGAAACGTATGCACGCACACACTGCAAGCAGCTAAGCAGACATCAGATCATGAAGAAAAGAGCAGAAATAACCAAGTATTTTAAACAAATCATCCCACCTCTTTGTGTTACAGAAATGTAATTATTTGAAGCTTACTGTTGTGCTTTGAATTGTAAACCAATTTATATACAAGCTTTGTTATTTTCTGTTTATTTCTATATTTTGTATTTTTTACTAACTTGCAGTTGTACAACAGGTATAAATATGTAAAGCATAACTTTAAAAGATACCGAGAACCACTGTTTTCCATGTTAAGTGGGCTCAAGTATATTTTCTTTAATAACAAAAACTCAGTTGGGCCTCAGTTCTAAAACACAGTTGCACTTTTGCACATGATACAGATATTAGGCTTATTATCCAGAAGCAAAATGTCTGAATCTCTCACCTTTTTAGTAATTTATGGAAAGTATGAATCAGCACAGTTAACTTTATTTTACTCTTTGTTCTAAGAGGAACATAATTATTATAGAAAGTTATTGTATTTTATATTGAATTGCAGCTTGCAGTTAAGAGTAGACAGGCGATAGGATTAGTTCTCTGCTTGCCAAATGTGATGGGAAATAGTTTCATAAAAAATCGTCATGCTGAAATTTTTGTAACATCCCTTTTTTTTTATTCTGTCATAATGCACATAAAACATTTGTTGGAGGTTTTCTGGGAAAATTTAAGGTGTTGATTCTGCAATCTGATCGTTTTCAATAGGCTTGTGCAGCACTGCCCTGGGGCAATAGGATTCTGCATAGTTAAGTCTTAAAACCATGCAGATGCTTCTTGTAGCAAATAGGGTTCTTTTGAGGCTAGTGTTTATGAGAAGGTCTGATTAAAAGATGCGATCTTTAAGTTACAACTTCCCAACTGTTGATGTATATGTCACTGTTTGTAGATTTCTGTGTTTAAAAGAATTTGAATGACCTTGTGGTAATGTTGGTTGGGTTTTTTTGCATTTTTTTTTTTTTTTAAATACAGAAACCTTTTAGAAAAGATATAATAGTGCAGTATAACACAAAATGTATTCTTCATGAATATCTGATTTTGTATACTGTATCCTGAGAATTAGTTTTGTATTTAGCAAAAGTAAATTTTAGCTTTTATGTTTAAGAGCAAGTTGCTACTCCTTCATTTGGGAAATAAATATATATATGCAAAATGTCTTACAAATACTTTATTAGTTGAAAAGGAAATTCAGAATAATTTCGTTAGACCTTAGTGCCTTTTCGGGTATGCTTAAATAATATTTTTATTGTTAAGGAAGGAAGGTGTTTCATTTTTAAATGTGGTAAAAATGGAGAATGGACTGAAATTTCTTGAGTTTCAAGACTGAACTTTTTATACAGAACTGTCAAAACATAATTATTAGCAGTGGTATTGCGAAGAAGATGTTATGGTCAGTTAAATCTTTTTCCGTATGTGAGTAAAAAGAAGTTAGCTCAAATAAAAGCAGGGGTATGTACATACTCATACAGGTTCTAGATGCAGTCAGTTCCCTGCACGCTCAGATTTTTTTTTTTGTTTCTCTGTGTAGCTTTAATTTTTGATTTGATGTAATGCTCAGAGAATAAAAATCCAGCTGTGGGGTTTCTGGATGAAATGTTCAAGCTAGGTCAGGGTTTTTTCTGGTTTTGTATTTTTTAAAACTACAAATGCCGTGGAAATTGTTTAGCAAAATAGTTTTTAAATAGTATGTGCCAGATCATCAGCTCATCTTAATACATATTTTTTTATTTTTGTTTCTAGATTTTTGTAGGATGAATCCTTAGTTTTCCTTCTAGCTTCTGTGTATACTTAATCTTGTAGGACTTCAGTGGAACAATTTCTAGGGAGGAAATATTTGAGAAACCTTGTTTGTGTCTAGCAGCCTCTAGATTTGTCTTCATTATCTGATTATTGAATTTTAAAAGTGATGGTTATGTTCTATAACAATAGTTCATATGTCATAGAATGAAATGGTTTGTATTGGAAAAGGCAGCACGATACTTGTTTGACTGCCAGCATTAGCCCTAATATGCACAAGTACTTGAACCATTTTTTTTCCAAAAATGTACTAGAACATTTAAAAATCACTGGAAAAAACCCAGCACAGTCAGGCTATTTGCATCTAACGTTATGCATCGAGTACTGAACTTCTCTTGAAAGAATCCAATAATTTTTTTTTTTCCCCCCTCCTGTCTGGAAGGGTACATCGAGTAAAGAAATCGTGAGGTAAGAGTTAGCAAATGTGCATACTTAAGCATTTAAATTTTTCTATTTTTTTTTTTTTAGTGTTTATGATTAAATCTTATGCTGAGGAAAAGAAATAGTTGTTCCTGTTTTAAAATATGTAAAATGAATGGTACAGATGACTCTGGTGCCAAACTTTATAATTAAGAAGCCCATATGGGTTAATAGAGCGAGTTATAGAACTGGGGATTGTAGAATCTATCCCCTAAGTAAAGCACCTGGTAACATATGAAAATAAGCCTGTTATAACACTCCAATGCATGCCATACACTTATAAAATATTTTCTTTTATAATACATCATTCTATTTTTCATACATTGTTGATGGTGACACTTGGCACTATTTATTTTAAGCTATTGCATTATGTCTTTATTTTCTTTAAAGAGAATGTGTTACATTTCTAACCAGAATGTCTAACTAGCTCCTCCTTTTATTTCAGTAATGCCACAGTATTAACTGGCTTCATGAGTGAACTTTGTGCTTTGAATGACACTGCATAAAATCGTTGTCTTGTCTTGAAAGCTCCCCTCTTGTGCAGTAGTCTAATAGAAATGAAACATAGAAATATTAACTATAATCTAAAAATTAGAGTGTTTCTATGATATTTTTTCAAACTTTTCTTGTTACAGATATATATATATATATGTTACAGTAGATGTTACCTATCTTGTGGACAGTTTACTGGTTCCAGTAGTTGATTATAGGTGAGTTTTCTTGACTGTAACAGAAGACAAGTACACTGGAAAAAAAACTTCTTAGTATTATTTGTCAAAAATTTATCTAAAAATACTACATCAGATATATTCATAATTAATCCAAAAATTGTCTTTATCTAAAATTTAAAAAAAACCCTAAAATTATTTTCAAACCATATGAAAATATCCAAAAAACATAAAAATAATGAAGAGCTCCAATTATGGCCCTAGTCCTGTGAGCTCTTATTTATATAGGTAGGCTATTTTTACGTAATTTCAGTAATACTGAGTGAACCTTGTATACACACATAAATAAATAGTAATCAGTAGGGTATATAGAAATATGCTCAGCTCACTTTTTATACTTTCTGTGTTACTGGTTTGGTAGCAAGGAATAATGTGTTTTTTCCCCTATCTTCTGTTACACTCTAATGATCCAACTACCAATTGTACGAGCAGGCAATAGAAGTATGTCGTCTTTTTGTAATGAGCAGAAACTTTAAAAACATGTCAATATACCAGAAGATGAAATACAGTATTAGAAGTGCCTGAGAAGGCTGGTGTTTTATTCATGCTCATGATTAAGACAGCCATAGAGTGAAATTCTTGACAGAGGCTTGGAAATGGAGAAAGGCGACTTATGCCAGTGGTTCTCTGATATCTCTGAATGGGACCCAAAATCGCAGTGATGTTCGTTTTTAACAATCTGTCCACTTAATCTCTGTTTTCGCTGTTCAACAGCGAGGTGAGAATCTTAATGGCTGAATCTGAATGCTGGTGGCGAATGCTGCGTCAGGTGTTTGAGCTTCTAGGAACAGGAGGTTGATGTGAGGGAGAGTCAGTGAAGGCCTTCAGGTCTTGTTTTTTGGAGAATTTAATCTGGAAGTAAAGGTGCTGGATAGCAGAGTTCAAATCACTGCCTTTCCATCATTTTTAATACTTCTTTAATTATCACAAGCTTTTCCAACCCTGCCATATCCCCACATCATCTAGCCAGTGGCAATGCTGGTCTTCTGAATTTCTGATCTCTGGTTTGGTCTGAGTGAATGTCTAACCGTTTCTGCCAAGATTACCCAAGGAGGGGAATACAGGTGCTGGGCGTGCCCAGTGAGGTGTTACTTATATTTCTGAACATGACTCAAATATAGATTTTTAAGGTTCTTTTTCAAACTTTACTCCCTTCCCTGAACCTTGTTCTTCAGTTGATGTTTTTTAAAAATAGTTTCCCTTTCATATTCACTTCTGAAGTCCTATGATTCCTATCTTCCACTGCTGCTGCTTCATCTGTCCTGTTGTCTGCTCTACTGTCGTCTTGATTTGAAGTCCTCTGTGTCTAGTTTTCCTAGTGGCCATTAGTTTGCTTCTTTCTTTGTGACTTTGCTAAACTCAACCCATTTCTGGCTTCTCAAATTTTATCCCTCACCATGGGCAAACCATATTGTTTTTACCCCCGATAACTACTTAACGCCATTGTTCTTCATTCTGTTTTTCCATCCTGACGCCTTTGATTTTCAGTTTTAGACAGATTTTCTCACTGCCTCAATCATTCCCATGACCTTGTCTTTACTAAATACTGTTCACTTTATTATCTCTCATTTCTAAATTCCTTTTCTCTGATCACTACCTGCTCTCTTTCAGTTTATCTGTCTTTCTTTCTCCTCTACCCTGTCACTCACTCCTTTTGGGATCTCCAGTCTATTAACCTTTCTGACTCCTTTACTCTTCTCAGCTGCCTCCTTCCTTCATTGGCCTCACTTCCTTTGGCTCACTTGTCTTTATTTTCATCTCTATCTCCTTCTCTATACGTGGTTTCTTGGGTTGCTTCTCACATTGCCCTGTCTCCATTCCTTTCCCCAGACATTTTTTTTTTTTCTTGTAACTTCTTAATATCCATTCCTGCCTTTTAGAATATCTCTGAAGAGTATATCAACAGAACACAGCTTTGGACTCGGCTTTGCCTTATAATTCTCTTACCAAATGGACTTTTTAATCACTTTTATCCCACCTTTTTTTTTTTCTTGTTGAGTTTGCTTGCAGATTTAGTGTTCATTTCACCATTCATTCTTGTTACAAAATGTATCTTCAAAACCAGTCCTGATTTTTGTGTGACAAGATCCTTTTCAAAATTGTTTTTCTTTCTCAGAATATGTTTCTGAACAGAGTTTCTCTGTCTCTTAACTGTGCAGGTTTGCCCCTTTTAGTTCTGTATCTTTTATAGCTCTTGCTCCTTTCACTGAATTACTTCTTCCTCTTTAAATCCTCCTCTCATTTCCTTCACTAGCAACAAAGTTTCTCTTTTCTCTGTCTTGAAGGGGATTGCACCTGTCATCCTATCTGGTTCTCTTTTGCTCTTTATTCTCTGATTGTCTGATTGTCATCCCCTAATTTCATGTACCTGAACATCCTCACTCCAGTTTATTTTCAAGTTTTTGACTTTACACTTTAATTTGAATGCACCAAAAATCCAGTGCTTCCTTCCCCAGTTTGATTCTCCCATAGTTCTATCTCCAGATGATTCCTTGAGTATCCAGCCACAGTCTCAGACCTGTTCAGATTCAAAGATCTAATCTTTATTCCTAACTCCCTCTAGACTATTTTCTAACATCCCTGTTTTCCAGGGCCACAATTTTTGTATCTCTGACACTTCTCCCATGCCTGCATATCAAATGTCTCAAAGTTAGTATCAGATTCCAGCCCTCTCCACTATATGTGTTCTTTCTGATCTTTTATCTTCACTGTATTAGCCTCTGTGTCATTTTGACGTCTTTTCTCCCTTCAAAGTATTAAAATTGATAGGACTAGACTCCTGTCATTGGCCTTTAGCTGTTTCATGCGTTAAAGAAGGAACTCCACTAAATTATTACTTATTTTGTGTTTTTCAGAGACTTAAGTCCCACAAATTTGGTCTTATTTCAGGACTCTAGAGCTGGAGTAGATTCTATTCCTTCAAGTATTTCAGAAGTTCTTGAATTTGGGCCTTGATTTATTTTTTCTACCACTTCAAAGTTTTTGCCCTTCTTTTCTTTGTATTCATTGTATGTAACTTTGACTTGTCTTGTTTCAGCACACACAGCTAACAGTTGTTTTCTTGTTATAGTAGCTTGATTTTGGTGCTTTTACCATTGCTTGAAATAAGAATGTACTTAAGAGCTTCACTGGCTGGATCCAGAGTGTTAGGTGCAATGCTCCTCGTTGTTATCATCCCAGCCTTACACTGGCTTCTCTTATTTGCTGCCCTCTGTATCTTGCCCACCTGAAGATACTGCAGGCTAGTGTAGATACAGTTGAGCCAGATGCAAACCAGGTAGCTTGTATACTTGCAGCAGTATTGCAAGTTCTTATTGACAGTGAAATGTTTATTTGCCCTGTAGGTTTAGAACTGTGCTGTACTACTTCTCTATCCACACTACCCTAATTTAAAACCAAATCAGATCTGCCTGCATGGTGGACTGCATGGTTTTCTGTATTAGGTGCACTATCTGACTTCACAGTTTTAGCAGACTTTCAGATTTGGAAGACTGTATGTTTGCAGAGATTCACTGTTGATCAAATTGTCTGACCTTTGACTGCTCACAATTAACCTTGTATATATGTTGAGATTGAGAAGCAAAATTCTCTATAAAAATTAAAAAGTTTGGGGTTTTGGAACTGTAGGATGTAGAGCTGGATGTCAGATTCAGTTTGGTGTCTGTGGATATACACACATTTAATCACTGTTTATTTGCACCAGAATAATTCTTTTCTTCTAGAGGATCAGTTGCTTGTTGGCACAAAACAGACTTTTAGTATTTTTTGGGTTTTATGTTTATTCTTTGTTGTCAGTTTGTATCATGTCATACCATTAGTTCATTTGTTCTTCTACAGCTGCCTTAATGATGGGTGGAGGCCTTACACCTTTTGTCTAACTGAAATCTTCTGTTCTTATGGAAATAAACTAGGTGCATTGAGTCCTTCCTGATAGTTCCACTTGCTTTGCATTTAAATCCTAGCAATAGAAAGAGGTCTCAAACTGGACAGAAATGGTCCCCAAGATAGAGATGTCTTGGGGTTCCCTGTTTCCTCTCGGCCTCCTAGCTCCTCATTCTCTGGCTTCCCTGGGGCACTTGCTGGGGGCATGGTACTGCCAGTGTGTTGAGGGCTAATAGAAACTTGGAAACTGAAATGTTGGTGTTACCTTGCTTATGTTCCTATGGTATCCTTTCTCAGTGTGAATAGGAAATCTCCCATTTAAAAATTACTAGAAAGGTCTTTGGCATTTATTACACAGTCGTTTATTGCTCTTTACACACTTGGCATTAAAAATGTGTGTTTGCTGTTACAAAGAAAATTTTAAATCATGCAAAGACTCTTAGCTTGCCTTTTAATGTGGAGTTGGTATTCTTCTGTACACTTCATTTGCTGGTTGTTTGTTTGATTTCAGTCATGCTCGACTGTTGTAAAGATGATCATTAAAGATGAGTATTGCATTTTCTGGTAAGATTTTGTTGGGAGAGGGGAAGAAGGGAAGCGTCTACTTATTTGAATTTGGCTGCTGATTGTGCTTGAATCAAATTGTAGAATCATTCAGGTTGGAAAGGACCTTGAGAGAGTTCTCTAGTCCAACCTCCTGCTGAGAGCAGAGTCAATGCTGAGTTCAGACGAGGGCTCAGTGCTTCAGCCAGTTGGATCTTGAAAACCTCTAGGGATAGAGGTTGTGCAGCTTCTCTGGGCAGCATGCTCCAATGCTTAGCTTCACTGTAAACCTTGTTTTCCTTATGTTCAGTCAGAAACTCCTCAGTTACAAATTATGGCTGTTGTTTGTTCTCCTGCCACTCCTCAAATGTTCTTTATATTGCAAAAAATAAGTCAAATACTGAAACAAATAGAGAACTTGCAATGTTTTATTTTCTGAAACTGTTGTTGCAAACAAATAAATATGTTCATGTAGTACTTCTGCATCCTGTATGACATGTACACTATATTCATTTACTACTTGAGTGTAAAATAAAAGTTTTGGCAGTAAAACTTGATTTAAAAGTTCTGTGATGTTTATGGTCTGGATGTTCGCAGTTGTTACCTTTTAAATCTACTAGATGTTTCCTGGCAGAGCACAGTACTGCCCACCGTGATGAAGCAGGCAAGTCGGGATCCTGAACATTACTGCATTTCTGTCTTCTGGAGCCTGCCTTGAGGAAGGTAGCTTACCACTGGGAATGGGATGGGAAGGAAGCTAACATGCATCAGAATAGCTGATGGTTATGGGAACTCTACTTTTAAACTCTCAAGTGATGGTGGAAACTTGCCTAGAGAGATTTATCAAAACTGAGATTTGAGGAGGAAAATGACTGGGGAGGGGGAGGTAGTTTTCAGAGTAGTAGTTGGTTTTGGTAAACTCTCCCATGTGTTAAATGAGAACTCAAAATTTGAAACTTCTGACCACAAACTTCTTGGAAGCAAATAAAGAATATGACAAGTAGATTCAGTTCCAAATCCAACAGAAATTTAGTCCTATGAGACAATTTCCTTAAACCAGGAATAATTTCTTGATCTTATAAAATATCATTTAACAGTTATCAATCTGTCAGGGTGATGGTGTCTGTATATCATTTTTGTACTGGAGCTTTTACAAGGCATGTGTTTCCTTAGACCTGCTCATGGGGTATCACAGCTGTCTGGCAGCCGGGGTCCTTTGCCTCAGTCTGCGTTAGTGCCGTGCAGGCAGCAGAGGGGACGTGGTGACTGCGTGTGCCTTGTGTAGCATTCGCTTCCAAGCAGGTACTGGCATGGGGTGGAGCTGCACATGCTGCTCTGTTCTCTTGTTTCCCAGCACCAGCCATGTAGGTCAGACCCACCTGACGCTGGGAATCAGGAAAGCTAGAGGTACTGTGTAAACACACATCTCTGATGTACATCAAGTTCCCCATGGTAGAATTTCTTCTGATTTTCATTCATTTGTAGTGACTTAATATAATTTAAAAGGTTAAAAAAATAAAAAAGGAGTTGCAAATGGTTCAGAACTTTTATTCTTGTGGAAGAATATCTTATAAGGTAATTTAATTTTGCAGGATTCAATACGTGTTCTTAACAATAATAATTTTTGTTGCATATTCTAAGACAAATAATTATTTTAGAGTATGATTTCTCCATACTATGATCTGTTAGGACTAAAATTCTTCCTGCTATACTTTTCCTCACTGGATAGGAAGAATTAAAAGTTTGTTTTCAGTAGCATAGGAAGAGCCAAATGCTGTTGCACTGATTGCGACCCCCAAGGAAGGACTTCTTGCTTGAGTCCGGTCTGAGCAGCTGTAATGCATCCACCTGTAGCTGGAAGAGAATTCCCCCAGGGCAGAAGCTCTGTTAGACAGACATAAGACAGCTTTCTTAGGACTACCTTAAAAAGTTTTAATGAGTTTGCAGGGAAGAAAGGGGTCTTAAGATGTTATTACTGTGGAGAGTTTTTTAATGCTGTGACCTCTGTGATAGGCTTTGGAAATACGGGGGTCTCCAGCTGCAGTATGCACTAGGCTGAATTCAAAGGAAAGGCTGTATGTCATTTTTCCTTTAGCTGAGAGATCTGTACTGTGTGTTTGGGGGCTGAAATTCAGTCTGGCTGAAAAATCCTGCCTCGGGTGGGAGAGTTTTTGTAGGTAGTTTGCATGAAATCTCCAGTAATAACAGTAGTCAGTAATTTGAAGAACCATGTAGAGTCATCTTGTTTCTGTAATTTAGTCATTCCACTCCAGAGCTTACATGGATGTGGAGATGACTTAAATAACTTAGTCCTTGGGTAATAGCAGAAATAGGACAAGGATTGCCCTGTCTTTGTTTTTTTCCTGTAGTGTGTTCTTGTTGTTGATTATTATGTTTGGATGACTTCTGGTTTGTTTGCCAAATACTTCTCACCTTAAAATTATAATTAAAAAATGTTCCATATGTATGGAATAACTTTATATGCATTTTTATATATATTAGCAAGGCTTACAAAGCACTGCATTCTTCTTTACAGCGAACGTTTGGAAGTTGATCTGTAGTCACCTAGATGTAATTGCTCCTAGCTGCCATTGACTGTCACATTGCACTGTTGTGAATGTGAACATGTTTTCTTTGTTAAAATCTAAGGACTGATTCTATGAACATAAAATGCGAGGCGTATACCTTTAAAAAAAAAAAAAATCCGCATACTGCAAAATGAGGCAATTATTTGGTCTTTCCAGAACCCCGTTTCCTGAGTGTGGATATCAGTGGTAAGTGTGGCCGTTAGCAAGGCAGGGGCTGGTTTGAGCATCATTAAATAGAAGCCTGCTGACACTGGCCATTGATCCAACAGCCGGCACAGGGCCTCTGGGCCACAGTATTTCCTCCCCCATCTCTTACTTCTCTCTGGGGATAACCAATTGGAAGAAATGACCCACTTGCTGGAGTTTTTAGAAGCAGTGGGCAGTTCGATGTGAATTGTCAGCTCCAGCTAGAAGGGCAAAGGATCACACAGTTGACCCTTATCTGTTGTTGGCATTCTGTTGCTGTAACATTTGGCCATCCCTCACAATGTCACAAATCCCAAGAAGACTTTGTGAAACTCGAGCAATGCAGTATTTGGAAAGCTGTCATCTTTTAAAGCTGTTATGATACAAAAAGGTTATGAGCTATAATACTTTTTAAAAAAAAAGTTCTACCTGTTTAGTAATGAAATGTTTATGATGCTAAGCAATCTGTTTATAAAACTATATTTTATTTGGAAATTGCTTTATTTTTAATTTTCTGGGAGTGCATAAGTTGATGACAGTGGTCCTAAATGGATAGAAACAGATGATGGTCAAGTAATATCCATAAAATGGAACATACAACTTTTCATAGATACCATATTCTTCCTATTTATTGTTGTTTTCAGTCTTGAATGTTTTCTTTAAACAGCATTGATAGCTCTAAAAACTGCCACAAGCTTTTATAAAGACAAGTATTCTAATATGGTGTGCTATGAAAATTTTGTGTATATTTTGCAATTAATGATTCATATTTCTTTTCTGTAAGAAATTTAAATTTGTCATTAGAGTAGTACCCATATGCCATAATCACGATCAGAATCCCATTGTAACTAAGTGGTGCATCTATGTGAGAATATTCTCTGTATTGAGTACAGCCTGTCATCTAATTAAACAAACTTTTGCAGTAAGTTGCCTCGCCTGTTGATTTGGAATGCTGGCAGTCATTTGCCTGCAGCAAAGTACCTTCCAAATGTATAACTTCTACCTGCTTTATGGGGCTCTTGTTGGAATTTGGCCTTTTTATGTCCTCCTGATTTTTAATTTCTGACTTTGTATAGGACCATCAAGTTACTGCAAAAAGAACTATAGATCATAACTGTAATTTATTTCACAGTAATTGAGTGTAAAATTCTGTGCTTAAAATGCAGTCCTAAAACACAACTCTCTTTTAAATTGGATATTCTGCAGTTCTCTCATAACTTAAAATATGGTCAGCGTTACGTCTTTACATAACTTTGTAATTTTATGTAATGAAAACCTGAAATAGAAGTTCTTTTTGTTTGACTGCATAAAGTGCCTCAGAGTTGGAATTGCGAAGAAATCAATAGTGTTCTTCAGACCTCTCAATAATTGTCTTTATTTTCATTCTTTAAGGTCCTAACTAAGTTGAAATGCAATATTTCATTCCTGACATTTAATCCATGAAAATGTCCTTGGAGATGTATTATTCCCTTAAAATAATTTACGTGTGCCCTACAATGAACACACACTGCTGGAGGTATATCAGAATCATTTTTGCTCTGCTACAGGACATAAATAGGAAACATATACATGCCTCATTTGAAATTGGTTGATATAATTGTCATATGACAAGCGTATTGTTGTAGTCTTGAGGCTACTTTTTGTTGATATATTTATTTAAAAAAAAAAAGCCCAGTGTCAAATTCTAACAGATGATGATTGCACGAACTAACATTGCATCTTTGGCTGTTCTGATGTGTGTAGTACTTGTTTAGTGTGTAAAAGTGGCATTTCTGATCTTAGTTTGCCCAGATATATTAAAGTACAATAGACTGGACCATCTGTACTGTCAGTGTTACCGTTTGCCTGCAAGGATGTTGACCCTTGAAGGAGCCGTTGTGGGGGAGGCTATGGTATGAACTCACCCTATGGCAAGTACTCTGCTTGTGCAGCCTCTAACCACACTGACCTGGCTGTGATATGCTGTGTTACAAGCAAGGAAGTGTTGGCTTAGTGACTTAGGGCTGACTTGCATGTGTGCTAGCGTTTGTTACTGAATGACTGATACTGTGGCCTCCTCCCTTGTGCTCAACTCATTTGTGTGCTGGGTACTGTCAGTCTTACCAAAATGAGTGAGCGTATCTAGCACAGAGTTCTCTTTATAGGAGTTAATTAATGGCTGTAGTACCCACTTGTGCAAGGACTTTCTGCATCCAGAACTCTATTAAAAACCACAATAAATTATTGCTTTGGAGCTGTGTGCTTCTGCCCATACTTGCTCATGGTAGCCAAATTATTTTTCATGCTAGTTAAGAAGGAAGAATGGAGCAAGAATTATTTCTGTCATGGTAGTGTCTGTTTTGTGTTTTTAAACTAGCTGAAAGTCTTAAAGATGTGTGGCATAGGAATATCTATTCTATTGAACTGTATGGATGCCCACCTTTGGACACTGTAAAGGGATTTGATTATTTACATGTACTGAGCATTTATTACGTGGATGTGGGTATCGTAGATGCTTTTAAACTGGATATCTGAAAAATCCCTTGAGTGCTATTGAAAAGCCTGATCTGCTGCTCAGTATGGAGAAACATGGCACACTTCCTACCTTAATGACCCCAAGTGTTCAGGTTGGCCCTAATTACATCTGTGTTTCCATTTTATTTTTCCATGCAACTTGCACAACATGGGTTTCCATCGTGTACCAGATTGATGTTCCCAGGCAGAATACTTCACAGCAAATTGTGTAAGTGAGCAGGACTCCTAGCGGAGTCCAGTAACTTTGGAGCACCATGCAAACCTCACAACTTCTGCCCTCCTCTTGTATATTCGTAGCTCTGGTTTCTGCTCTTTTTCTGGAGTGTAGCCAGTTCCTACAGTGCTTCTGGCCTTTTTTTAGCATTCCCAATTTCTGTGGGATCCTGCATTTCACACCGTGCTTAGCTCTCAGTTCTGCCTTTTACCTCTTAGCTTTGCTCCATTCTGTGATTCTTCTGTGCTTTGAGAATCTTTCCTTTCAAAGTTACGCCCTTGTCACAGCATCTGGCTTGGTAACCTTGTACCCCTTATTCTTCTAGTAATTTTGTGCTTGCTTTCTCATGTACTTCTGCTGTGATTTGAGGATGAGATTGCTTTTGTGGTTTCTTTCCCCATCTCCCTAGTGGGACATTAAAATCCCTTTCCATTCTGAGAATCTGGTAACATTGTGAACTACTTTGCTACAGTCCCAGTTATGCAGAAGTTGGACTAGGAGCCTCTGAGCAGGCTTTGTGTTACTTATGTGGATCACAAAGGATGCATTACAAAACATAATTTGCACATGACAGCTATTGAGAAAATTGAGACGCCACAGTATGCAGGATTTTGATGGAAAAAATTTGTCTGAGTGGAGATCTCAAGTAGCGCTCAGTATAGCATGGGATTAGGTCTTAAGCAAACACTCTTATGAAGAGTACTTGCGCAGCATTACAAGTAACAGAACACCTAAAGGATACCATCTTTTGAAGTGATTGCTGTAATTTGGCTAGTACTGGTAAAATTACTGTTTTCTCCATCTATATTTTGTCCATTAATATTCACTGCAGAGCAAAGCAAATAATGACTTTTTTTTTTAAAAGGCAATTTTGTTGATCGATGTGGACTGTATAAAAATGAAGGATTTTTCTGTGGTTGTATGACAAATATACTTCTCTTTGATTCAGCACTAAACTTTAAGAACAAATGAGGATCCAGACAGTGATACTTTTAAAAAATTTTTTTAATGATACTTCCTTTTATTGTTGCCAGCAAAGACAACTGCATGTTTGCTTATCGTTCCATAATATTTTTTGATTAAAACGTATAGATTTTTTTTTAGCTTTTCTTTCATCACAAGATCTGCTGCCCATAAAGGAAGGTATAAAGGTATCATATTTTTTCTGATGGATATTGTCTTCTGCACAGCTATTGATACACAAATTCTGAAATGCCTTTAAATCCTTGCATCTGCCTATGAGATTGATACTTAAATTACTCATGCTTGCTTATTTTGTAGATCAATATTTCATGGTCTATTTACTAATACAAAATGTCTGTTTCTATTTTTGGCTAAAATGTGTATTTTTAATTTTTTTTTTCTTTTCCCCATTTCTAACAAATTGCTTCTTTTGATTTCTCAGGTTTGATGGGCCACTGGCATTGGCAGGTGGTGGAATGACACAATGCAATATGATATGCCAAAGTATCTGGGCATCACTTGTCATCTTGTAGACAAGTGAGGCAGAGGAAATAAGAGAATACTTGAGTCTCTCAAATATGCAGGCAAAAAAGAAAAAAAGACATTTTCCATAGGATAGACATCTTTTCCTATAACTGCCTTCTTCCATCTTGTCCCCAGAGCGGTTCAGTTTCTCATGCTATTTTATCTAAACCATATTTGAGGTATTGTAAGCGAGTACATGAAACATTTTACCTGTAATAAATAGCTCCACGTATAATTTCACTTCTCTTAAGATTCTTGCTTGCTTTCTGTAGTGCAAATAAGAAGCCATTAAAAGTAGTAAAGATATAAATATTGATCTTTAGTGTTATGGCCTATGCTAAATGCAAAGTATACAAGCATGTATCTTGCTGTAAAGAACACACATGACCACATGGGGTTGTTCACTTTGTTTCAGTCAGAATTACCTGACTGAATTGAGGTGATTATTATTACCTCAATAATGCATCGTTGTTCAAAAGCACATATGCTCATGCATGGATTTAAGGGGTAGCTATCGATGAACATGTTTCTCGTTTTTTGATCCCTCTAGGACAGCATGGTGACAAATACTTAGCAAATTCCTCCCTTAGATTATCTGTTTTTCCTGAAGTTTGACATCTACAGAAGCTTTATTAAATCTATCACAAGATATCAGTGCAATAAAATGAGGTATTTGGAAGAGCAGCCTGCGTTATTTCTTTGCCTACCTCTGAAGATATGCAGTATGCCCTTGTCCTGGATGTGTGTAGCAAGCATGAGTGAAGAGGCAAATACAAGCTTAGTAAATCCTACAGAGAAATAGCATAGCTAATTTAGCTCTTCTGGACACTCTGAAGATCTGCAGCAGAGGATCCATCCCCAGTTGTGGAGGAGGTTGTTAACCTCTCCCAGGTTAGGGAAAATACAGTTATGATGTTGAGAAAAAGAAGTGGCCTGGTTCAGAAGGGGAGTTTCCTTAAAGTCTTTTGTGTAGTAAACAGATAAACTTCCCAAGGATGCTTTTGACTGTGAGCTTTACAAAGCTTGCTCCAAAAGGTGATGTATAACTTCTCCTGACTGCCTCACTTTTGGATTAAGCACACTAAGTTTGGTGCTTGAGGTTGATCAGGATCAATGTCTCTTAGATTACATCTGCGTTGCTAAAACTGCAGTCTGGCTCCTTTATTTTGGAACTTCCTTTATCTCATGTAGGAGCTTAATATTTTTAAAGATCTGTCTGCAGGTATGTCTATTTCTACAGTTAATTTATAACAAATTTTGAAACAAACAATTTGGAAGGAAAAATATTTATTTGTTCTATTATTTTTCCTATACTGCATTATCTTATGTTTGATGATAGTGAAAAATGATCAGCTATTTGTTTCCTTTTGATAAATGAATTTTGCAGTTCCTCCCAGTTTTCCCCAGTCTTGACAGTTCTTAATGAATCTTGAGTATTTGCAATTACTTCGACCCTATTTTAATTACAGTAGTACTTAAACAAAAGCCTAATATTCATTCCAGGTTTGCTGTTTATTGCATGCTATCTCACCATAGATTGAGGTAAGAATATTGTATTTTGGGTCATACCAGGTTTGGATTGCATTTTTCTTATGATCATGTGATTGTTTTATGCTTTGGAATGGTGCTAATTTAGAGAGAGTGGCAAATGCTGTGCACGCTGCCACTCCAGCTACTTAGTAGCCACCAAGGCATCCTCACTAGTCACGTATTTTTCTTTTTAAAAATAATCTTTCCCAGAAGGAGCAGGTCTTAATTCCATGTCTTCATGCAGCAATATATGTATGTGTATGAAAGCATTTCAAAGTTGTTTTTTAAATTTCTATTTTAAAGTGAAGTTTGGTTACAAACACTTTCTACAACACATATCATGGGTGTGTTGGGTCTTTGTGGCTGAGTGACTATGTTGCTTGCATGTTGGCAACGTTGGAGTTTCTTTAAAGCTCATTTAATATCAAACTATAAATCTTTGCTGGCTTCATTTAACCCCAAGTTCAGTTTCCAGTACAGCTTTAGCAGTACTGTTAGGGAAGAAGGAATTAGGATGTGATAGTCTCTATCTGGTTTCATCTCCTTGGCTCTGTCTTGCATGCACTGGAGGGCAGGGCATCCCACGCTATCCCATCGGCTGCCAACCTCTCTGCTGTAGCGGCGGGCGAGTGCATACCACTGTGCCCTCTTCAAAGCGGGTGGGAAGCTGTTCCTTCCACCCCACCCCCAGCCCCTCAGCGCTGTCAGTTGGGAATTTAAAGGTGGGAATCATAGCTCCACCAAATAATGCGTCTTCCTCTGTGGATATTAATTTTGAATGTGTTTTGGTAGCAACGTAGTTTTCTCTGGTTCCCATACTGGCCTTATTAGGCAGCTACGGAAAAAATATCTATATCTACTCACCTTCATCCTTTTATGATGACGATATGTAAGAGACAACTTTTCCATATATGCATGTTATGCCTCCCAAAAATTAATGTACTCTCAAAAAATTATAAGCAAATGGAGAACTTCTAAGGTGGTATTGAAGTAAGCTATGGAGTTAAGAATTAGAAAACCCTATGGCCCAGTAAGAAATGGATTTTGTGGTCTCTTTGTACTGTTAAAATTTCTTTTGGAAACAAACTCCCACTGTCTAAAACACCATAACATTTTACAAGTTTGCAGAAGATGAAAATGCTACCAGATGTTAAGTTCAAGGAGCAAGTTAACTACTGTTGTCAGATAGAACAGCTTTTGCTGTTTGGTAAGTTCTCCTTACCTTCTCTGCCTTTCTTCCCTGCCCCCTCATTTCACTTAACCACAGCTGCTGCTAAACTGCCCATCCCTTCTGCATATAAACCAGGATTTCATTCAGAGGTGAAAGGAGAAGTCTATTGTACAGTGCCTATAATTAAGTTGATGGTTGGATGGATGACCAAAGTTTTTTGTCGAAATGGATTATCAAACTAAACTGCTGTATTTAAATATAGTTTGCTGTTAAATGCATAGTCAGTAAGTAGAAGAGAAGTCACTAATAACTGATTCTGACATAGTGAAAATCTGTTAAGGGCACATGGAAAGGATTGCTAATATCAGGCGGTCTCTACCTTAGTGCTGCTACAATGCTGCTATTTTTGCTGTAATGCTTTTTTTTTTTCATAATATGATTCAACTATATAAAAGGTTTATGGATTTGAAGCACTTCAGAGGTCATTTCCTCCTGTGACTCGCTAATCAGCTCTGGTACTTTCATATATACAGCAGGAACTTTCAGACAAAGGTAAGATTAGTAGCTAACCAGACAAAGAGAAAATGGAGGAAAATAATAGTAGTGGTGAGTACATGCATCAAGTAAGTGTGGCCCAATATTTTTATGGCTTTTTTGATAGATTGCTTTGGATGCTTCTGGGCAACATTGAATACAGCATTTTTTTATCTCTATCCCAGAAGGATTATTCCAATGGTTCACCTTAGATTCTGCACAGAATATTACTTTGATACTGTAATAGCTTTGGAAATGCTCTCCTTTGATGTCAAGAGCTGTATGGAACTGTTCTTTTGATTAAGAAACACTTACACACTTGAAAAACCTAATAATAGATAAAAAAAAAAGAAAAAAATGATCATCAATTGTGCTTTATTAAACTAGATCTATGGGAGAGATGCAGAACGTGTGTGCATCTGTATCCCCTGTCTTGATCTGTTATCTTTCTGTTGGAAGCCCTCACAGTATGCCTGTCTCTGTCTTGAATAGCCCAGGAGCCTATTTCTTTTTTCCCTTCTTCGTTCTAGGACTCTCTCCTTTCTTCTGCTGTTGAATGCTTGCAGACAGAACAACCTGGCTGGCAGTCGGATTATTACAACCCCCTTCCCTCATCCTTGATTGATTGATTGTCAAAGATCTATTGCATACAATTTCAGTTGAAAACCTAGCCAGGTCCATACCAGGAAAACTTCTTTTTACTAGCAAGGGGCATAATTGAACTAGCAGCCAACAATTTAACTTCATTTCCTCATTTGCAATCAGTGCCATTGCAGGGAAATAAATTGCACACAGTGATGCAAAGATGCTCAGTTGATGTTGGCTCTCTGCAGACAGCGCTCAGGGTACATGTCTGGCACAGTTCAGGGCTTACAGGAAAAAGCCCCCTACGTTGCTGCGGTACATCTATATGATGTCCTATCAATAGAACAGCTGCTTTTAGGTCAAAGTCATGTTACACAAGAGTTTAGGAGGTACTAAGTTGATTTGCCAGTTGAATGGGTATTGAGATTTGCTCTGAAAACATAGGTTAAAGCTCTCTTATGCTTAATAATAATAATATATAATAATATATTTACTCAGAGTTTTGTAATGCTTTTGCCCCAGATTTACTTCTGGAATGCACTGCTGTATTTTTGCAAGTTAATCTCTTAATTACTTTGAGATAAACTTTCAAGAAAACTTACTGATCCTGCATTGGTGGGAAAGTGAGGGGGAGACTGTTCCACTCAATAAGAAAAACCCTTTTTTTATTCTGTGCTCTGCAAGTAGGCTTTTGTTGGTGAGTGTGTTTTACATTAAATCCAGAGTCACTGCTTGAAAAGGGTTGAGAAATAACTGGTGAACATTTCAATTTTATATGTAGGAACATAGTGTACATCAAGGATTGCAATTTAGATCATTTTAAATAAGAAAAATTGAGCTGTATGGAAATAAAAATATGCTCAAGCAGATGAAGTGCTTCTCAGCAAAGCAAAATTAGGATGCAAAACTCGGACCTGAGCAATATATTGACCTGAGATACGGATTAGGAAAAAAACCCTCAAAATTTGGGGTTTGGTTTCGTGCTGCCAGAGAGATGCCAGCCTGCAGCGGAGTTATAAGAACAGAGCGGACTAGTGAAATAATTATATTTTCTTTTCTGTTTAAAACTTTACATGCCTGTTGGAGAGAGTTTCAGCCATTCTGGCTAACACTGAGGCTTCATAGGCTGTTACATTGCTGCTGCTTCATGTGAAAAGCTTTGGGTGAGAAGGGGAAAGGCAGAACATAGGCTCACATCTTCATAAGAGAAGTGGCTGCCTCTTCATCCTTGTTCATGGGGCAAACCTCTCAGCCTTCACCACTCCCTTCGAGTCCTTTGTATCTAGCACAGATACCTTTCCAGGCTTTGAGGTAGATGTTCATCATTCACCCCAGTTTGGGCACTGTGAAGTAGACTGAATTCAGGCTCTCCCTGGTGGATAAACGTCAGGGATAATCAGAGGACTAAATGAAGACACTATGTTCTCAAACACCCAAACTTGCCCTGAGCAGTGTCTGGAGCTTCGCTGAGCACCAGACAGCAAAGCAGACTTACGTGTCTTGAGAGTCTGTTATCAGGAAATACATTTTTGCAATGCTTTCTTTGCAGCATTTGGAGAAGTTTTTGATGAGGCATAGCTTGATGATTGTTTTTGCAAAGACTTGCCTTCTCAGAAGAGAATAACTGTAGATTAGAAACTATATAGTTTTTCTTCATGGTGTGTAGTTCATACTACATTTTAAACTTGGTTTCAATTTAGAGGGTTATTTTTGAGAACAACATACCAGAGATTATTTGAAGGGGGTTTCTTAGTCTGTTGATAATTTACTTTTGCAAGCATTGTTAATTGTTTACATGGCTAAAAGAGCATCCTTTAAATCTTCAGATGGAAATTGCTTTTGCTCACAGTTGAGAAGAGAAAACAAAGCAAGAATGGAAAAAATTATTAGGAAATAAATATCAATAAGCTTTAGATATTATTCCTGGCCTAAAAGAGATGTAACATAAAATGGAAGAAGGAAGTGAAGGAGACCAGGAAAGGTAATTTTAGTAGCCAGTATTGATATATATGATAGGCAATCCCAAAACACTCACCAAGAAAAGAACCAGACACAAGCCTAAATGATGAAATAGGAAAACATATTTGCTTAGGAGACGTTTTAGCCAATAGCTTGAAGACTATGAAAAAAATGGAGGTAGCAACTGATTGGATACTTTATCCCTTTGAATTTTATCCATACAAAATGTCAGGGACTTAAGATTAGTAGGTCTAAGAGATCATCTGTAGCCTCACAGTACTGGCATGTTTGTTTAGCCATAAGTAAAGGTACTACTTTTAGAGAAGTCGTCATCTTGTGAAGAGTAGAGGCATAGTATGTCTCTGTGTTTACAAATGCTGTCATGTGGGGATGGAAGCAGTTTGAGCTGCATTGGTTCTGTACTGGCTGCTCAAAAGTGGGGAAGCATCACTGTGAAATGCTCTTATCTCCAGTTTTATTGCGGTTTGATGTGCAATACAACATGTGACATTTTGCTATTTGTGATGTCTTCCTGCTGCCCATGCTCCTAAACCTGGATGTGAACTTCCAACATTCAAGAAACGCCTGATATTAAGAATGTGATGGAAGGGTTGTCAGCAGCTTTTATTTCAGATATAAATGTATGCTCCATCCCTCATTCTTTGGTTGGTTGTGGTGGGTTGACCCTGGCTGGATGCCAGGTGCCCACCAAAGCTGCTCTATCACTCCCCCCCTCAGCTGGACAGGGGAGAGAAAATACAACAAAAGGCTCATGGTTTGAGATAAGGACAGGGAGATCACTCACCAATGACCATCATGGGCAAAACAGACTTGACTTGGGGAAATTAGTTTAATTTATTGCCAATCACATCAGAGGAGGATAATGAGAAATAAAACCTAAATCTTAAAACACCTTCCCCCCATCTCTCCCTTCTTCCCAGGCTCAGCTTTGCTCCTGATTTTTCTCATTTCTTCCTGTCAGTGGTGCAAGGGACAGGGAATGAGGGTTGTGGTCAGTTCATCACCCGTTGTCTCTGCTGCTCCTTCCGCTTCAGGGGCAGGGCTCTCACGCTCCTGCCCCAGCGTGCGGTCTGTCCCACAGGAGACAGTCCTCCACTAACTTCTCCAACAGGGGTCCTTCCTATGGGCTGCAGTTCTTCACAAACTGCTCCATCTTGGGTCCCTCCCACAGGGCGCAGTCCTTCAGGAACAGGCTGCTCCAACATGGGTCTGCCATGGGGTCACAAGTCCTGTCAGCAAACCTGCTCCAGTGTGGGCTTCTCTCTCTCCACAGGTCCTGCCAGGAGCCTTCTCCAGCGTGGGCTTCCCACAGGGTCCCAACCTCCTTTGGGCATCCACCTGCTCTGGTGTGGGCTCCTTCTTAGGCTGCAGGTGGAGATCCTCCACTGTTAAGCTCCATGGGTGCAGGGCACAGCTGCCTCACCATGGGCTGCACCATGGGCTGCAGGGGAACCTCTTCTCTGGCACCTGGACCACCTCCTCCTCCTCCTTCTTCACTGACCTTGGTGACTGCAGAGTTGTTTCTCTCCCATGTTCTCACTCCTCTCTTCAGCTGCAGTTGCTCTCCCACAGTTGTTTTCCCCTCTTTCTTAAATCTATTACGCCGTAGGTGCTACCACCATCACTGATGGCCTCGGCCTTGGCCACTGGTGGGTCTGTCTTGGAGCCAGCTGGTATTGGCTCTGTTGGACATGGGGGAAGCTTCTACCAGCTTCTCACAGAAGCCACCCCTGTAGCACCCTTCTACCAAAACCTGCCACGCAAACCATATACACTGGTCTTGAGGCTCACCTATCAAAACCTGCTGTTGCATCAACATTAATTAATATGCCAATTTGGAGGTATGTGTTTAAATGGTATTTTTAATTGTGAAATGTTTTCTTCCCACCAAAAGTGTACATATTGACAAGTATCAGTCCTAAGTTTCCAGCAAGGCAGAGGTGAGTGAAGAACTAGATCTGTGACTGATGAGTTAAGAACTGGAACAAGGACCCTACCAGGCACCGAGTGTTTTGGGAGGAATAAAGGAGTTATCCTGATTCACGTGCCGAAATTAGCAAATGAAGTTTGATAGTTTGTGATGTCTTGGCTGTGTAGCCTTCCTGGGAAACAAGGTACGATGCCCTCTCGAGCACATCACTAGTGAGTAACACCCTCAAATCCCCACCCCTGCTTATTGCAAGACACTAGGTGCAGTATCTTATCTAACTTTAGTTTCTGTTTTCTCTGTGCATTCAGGAAAACTCTTTTGTTCCATTTTCAGCCCACACGCTGACACAGCTCTCTCCCTCTCTTTCTTTCCTCTCACACTGTTGTTTAAGCATGCTGTAAACTTATTCATTCCCTAAAGGCAAGAGCAGCTATCTGAGCAACACTTTGTCAGCATAATACATTTACAGAATGCATATTTATGAACCTTTGAGCCTTTATTGTTCCAGAGGGCAAATAAAAAACATGAAAAGTAGCAATATAGTGTTTCAAAGGTCCCTCAAGGAAAACAAAAGTAGTTGGAAATAAATTTAGGAAAAAAAAGTTCTCCAGAAGAGAACCTTGAATTAGCACATACAAAATATGGGCTGGTTAAGACTATTCTTTTCTTCCACCTATCCCAGACTCTCCTAATACAAGTTTTAAGAAATTTTAAGCTTGAAAAATGGTTTTAAGCTTTACAAAATAGAATAAATAGCATAGATTAGATATATATTATAATAAACCAGATATTTTCAAAGCAGCATGTTTTGCTCATAGTAAAGTAAATACAGTTTTTAAATGGAAATTATCATCTTCCTTGGAAGGCACAAGATCAGTGTGGTATGTGCCACAAAATTGCTACAGATAAAAGGTAGCTGGAGGCTGCTGAAAAAATCAATAAAATGCCTTAATTGTTGTTATATTAATTGACTCTAGGTTTTTATTAACTTTATAGTGTATACCTTGACTTCTAAAATGAATGGGTTGCTACTCATTATCACGATAATAAAGTAAGGATAGCCAGTGTTTGTGTTCTTAGATGCGTTCATTAGCTCAATTACAATTAAAAGGTTATACCAATGTTCCTAGATTATGCAGCCTAAAAATTAAAACATGTAGTGTTGTCTCCCTGCATGAAGAGTCTCATTTTAAACTGAGAGATGTGAGTGTGGCTGCCTCTAGCTTTCATCCAAAGCAAAAACTGGAGTGTGTGCCCAACAGCAGAGCTCATGGAAATTCAGCTTAACCAAAATTTGAAGTACTACGAAAAGGGAAATAGCTCCAGCAAGCAGGAGGAAATAGATTAAAGTTCCAAATTGTCAAGAAATAAAATAAATGCAGATTTTTAGCTCTTCTATGGTAGTGGAGCTCTAGGGATTTGTACATTTTCTTTCTGGGTAAGAGTTTGTGATTGTGCTTTCTGCTGTAAAGACTTGAAAGATATGCGCAATGGGAAACTCAACTTGATCTCTATGACTTCTTTTGGCCCAAATTAGGGAAGGGGAGACCCTTAGAGCCCCCTGTGGCATGATGCACATCCCTACTGACAGCAAAAACTAGCCCAGGGGTCAGCTGGAAACTGAGGCGCCTCTGCCATAAGGTACTGGATGATTTATGTGGAGGGATGGGGGTGAGGGGCAAGGTTTGTTAGCTGAATCTGACACAATTTCACAAGTGGATACTTTCTTCCAAAGAGATGGTGGATGTGTGGCCATATTGGCTGTCCCTGGTGCTCACAGGCAGACTGAAGTCTTGGGTGGCTCAAATAAATGAGAGGGGTCCTGCTGTGTGTGTATGATGTGCTTTTTCTGTGAGTGTGAACTCTGATCTAGGGGGTTTCTGTTGAGAGGGTTTTTTTCAGAGGTATCGGATCTGTTATAATGGCACATCAGAAAAAGGATGAGATAGTTCCTGTGTGAAAATTCAGCATTGTACAGAGGAGGCAACTTTAACTTTTATGTATGTGTTTAGTTATTTTTATTAGTCAAAATGCAACTGAATTCAAAAATCATTCCAGTGCATCCAAAGCGGTATTTTCAGTTATTATTGACAAATGACAGATTTTTCTTCCCTTCTTTCCTCAGGAATCACTCAGTTCTGCTTTGTGTAAGTCCTGGACATTGAGACACCCAGAGCAGGATTGCCTCCAAATATCATTTTCCAGTGAATTGTGGTAATTGTTTGTTAAACACAATAGCAGCTTGAAATGTTACGATCACTCAGGATTGACTGCACGGTTAAACCCTCACCTACCACAGTGCACTGACTTAAAAAGAAAAGAAAGGAAAAAAAAAAAAAAGTGTAGTTATGTTTCATTGACTTCTCACATCTTAGGTGTTGCTGAAAATGTTACTTTACAGCAAGACATCTGAAATATCAAATGGTTATTTAAAAACCACAGAAGAAACCAAAATTAACCTCTTGCCAGTTCTACAAACACATTTGCCTCTGGTGTATTGCTTATGACATGGGGAGGATTCCAACACTGGGTGGGTTTCTCCTAGCCCTGTACCACCGTTTAAAGGATGATGTCTTTTAAGGATATGTAACCTCATTTATAAATATGCTCTAAGCAAATTCTTGGTATCTGAAGGGCCACTTTTCTTTTTGTGTTTTAACAAGCTCAGAAAAGCAGGGTGTGATGTTGGTGCCTTAGCCCATGCCTGTCCCCTCAGCAAAGTGGGCTCCCCCATCCAACCCTGCAAAACAGTCCTTGCGCTGAGTTGGCAGAGCTAGTGCCCAGGGCTTTTGGGGACCTGCCTTCTAAATATTTTAGTGGAAATAATTATGTGTATGCAATTTGTTGTAGGGTACAAATTAAATCTTAGGAAAGCAGGATGCATTGTGAGCCAAGGGAGGCAGAAGGAGTGCAGTGGGAGGAGGGGTATCAGGGATACTGTGTTAGCTCTCATGTTATCTGTACAGAGCAGCACGATGTAGAGAGAGTATGCTTAAGTCCTTCTCCTGCCCTGTGGTACTTGTCAGGCACACCTCCCATGAGGTGGGGGCCTGGATACCATGTCTGAAATGGGCTAAGCTGTCCTCAAACTCCATGTGGGGAAGCTCCATCGGAGAAGGCAGTAATGGGGAACAGGGGGAAAACCCTCAGTACGCATCTACTGAAACAAGATGTTGTGTTACAAACAGGGTTTAGCCTCAGCAGGGTTATGTGACACAGACAGGACACTCAAGTGAGGTGAATGCCCAGTTCTTATTGTCACCCAGATTCCTATAGATCCCTTAAGAAAACCAGACAACCCCCCCCAAGCCCATAGCCGTTGTGTTTCAATTAACTATGGGACTCTGCTTTTTACCCCACCCCTTGCTGCTGCTCATCTGAAATAGGACTATGTATGCTTTTAGCTAAAGAGGAGGTTCTTATAGAAGATATGCTGTGAACATACAAAATTTCTTCCTACCATGAAAACCATCTAAAGTCATAAAGATTATTAAATAAAAAAAGAGAAAACTCAGTTTTCTGTTTCCTAGCTTTCTAAACAGCTTTTCAAAGCTTGTTTCACCAATATGAAATCAAGCATAGATTATTTACATTCTTGACTCATTGTGAGACTGATATATGAAAAGATCTGCAAGTTAAAAAACCATACATGACTACACTGTCATCTTTAAATTCCCTATACATAACAAAAGTGGCAGGATGCAAATGTGAGGCATTCTAGATCAAAGCAGTAAAAATATGAAGATATTATTTTCCACAAAATATACAGTGAGTGATATTAATGATAAATATTTTAAATCCAGTGAAAGGAAAACTCTATAGGAATCTTTATTTTAGTAGGAGTTGTACAGTGTGGTTTCAGAGTTCCAGATTGCACAAAGATTTGCTTTGATTAGAGGTCTCTAGCACTGAAGTAATGAAAATGAAACATTTTACATTTTTTCTAGGTACTAAAAGAATGACGAGATTGTCATCTTTCTCTGTATCATTTCCTTTTCTCAGAAAATTAGCAGAAGTATGGAAAAAGGGCCATATTGTCACTGCAAATCAGAGATTGTACTGGCTTCATTACAATGAAATTTGCTGTCCTAGAAATAAGAATTTGCTGTTCTATGTATTGTTCAAAAAAATTTGGATTTTTTGGGGTGTTATATTTCTTTCCTGGTCAGATTTTTCTTAAATAATCAGAGATCTTGAATATTGTACTGGAAAACAAGTCCTATCTGAGGTTCAGGTCCAAGCAATTAGGACCAAAAAGCAGAAACTGAGTTGGGACAAGTCAAGGCCTTTTAATTTACCTAATGTTTGTTTTGAGGTCTGCTACATTATGACTGTATTTAAAAACTTGTAACATTAATATTGTATCCTAGTTCATAATTTGATTAATATTTTAGAGAAAAGCTTTTTAAACCTTTCTGACATAACTGCTTGTAAAATTGTGGTGACACCGTGAACGTGTTCCCAAGTTTGTCCCTGGTCTCGTTTGGCTGGGTCTCGAAGGCCGCCCCCTAAAGCAGTATTTTGCCTTCAGTCTGCCATTAGCTGTGGTTTGTGACGCTCTTCTGTTTTCCAGTTCTGACTGTATGAGTAAGCTGAAAACCTTTTCAAATGGGTGTTTCCTATGTCCAGCCCCTGTCAAAAAGGATTATTCCCTTTTAAAAAGATAAAGTTTCACTCTGTTCATACTTTGGCTGTGCATCAGTGGCTCTGCTGTAAAAACAATTAATTGAGAGGTTGACGTGAGAGGCCAAGTCCAAGCACTGCCTGCCCGTGCGTGAGTAATAAGTCGAAATATTCTTCATGGATTATATGTTTCTATCCGAGAGAGTTGTGTTTCTGCGACATGGTGTCTCCAGCTGGTGCTCTTCAGGCGGGGTCCTGCTTTTCTACCTCCTTATTTAGTGTCATTTGGAAGAACTAAGATCTGCCTTAATATTAGCAAGGATTTGCTGGAGACTGCATGCCAAATTAAGGAGGAAAAAATAAAAAGAAAATTAGTGTAGATAGAACATGTTTATTTGAAAAAGACTGTGCAGTTTTTGTTTTTGCTGAGGACACGGTAATATGAGATAATAAGAGCCTAAGGTTTTAATAATATTATGCACCTAAGATATTAAAGAGTCTGTAAAAGTGTGTCCAGCCCTATAAAATAATTTCTCTAGTGAAGCTCATACCAAGATAAATGACAGCCTCAAGTGCTTGTCAGCTCTGTGGGCTCAGTCCTCTGGAGTGCAGCTGGAACCGCCGCACCAGGAGGTCGATTATTGCCAATAGTCTCTGCTGTGCATCTGCTTTTTTGTTGTTGTTGCCTTTTTTTTTTCTTTTCCCCTCCTGGTTAGGTCAGTGACTGCTTTTTTGTCTCCTTCCTTCTCTGTTTCTCATTCGTGCGCCATAGGGATACATATTGAATGAACTGAGGAAAAATAAGGAAGAAAATCAGTAATCCTGACTAATATCCCTAGAGTATCACCAACAGGTTAGGCAACTTCTGTGTTAGGAGATTTTGGGGAGTTATTGTTAACTGGTTGCTCTTACATATCCTTTTTTTTAAAGTTGGAATGAAAGTAAATATGAAGATTAACATTCACTGGTTTTGTTTTGGGGTGGGTTCACCAATTCAGCTTCTTAAGAGCAGAAAATGAGTTTGCTTAGAGGGTAGAAAGCCTTTGTTGCAAGCTTTCAGTGAGGGGGTCAGTAATACTACCCATAGGCTACCAAAAGCGTCGTGTTACTTGCTTAATAATTAAATGAGCTACTAATTTCAGTTGCAGTATCTAACATAAACTCAATCCAGCAAGCCCACCAGCTGTGTACTTGCTTGCAGAAAGTTACTGCTATGATGTTGTACTGAATTTCTCCCAGTCATCCCAGTCTTATTAATGCCTCAGTGTGGCATAAAGCTTCATTCATTATTCATAATAATCCAGTCAGAGGGCACTCTGAGACCTGATAAATTCTCACCTAAATGACAACAGCTGACAGGGCCTAGGGTTTTATAGCCTTTCTCTTGCCATAGCAAGGTGCTGTGGGCAAAGGTCCAGAATGATCCTCTACTAATGACCAGTGTGATATATGAGCAGCTGCTGATTTTCTGACATGAAGTCTACTCTGCTGAGCATCCAACTCGCCAGCCGTGAGTAGTGGATGAATATCTGACAGGCGATATACTTCAAGAACAGGTCACAAAAAAAATCTGTCTCAGGTGGGAGGGAATAAAAGGGTTAATCCTGTGCTGGAGCACTGCAACATCAACAACAACAAAAATATCCTGGGGGCAAAAAAAAAAAAAATAAAAATCAGGAGTCTGTAAATTCTGGCTGTGCTGATGTGGAAATGAGAATACGACTCCTACTTCTGAAAACTCTTCCTTTCTGGCACCCAGAGGGTTGAATAATCATGACTTTAGAAGCCTGTAAATTGCTTTATAAAAATCAATAATCATCTGCTGAAGGATATTAATTGCACTTTTTCACAAAGGGAAAAAGCTTCATAATATTTTATTGGTTTTTAATGGGCTCTTTGATACCACAGGAGGTAAGTAAAAAGCCTCTTTCTTTTGTTCAGGCACAGACCTAGCCTTTCAAAGGGACATATATACCTATTCGAGTTTTAACTTCTCCCTTGTGCTGTGGGTTCAAATTAAAAGCAGGTGGAGTCCTTTTACTTAGCCTTTCTGTTTTACTTTCAACAATGATTGATTCTCTATTATATCATCTTACCTTTCCTAAGTTATATTGAAAAACGTGTGTCTCTTCCTGTGTTTCATTGCCATGCAAATTTATGGGTTAATTCTGGAAGTTTGACTTTATTGAGATATAGCAGAAAAATGAAGCTCCAAGTGCTTTGAAAAGATTCAGGACTGACAGGGCCAAGTCTGATATCTTTTTCTTGTTAAAATAAGTATAGTGAGTACTCATTTTTTAGTGTGCCTCATCTTTGCTTTGGGAGAATGAGCCTTTGAGGCTCTTCAAGGGTGCCATGATTGCATTTTCCACATCCACGGTGTGTTTGGTTTGCAGAACAAGCGGTTGTTCTGCATATGGGCTTTGCTCAGTATGAATTTCTGTCCACTCCATTTAGCACCATTCAAGTGGCAACACCAGGCTGCTCTGGCCTGGAATCATATAGAGCCAGAGGTGAAAAGGGGGTCCTTGTGTGACTGAAGTTGGAAGGCCAGAAATTATGTTTGTTCGACCCTGTGTTTTGACCTTAATCTTTCCAGGTTTTGTGTGATAGGAACAGAGAGATTCACAAGATCAATGAGAATGTTTTTCCCTTTTCCCTCCCACTGGTGCCTTCTTGTTAGTTAATGGAGGAATGGACTCTACCTGGTTCCCAAATTGAACCAGTAGATAGGATACCACCAGGCAAAAGTCAGGTTAGTGGAAATGGGTCAAGTCCTTCACTGATTCTTATCCTCATGTTACGTACAATACTTTGTGGCTGTTGGAATAATTCAGGACTCAACCATTGACAGCTACTTCCATGGTTCTAGTGCTGCAGCACTAGGACTTGCTTTTGGGATCAGACTTTGAGGGCCAAAGGCTGTAGAAATTCACCATCTACTGGAATTATGTGAAGGCTGGATTCTCCTGACTGAAGTCATTCTGACAGCCTTATTTGGACTTGTTTTGAGAACAAGTATTTCTATTAAAGGTGACACAGGCTATTTACAAATGAGGTGTGCCTGAACTGTATGAAACATAAACATATTCCAGACAAGTTTAGGCTTTTTTTTTATGTGCAAGAGCTGGGTGAAAGCATTCCTGGAATCTCCCATGGTTGCCAGAGCGACCTGTGACTGTAACCAAAACATTCGTCACTCTTGCTGGATTCCTGTGTCAGCCTCCTCAGACACTCCTTCCTTCTTTTCATTATTTGCCTGTAGAAATAAACAAAATATGACATATGCATAGGGTGACCCACACCAGCCAGAATATTGTCTTGTTGAACACAGCCTGATGTGCAATTTGTCAGGCCAAGCTGTCCTCTTGTAGTCCGTACTTGTCCTTTGTTGTCTTTACTGATGTCTTGGTTCCTTCTTGTTGCTGCTTCCCTGGATGAATGCTGTTGATGGTTCTTTGCTTTGAACATTAGGAAGATGATGGGAAAATGTTCTAATGGGTGTGGTAGACCAAGGCAGATTTTTTATTATTTTTTCTTGTTGAGGTAGAACAGAAAGATATGTCGTTAATACTCATGGATGCAGTGAATTGCCTGTATGATTTTTGACTGTGCAGGTCAGATTGCCTCTAATGTGGCAATCCCTCACTCAAATGTCCAACATTTGATATCTCTGATGTTTCTGACAACCCCCCTTTTTGTCTGGGGATTTACTATTACAATTTTTCAAATGTTTTTCTGCCGAAGTGTGAAAATGGTGGTTTTCTTTGTGGTTTTGTTTGTGGGTTTTTTGGTTTAGTTTGGCTTTCTTTTTTTGTTAGAACATGCATGTTCCATTCTATCTCCTTGAAGGACCTGGAAGTCACTTTTGTTTGGTTAACTCAAAATTTACCTCTCCCATAAAAGGAAGGGCAGACAAAATAGTGAATTGTTCTACGAAGTACTCTGAAAAGAAACCAAAAAGTGTTGCAAAAATAACTTTAATAGGAGATAAAGCTGGGTTTGTAAATCCCATTTATTGTAACCTATGCTTTTGAAAATCAAGCTATGTATTTAAATGTGAACATTCAGTTTCCTATTGTTAAAAACTTTGTCCAAAATTCTTAAGTTTTTGTATGAAGTAATTTAACAAAAACTAATGGAGAGCAAAAGAGAGGAACCTACACCCATCAAAGGTGTACCCAGAGAGAGAAGACAATTCCATCTTTAATGCTTCCTTCAGGGTGAAGATTTTTGTCCTGTCCTCTAGGCATCAAGTATACCATGGTGCAAGAAATAAATGACTTCAATTCTCATGTTCTTTAATTCCTGTCTTATGGTAGGAGTCCTGCAGAGATTTAGTGGTAAATATTTAACAAGGGGAACTCCCCTTTCCTTCTGTGATCTCATCTTTTATAAACTGATTAATTTAATATGGAGAACAACGTTTCCCTTTAGTTAAAGCCCTCAGTTACTCAAAACTGGGAATAATGTTCCTCAGCCATTTCCGTTGCAGGGCTTCTCCCAGTAGGCAGTTTGGGTTGCCTGCAAGTGGAAAACAAGCCATTTATTTGACAGGAAGGAAGTCTCACAACTAGTCCTCTCACAATTAAAGGGAAAAAAGGAGTTATTTTAACAAACTGTAGACAATATTTTTAATTTTGGTCAGTTGTAGAGCTCCTACAAGACTACTCAGCCATCTAATGTGGTTCTGTAATGTGCCTGTGGAATAACTCAATTACACAGTGGTTCCCACCTTGACATGTTGGCAGTAAACCCGAGCAAATACCATGCAGGACCTCACAGCATTGCATCACTACTCATCTTTGTTTAAACTGAAACATTTGAGTGAGGTTGCCATACCATCAAAGAAATCAGGCGTTTCTGGGATGTCCTGGGGTATCCCTTTCCCTATATGGACTTGGCATGTGGATTTTTGTGTGTGTGTTTTTTTTTAGGAGCCTCTCATGTTGCTATCCCAGGCACAGACTGCTGGGAAAGTCATTGTTTTCATTGCTCCATCTTTCTCATCTTGGTAGTTAAGAGCTGTAGCTAGTTAAGAGATCAGAGAAATCTTTGGCACTCACAGCATGCTTAGTGCCATTTAAATGAGCACCTGTGTGTGTGCATTTTTCTGTTGTTTTCTGGGAAGCCATTGCACAACATTCATGCACAAGCTCTGCTGAAGCTGAGCACCTTAAGTATGTGACAAACATGGTGTCGCTTCCAGCTCGTAGTGGTGTGCAAGCACTAGCCTGTACCCTGGACTGGTGTGGATCTGTGGGTCCCAGTGGATAGAGAACTTACACCAGACTGAGTTGAAGCTGCAACACAGGTGAACAAACTGATCAGACACAGATTAAAGCATTGCTCAAGTATGGGTCAAAATATACTTAGTGAATACCATAGTTTACTGTATGGAAGAAAATATGGAATAAAAATTGAATTCAGTAGAATTGCCCTGGATTGACACCTGGTCAATCTGAATGGGTGCTTCTCTGGTTCTTGGTCATTTCCAGAGATAAGATGGTTTAAAGTTAGGCTCTACAGTATCACAGAGTGTGACAAAATATATCTGGGTAATTGGATACACCAGTGACTCACTTTGGTGCTTTTTGGGGGGAGTTGCTCATCTTGTTTTCTGTAGCACGGTACTGCACAGTACTGTGACTGCCAAGTTGTAGTTTTTGTGCTGTGGGTGAACGGGGACTTTTCATTCTGAATTCAAGATTCTGGCAGATGAAAAAGAGAGTGTTTTTTGACAGTTCTGTGGTTTGTCTCTAGGCACATTGGGTGCTGGTTTTCATTCCAGTACATCAAGGCAACTGTCTGAACTACAATCCAAACAGAAATTCCTCCAACAACAAACCACTAATATCACATGTAGTTCCAGTTGTTCACACTTTCTTGTGCTCCGTCTTTCCATGAATTCTCACTTCCCCAACCCACTGCCTTGGGCTAACAGTTTGTAACAAAGCTCAATCTCTAAAATGTCCTATATAAATGGAGAAGGGAAGATCATAAAAGAGAAAGATGAAAACATTTACCACTCCAGCTCCCACACTCCAAGTCTCTCTTGAGTTTCCTGATTCATCAGCCAGTTAGGAGGGCACGCAGTCACCCATGCTGCCTGGCTGCTGTTGCTCTCTCCGGTGCTACTGGGTACCATTCATCACAGACTGTTAGCTGAAGGATACAGTGTCAATGCTGGCAATTGATCCAAGAAAACCTGCACATGTTATTGTACATCACTAAGGGCCCTCTTCCTTTTCTGCTTTTCCTTGTAACTAAAAATTAACCCATGAGGTTTCTTGGTTGAAATTGGAACAGTGAAAATAATATCTGTAGGGGGAGGAAACATTCTGTGTTCAATCCCATCCCTATGTCCTCATCTTTATTTGAGGCTATAAATTAGGGCAAAAAAAGAGTATTTGCTCTCTTCTTGCGTATCTGATTTAGAAGAAGGGTGATCTGTGGGGATTATCAGCTTGTAAGAGTATGTATTCATATGATGAAACTGAATTACCCAGAAGACAAAAGAAACACTTGGGATACGTATTCATCTTTTGACCATTGTGTGCATTTATGTGTTACACCTTGGGGCAAATCCCAGGCAAACGCTCTTTTTTTTTTTTTTTTGGGGGGGGGGAAGGGAGGAATCTTGCTTCTTTTAGATCAGCAATCCTAGATGTAATTACTGTTCACAATAACATACTATGCAGTAAGCCCACTCATTCAGACCCATAAGGATATTAATGAAGTAAGGTACTATTAAATAGGGGCTCGCTCTTTGACTCTGACTAGTGCTGCACTTGGAAATCCGCAAGTGAGAAAGGAAGACTCCATTCGTAATTTGGACTCCCTTGAAGGGAGATGGGAAATATGGAAGCAGACAGTCTATAGGGCAGCAGTTTAAGCCCATCCCAAGTCAGCTGTATCAGTACATGCTTTGGTGTCCATTGGCTTAGGTATATGCTTACTTCCAAGTAATTTGCTCAATCAGGACTGTAGGCAGTGTCCAGCCACTGGTTCCATAAGGTACAATACAAAAACAAGAAGTTAGGCAATTTTGAGGGGTTTTCTTTATGGGAAGCTTTACATTTTTATAGGGCTTTTCATTTAAAAATCTCAGCAAGCTAAGCTACAGTGATTAATTAAATTTTACAGCTACCCTGTGCACTAAGTAAGCACTGCATTATTATTTTTTGTTTTAATAAAGAGCAAATGCGGGATGCAGAAAGGAAAGGATTTTGAAGTGTGTCCAATCATCTGGGGCGGCTCCTTCCCTCATTTGTAATCCCCCCTCTGACGCCCAGTAGGATCAGTACTGCTTTTTTTGATAACTAGAGTCAGATGGACAGTTTCATCTTCAGCATGCTGTAAATCAGAAGTAAATTCCTGGAAGACAACCAGAACAGATATAAATCCAACCCAAAGAAGGGCAAAGTCCCTTTATAAATTTACAGAAATATTTTGGCTTTTTTAGTCCTTTTCTCCTTAAAATGAGCAGATTTTGGAGCACGTTGTAATCAGCACAACTGTTTGGCCCCAAGGATACAGGCCTGAGTAGCAGATGTTGGGGAAGCCTTTGTGCCTTGCTGGTTATAGACTGTACCTAAATATAATCTATCCTTGCTAGCTGTTAAAAATAACAGGGATATCCTTGCTCACCTGCCTGTGTTTGGGACATGAAAGGTGTGTGAGAGAGAGCCCCCGCATAATGTGTATCAGAGGGAGGGGAGACACAGGACTTCTATTGTCTCAGCAGTTTCTGTGCGTAGCAGTCCTTGAATTAAGGTATACTTATCTCATCTTGGAGAGAATACAGGAAAATTAAAAAAAAATAGAAAAAGAGTATATTGAATATTTCATAAATAGAACTAATGTTTTCTCCATAGCCTTTTGTAATAAGCGTACAAGGTGAGAAAACTATTCTAGCTGTGGGAACAGTTCTTGTACTTTATGCTGTTTTGTATGATTCATTAGCAAACCAGTAGATACTCTAAATGAGCATCATGATTCTGGAATGGGTGGGTATCTAGGGGTGGGTTTCAAAAGTTTGCATGGCCTCAGAAAGATGCTGGGCACAATGACAGTCATCTACCTGGACATGTGCAAAGCGTTTGACACTGTCTGCATGACATCCTTGCCTCTGAATTGGAGAGACATGGATTTGACAGATGGACCACTCAGTGGATAAGGAATTGGCTGGACGGTCACACTCAAAGAGTTGCAGTCAACAGCTCGATGTCCAAGAGGAGAGCAGTGACGAGTGGCGTTCCTCAGGTGTTGGTGCTAGGACCGGTGCTGTTTAACATCTTTGTTGGGGTCATGGACAGTGGGATTGAGTGCATCCTCAGCAAGATCACTGACAACACCAAGCTGTGTGGTGCGGTCGACACGCTGGAGGGAAGGGATGTGCCATCCAGAGGGACCTGGACAGGCTGGAGAGGTGGGCCCATGTGAACCTCATGAAGTTCAACAAGGCCAAGTGCAAGGTCCTGCACATGGGTTGGGGCAGTCCCAAGCACAAATACAGGCTGGGTGAGGAGTGAATTGAGAGCAGCCCTGTGGAGAAGGACTTGGGAGTAGTAGTGGATGGAAAACGTGACTGACCCAGCAATGTGCGCTCGCAGCCCAGAAAGCCAATCATGTCCTGGGCTGCATCAAGAGAGGTGTGGCCAACAGGTCGAGGGAGGGGGATTCTCCCCCTCTCCGCCACTCTTGTGAGACCCCACCTGCAATCCTGTGTCCAGCTTTGGGGGCACCAACATCAGAAGGACATGAACATGCTTGAGCGGGTCCAGAGGAGGCCACAAGGATGATTAGGGGGCTGGGGCACATCCCCTGTGAGGACAGGCTGAGAGAGTTGGGGTTGTTCAGCCTGGAGAAGAGATGGTTCCAGGGAGACTGTAGATTGGCCTTCCAGTACTTAAAGGGGACTACAGGAAAGATGGGGAGGGACTCTTGATCAGGGAGTGTAGGGGTAGGATGAGGGGTAACAGTTTTAAATTGAAAGAGGGTAGACTTAGATTAGATCCAAGGAAGAAATTCTTTACTGTGAGGGTGGTGAGACACTGGAACAGGTTGCCCAGAGAAGCTGTGGCTGCCCCCTCCCTGGCAGTGTTCAAGGCCAGGTTGGACGGGGCTTTGAGCAACCTGGTCTAGTGGAAGGTGTCCCTGCCCATGGCAGGGGGGTTGGAACTAGATGAGCTGTAAGGTCCTTTCCAACCCAAACCGTTCTATGATCCTATGGAAGAAAGCTTCCCTAAAGGCTCTTAAATGAAAAGGCACAAAGGCCACTTACAGAAAAAGAGAGGTTAACCTCTCATCTGACCAGGTCAGATTCTTTATGTACATAGGTAATATCCTGTGCCTTGCAATGGACTCTGTAAAGCCCTTGCCTCCATGGGGAAAGAGTTGAATATTTATTTTAATCTTTGCAAGGAACAACTTGAACTGAACTTACACGATAGAGAGTGGCCATTCTAGAGGAGTTTCTTTACTTTTTATTTACTAGCTGCCATCCCCTCCTGCAGGCTCTGATTCAGATGATGAAAATAGGAGAAAAACAAGGTTCTGCCTTAGCTCAGCTGTAGTGACCTTTTGATTGACTTTAGTTTTCAAGAAAGCAGACACCTAGGTGGGCGCAATAAACTCTCATCCAGTAACTTTCTTCCAAAGTCTGTGCAGCAAATTGTCACCACTAGCACTGTTCATGGGACATTTGTGCTCTGCAAATAGCATTTTCCTCTGTCAGCCAAAGGGAAACCTCTCCTGGCTGAGCCAGCAGTGCCGCGTGAAGCGTGTCGCAGCTGGAAGCTGTTCTTGGCGTTATTTAAGTTTAGCTCATTGCAACAGCATGCCTGTCATCGGGGGTGGTTTCTGTGAAACTCTCTATCATGTCTGTTCATAACCAGGCCAGCTTGGTCTCTCCAGAACCGCTCCTTTCTTCCACTGCACCTACAGGGGGTTTTTTTCCTGTTTGTTGGACTTTGATGTACTTCCAGAGAGCCCTATGTGCCAATGCCAGAGAAGCCCATGGAAAGATGCAAAGAGATTTCGTAGAGCATAAGAAAGGTAAGTCCTTTATCACAGTTGAATACAGCTTTGTCAGTGTGTGAAAAGTTGTTTTTATTCTGAGTCTTGGTCTTATGGTCACATGTTAATTGAGGTAATGGAAATGTATAGGGTATGGCACTGGTTCAAATAAAGAACCCAGAGGTGCAGCCATCTTTTGGGCAGGCTGGGGACAGAGGGAAGGAAGGAGGATGGCTGCAGCTGGCTGTGAGAGAGAGGCTTGCAGACGTGACTGAGGGGAAGAGATGCAACAAGGAGTAAAGATCTGGAGTCAGATCCCAGTTTCCATGGGGTGCAGATGTGTATTGGGGCCCAGTTCTGCTTGCTTTTATCCACAGTAGAAGCAAGGGGTTGGTGGGACCATGGACACAGGAATGAGTATCCCCCAGATGGCGAAGGACCAGGTGATACTGAAAGTGGGAGCAGTTGGTAGCATTGTGTTGGAATTCCAAGCCTCATTTGTCAGAGCCCCAGGGGTGAACTGCTGAAATTCATAATCACCATGGAAAAGCAGACTCTAAAATGTGGCAAAGAGAGGTTGGGAAAATGCAAAGCCCAGCCATGGGGTTTCTCTAGCAAGACTGCTTTTTGGGAGAGGAGTGAATTTTTCTAATAGGAAATTGCCACTGAGGTTATTCTGGCCACACTTTAATATCTTGAATTTACCTAACTGAAATTTTATTTTCCATTTTAGTTATGCTCTTATTTATTCACTGTCTTAATACAGAGTTTGAGGCTGACTTTTACTAAGATGTGGCCCCAAGCTGACTGACACTTAGGACCAAATAAACTGAGTGAGTCCTTTGCATTTTCAGTAGGAAATTGGAGAGCCTTAATTATTTAAACCTGAAGAAAAGACACAGAAATGCATATTTAAAGTTGTTAATGAAGTGAAATATGGTTCTGAAAGTGCTGGTAGTGTCTCTATCCTGTTTGTCTTGTGTGCAAGTGCTGCTGCTTTGGGAATGTGACTGCCCATAAGAGTCTCGCTTCTTGTGAGCACTGCAAGGCTGAACCTGGAGAGATGTGTTTGCTATCTAAGGCCGTGGGACCTCTGTGATTTTTGGATCCAGGTTTCCTGGGCAGCTTTGGGAATGCCATGCCAAACCTTTTTTACTTGTTTTGAATTGGCTTTGGCTGCTCAGAGCCTGGTACGTGGTACCATCTGCCTGGCTTATTGAGTGTGTAAGGGTGTATAACTGCTCTGGGAAAAAGGGACATATGGAAAATGATAGTTGGTGAATCCCAAGAAAGAAAAGTCACGGGAAACCACCTAATTACTAAGGCTTAATAGCTAGTGAATTGACAGTAAGGAGCTTGGTCCTGAGGTCCTGTGGCATAAATGCGTGATTACGTTAACGCCCCACTGCTACTGGGATACTTTTGTGTTTACAGGGCTTTCTCCCTTATTGCTAGAGGCCTTCAAATCCCAGATAGTCAAAATCTCTATTCAGTGCTGCCTGCTGGGCGTTTAACAAGGGTCCTTGTAACGGGACCCAGTACAAGTACAAACATGAATGAAGAGTGCAGGGGCCACCACAGCACCACAGGCTGCAAGGTAGCCAAATGGAGGCAGCCGCAGAAAAGCAGGATAAAGTAGACAATGACCCTCGGCGCCTCAAGGCATTGCTTCAAAAGGTGTCAACACCAATTAAATTGTAAAGGCTCTGTCAGCTTCTGAAAAGTTATCTAGGCAGGGACAGAAAGTACAGAATCAAAGGGGCTGCAGTGCGGTTTTGTGTGTCTCACAGCAGAGCGGGTGTACACATGCTCCTGACAGTGTGGGATCCGGCTGGGAGCCTCCCAAAGGCAGAGCCATGCCTGGAGTGGGAAAGAGGCAAGACAGCTAGTGTGGGGTCTCCTGCACTGCTGCTTTTTATCAACAGCGGAGGGAGTGTTTAATAACACAAAACCAGGGTTGGTTAAAGAAAAAACTGAATGTTTCTCCCCCATCTCAGTCAGGGATTAATACATTTGAGAACCGGTTGCAATGTCTTCCCCGATAAATTTGCTTTCTGTATGCTCTGAGCATTTTTAATTTCCTTGTAATAAATAGCAACTCTCAAATTTACTTTATTCATTGCTGTATAAAATTGCTCATTAGAAAAGGAAGTGGTGTTTTAGCATCTGATTTCTTTTGTGGTTAGAAGTGTATAACTATTAAATTCTCGTGCTGTCTTTCTCCTTTACTCATGGGACTCTGTCAGAGACTCATCCTGTTCTTTAAAATGATTGGAGGTTCAGGGCAAAGGTACAAATAGACATTACTCTGTGCCTTATTGATGAGGCTGTTGTGATGCACACAAATGTGTATCGTGGTCTTTTTGGTGTGGCAGTTGAGCTGTGGAGTCTAACAGAATGAAAGGGGCTGAATACTGAGTTTGGTGCTCGTATATGGTGTGTGGGGGGAAGGAGCATGTGTCTTCTCTGTGTAGTGCCTAAATGTCCATGCAAGAAGGTGAAATTCTTCATGTATAAAACAGATTAAATGGTTCATGCTAGAAGAAAGCTTCTATCTACAACATTTATTCTCCTCTGTTGCTCATAAAAAAAGTGCAAAAAGGAGTTTTTGCTCTTTTTAAAAACCAACTTAAAATGCTAATTAGGACAAGGAATTCAAATTGTTGCTTTTAGTCTTAGAGTTTGCTCACAAAACATTGTTAGGGCAATTCAAATGGCCAAGTGGTGGTGATATTAGCTCATCTTTGTAGGTATACACAGCAAATCAAAGAGATGGTTCATAATTTTTGTACAATGAGCCCTAAATACAGTATTTTGCCAAATCCCCCTTGGTAAACAAAACAAATTATTTAATGCAAAATCGTTTTGGAGGAGGAATCTGAGTTGGAAGGTTTGGGAAAGCTGTTTACATGAAAAGATATAAAACTAATGGTGTATTGCTGCATTTTTTGTAAAGCCTTTTCCAGAAAAGTAGGCAGTTTGGTTGACAATAATATAAAAGCAACAATCAAAATTGCTGGAATACATTATCTACAGAGAATTTTTTCTCTGACTAAAAGTTTGGACAGTGTTTATTTTCTGTTATCTGTTTATTATCATGTCTTTGAAATTCATCATTCTTCAATGTCCTGATACCATGAGAAACCAAAACAACAGTTTCTGACAAAGTTGAAGGACATGTCAGAAATATTCTGAGTCTCTCTGAGTAGCAGCTCAATAGAAAATAGAATCTCAAACACTAGAGCAGAAGTACTTTAGTGGCAAGGGGGTTGGGGTGGGGGAAAGTCAGGCTGCACATGGCGACGTTAGGCAAATGGCAGAGCAAAGATGTTGAGGATCCCTGTCTCTGGCCTTGCCAAGAGCACATGCTTCCTGCCACCTGAGAGGATAGTGGGTGTATTTTGTACCACCCGTGAGGATGGTTTCAGGAGTGTTTTGGGGCAGCCAGCCCTGCCCCATGGCTGTCCTAGCTGTGCCAGCGGTGAGCAGCAGCAGGCTGGCCTGGCAGAGCAGCCGCGTGGGCTTTGGCAGAAGTACCCAGCTGATCTCCAAAACACATCACTGAGCACCCTGAGCGAGGGGAAGAGCCTGTGTCTTTTCCTGTTCTTAGGGAAGAGCTGGCAGGGGGAGCTGGCCTTGGCGGCAGGCTTCTCTCTGCGCGTGAGGATTTCCAGGCTTTGCATAGGAGTCAGGGCAAGCTTTTGGGACTGGCACCACAGTGCACCTGAGGTAATGCCTGGTCCTGGAGGCAGATGATAGTGTCTATAATCCAGCTTAGTTGAAATGCACAGCGAGCAAGAGTGTGAGTACCCATATATGCATGCAGCAAGGAGGTTGGGAGGAAAATAGGAGCACGCTTGGACAGATGCTGATTAGTATTTCTCCATAGATGTTGATGAAAGACCTGACTGTGGCTGTGCTTCGTGTTGGGAATGGGAGAGAGCGAATGTGCCAGAGCTGCCACAGCTGCACTCATCAGAGGTGCTGCTGGCGAGATGCTCCCCACAGGTGTAACTCAATCAGAAGTGATAGGGAAGGGGGATAATCGCGTGAGCTGTAGCTCAGCACCAATTTCATCCTGTGCATTTGTCAACTGTTGCTAGGTAGCTGCCTGGTGGGAGTGGAGAAGTGTGGTTTTTTTTTTTTTTTCCACCCTTAAAACAGCTTATTGCAAATTGCTGTCCTTCTGTGCAAATGGGGAGAATACCTTCCAGTGCCGCTCTGCCACTGGCCGAGAGAAAGCATGACTGCGAGCAGGGCTGTGCTCCTGTCGGCCTCTGCATCTGGGAGATGACACAAATGCTGCAGCTCATGCTTGAACTGTCCCTAAACAACTTGTAGCAGCCTTCTCCAATTGACAGCAGAAAGGGATTAGTGAGCAGAAGGCCACCTGATTATGGCAGGAGAGTAAAAATTACTAAGGTTTTTCCTGTGGTTTGGGGCAGAGTTCCTCAGTCTAATGCTGGTTTGCTTTTTACTGATTCATTTTTCACGTGGAACAAAAGAGCTCAAAAAGAAGATTTCATTTCCATGTTGTGTTTTGCTCTATAAAGCAAAAACATTGGAGAATGGTGAGAGTATCATTTCTGTTGGTAAATAGTAATACAACCAGCAGGGCAATTTTTGCCCTTCTGTGTTCATCAAAACAAATTGTACAAATAGATTATGATTTTACTGCAAAGAAAAAATAATTTTGTTTCTTTAAAGAAATGTCACAGCGCAGGCATTCCTCAAGACTGAGCAAAATTCATATGGCGCTCTGGCCAGCGCGAGGAGAAGTGTGGCTGAGCGTTGTCCTGCAGCCTCCCTGCAGGTGGGGAGGCTCCTTGGTGTCTGAGGGGTGCTTTGGCTCTGCCCTGTCTTTGTGCGGGCGTACAGCACAGAGGAGATTTTACATGGCTGAATGCATTGTAAACTCTGTCACTTCAGGGTATCACCCACTTAAACAACATCCTCATCATTTTTCTTAGGAAATGATCTGAGACAAAATATTGAATTATTTAGAGTACCACTGGGAGAGGGAATTGATTCCTTGCTGTATCAGAGAGAAATAGCTGCTCTTTTGAGGCTTGATCCAAAGCCTGGAGAAGTCAATGAGAATCTTTCCATTGATTTCAATAGGCTTTAGATCATGCTCTTATTCACTCATCAACTATTTCTCTTTAGTTAGAACAAAACAATGCAGCCTTTCATTGCAAGATACTCAGTTTGCTGTACCTAAGAGGAATACATTCTGTCCCATTCTGCTGAATATAAAATCACTTATGGCCTGCTGAAATAAGTAGCAAGCAACTTTTTAACATCGCTGAAAGTTAGATTTAGCCCATATGCATTTGAAATTCTTGTAGCATGTGCAGAGCTACCTGCATATGTACATTTTAAACTCAATATGTGAACATGTGATACTGTTTCCTTTCTTTGCAAGTAATTCTTGTTTAGAATAAAAAGATGCATCCTACTTTTTCTAGGCTTTCAGATGTGTTTCAGCCTCTTTGCTGCCAAAGGAAAAATTATAGTACACTTTTATTAGTTACCAATTCCTATTCTCTTCCTGGGAAGAGGAGAACAAATAACAGTGAGTGGCACACTCAACTTCTGACCTCTTAAGTTGTGTTTGAGACAGGAGCAAGGTAGATTCATTGTTCACCACCTGCAGTATACCTGCTTCTGAGCTCAGGCTGCAGAATACACCTGATGGCTCTTCTGGAGTTGATGGAAATACAGTTTAGCATAATTTAGATTAAGAGAAGATGACACTCCTGATATGTGGCTCAGCACAGAGCCTGTAGGGATTGCCTATAGGTACCAGTTCCGAACACTTTGGACTTTAACAGACTGTGGAGCCACCTCTGCTGGTGATCTCCCGGCGTGCCGTGGCCAGCAGCAGCAGGCCGGTGTGCCAGCCCTGCGTGCTGCGCTTGCAGTGTGCCGGGGTTGCAGGGGGCTCGCAGTGGGGTCCAGCTTGCACACCTCCCAGGCAACCCTCAACCCTGGAGAGGGGCCAGAATGCTGTCCCACGGGAGCTTTGTACAAGAGACACGTGTTACAGAATTATATTCATTGTATAATTCAGTGGTAAATTACAAACTTGCCGTGTAACTTCCTATCAGGTTTTCTTGTCATGCCCTGTTTTTCAGTAAAGCAATTTTTTCACTTTAATAATTTAATATTTTCAGTACATTTTGCTTCTTATCTTGAAGGAAGTATTTTCAGCTATATAATTATTCAGTCATCCGGAGGGACTCCTAAACAGCAGATTTATAGTACTCTCAATAATGTTATTCAGAAAATGGGTTGTATCAAATGGTAAACATTTCAAAATGCTAAGAAATGATGAAAGCAAGATGATATTATCACAGCAGGGACTGGGACAGCGTGTTAAAACACCACCTGTGAAGACTCCTGCTTTTGGGAGCTATCTCTGTAGTGAAAGACTGGTGAAGAGTTATGGACCCCTTAAAGAAAAAAATGGAAATATTGTTTATATTACCCTATAATGCCTACCTACAAGTAGACTAATGGGAAGACCAGACTGGATTGAGGTTATTTTTGTTTTTAAGATGACTGAGACAAGAGTTGAAAGAAGAGAAGCAGAACGTGGTTTCAGAAAAATGCCACTCAATTTTCATAGCCAGACAGTTTCTGTCAGGGAAAAGGAGAAATAATAACATATAAAATTCTGAAAATTTAAAAATATTTACTGACACTGAAATATCCACCAGAATCAAACACAGAATTGGTAACAGGAGCACATTTAAGTCTTGGTACAAGTTTTACTGAAGGCAATCTGATTGCTTGCATAGATTTTGGGAAGGATGAGAGTGATCAAGATTTTGTCAAAGGTTTTGCAAAAGAAGAGATTCCAACTAGGAACCCTTCCAGCTTCACAGTCACCGGGCAAAGCATGGAGGCTATCATATTGGGAGACCTTGCTGATAAATTCTGATAGCCATTTTGGGGAGAATTTATCAGCTTCCTTTGTCAGTGAACTTCATCCCTCAGCTGAGTTAACAGACAGCTTGTTTCATATTTTAAATGGGATTTGGTGCTGCAAAAACTGGATTATACTTCATTAGTACATATAAACATGTTGATATCTTACCAACATGAAGGTAAAGTGTTCTTGAGGCAGATGAATCATCTTTGGCTAGGATCATTAATCTTCGAAAACCTAAACTTGCCAGGATGCAATTATTTAGGTGAGTGAAGCAAGCAGGGTATAAACTGTTAAACAGCACAGTAATATTATAGAAGGTTTAATTTTCTATGTTTTTAATTAAAATAACTCTGAACTAAACACTTTTTTTTTTCCTTAAAATTCTTCAATGCTTGAGAAGGTTATTTCTAATCAAAACTCTGCATACTTCCTGATAACTCTAAATTTGGAAGTTACTGAGAGGAATCTGTGATCTTTGTAGTTGCTTAAATCTACTTTGTTTCAGTAGGTCATAGTTTAGGAGATCCATAAGAGGGAGAGTTTCTTTACAAGAGCAAGGACAAGCGTAGTTGTTCAACAGTGATGGGTTTATTTTCTTGCCCCATTCCTGTGTAAGCTATCTCTTTCCCCTTGCTTGGTCCCCTTGCATTGCAGTAGAGATTAAGGAAAGCAGAACAACTTTAAAAACAAACTGAAGAACCTGGTGTCAAAAGCAGGCTGCCTTTATTCTGAGAGTTATTTTCCACCAATTAATTGTCTTTTATTAAGAACTTTCTGTCGATCCTGGTGACTAAAATTTATGGCATTTGAATGAACAATTCTACATGGATACATAAGCAGACTGAATTTGGAACAAAATAGCTTTATTATTAATCTTGGTGTATCATTTCCTTGAAATATAAAGGTAAGAAGACCTAAAAATTTGGAGTTGTGCGTGTGTGTGTGGATAACTACTAAGGAGTCAAACTGAATTTACTGGGAATAATCAGGGCTGGCTGAGACTGAGTCAGCTCGGTGCTACCAGCTCTGCTGAGATTTCCTCTTTGGATAAGACTTTGCAGGGCTGGGTAGTTCTTAAGTCTCTTGATGGCACAAAGCCAGTTCCCTGCTTCATCTGCCTGTAAAATTTCTTCTTCCAAAATAAAAAGTTCAGAGCATTTGGTGGAGTTAAATATCGGTCAGTGATTGATATTTTTGTGAACATGGAAAAAAACCAAAGATAATATTAGACTCAGAGACACGCTTAGTCTTATTTTTTTTTCTTTATTGGCTGTATTATAAACTTCAGTAAAACTGTGATTAGCCCTGGCTATTAGCCTATCTTGACAGCTATAGATAGATACTTTGTTATTGATTTGTAAGCTTAAAGTATTTAACAAATGAGCTGAAAATTCAGTATTTATGTTACTAGTGCCTACTATGCATTTATAATTGGTAAGATGGAAAGCTGTCTGGGTTTGGTTTTTTTACTTGTATTTTTAGGAAAGTATTCCTCCCAGCTTTTGTAGAAATTAACTTTGGTTACCATTCTGATTTTAAAAGGAAATAGTACTAGGCAATCCTACCGAAATTTTTATAGGGATGCAATTAGCTTTAGTTCCTTCCTTCCCATATAGAGTTAAATTTTACTAGCATGAGCAATGTCTTAAAGATGTAAATACCTTTATAGCAGAGAGAACCGTATTGATTTAACAATGTTATTTTTTTGCATATAGAAAAGAAATTATGTGGGGAAGGTTTAAAAAAACCTCGTTGAATAGCTATTTGATACTTCACAATTAACAGCTGTGATTTTACCTGTGAACAATAGTGTTCTGAATTGTGAACATTGTTATTAGAATCATTTTTGCTCAATCATTTGCTTCCTTTTATTGTCTTATATGTAATCATTGTCATTAGAATCTACAATTAATGAGTTCGCTGAGTTGAGATGACTTATTCTTGGAAAACATTTTGTAATTACAAATATGCATATATCCTTCCCCTCATCTTTGGCAACTTAAAAATTTGCATCATTATTGTTGCAATATGAATAATATTCAGATGAGGTGAGTCAACACTGCTGATTTGGGCCCACTACAGTTTTCAGAAATATGACTATGAATTTTTTGCTGCTGGAGCCCATTTCTGGAAACAGAACTAGATCATTAGTTGGCAGGAAATGGCATAGTTACGCTGAAAACAATTTTCACTAATTGATTATCTGGCTGATTCAATTTCCAGTCTTGGCTCTCACTTGGACCAGATGCAATATTATCTCTCAACATAACTCATGGTTAAATTTTATTCAAATGATATCCCTGTGAAATTTCTATTTGTACAACAGACTTAGTATTTATCTATCTATCTTATTAAAATCTAAAATAAATTGGGGCAATCCCATCCCACATTCAGGAAAGTGTCCTATTTTTGGTCTCCATGCCAACTCTCTGGAGAAGTGTCTACTATTTTGTACCATCATTTCTTGTACATCCTCTTGTTACAGATAATAAACCTGCTCTCCTTTCTATCGCCCTAGTCTATTCATTTAAAAATTGTTTCATTTTTACAACACTAATGTTCTTCTCTCCAGCTTGGCAACCCTGGGATAATAGCATAAATCAGTGAAGAATTATTTTTGTTTAAGGCATTTCTAATTTTTAATTAAAAAGAAAAGTCAGACTCTTGCTGATCACCTACAGGATTGTGACTCTCCATGGTTACCTGTCACTCAAAGAGATCTAGCTCTGAGGAATGCTAATTAGCACTGTTAAAGCACTGGTAATTGAACTGTGGAGACAGCCTGCAGAAGGAGGCTGTTTGCATTCAGCACTGCTTTGCCATTTAAATGGACTAGTACAGTCATGAAGGTACGGTGGATAAAAGCAAAAAAAGCACTCAGGCTGTAATTTTTCATTTTGACTTCAAAGTTGTTTACAAAAGTGTTGCCTAGAAACGAGTGCCCATACCAAAAAAGTGTCACGCGTAGCAACTTCACCGACAACCTACACCTAAAAAGTGCACAATGCCCTTCATCTCTTACTTTTCTTGTTGCCTGGAACAGCAGCTTGTAGTAGTGGAGCTCAAGATGCTGCCCTGGATGACCCATGGTGCTCCCTGTTCAGTGCTGGGGTTTCAAGCAAGAGATTAAAAATTAAGAAAGCACCAAATTTAAAACAAGCTGAAGGAAAACTCCAAGGGAAAGTAGTGTTCATGCTGTGGTTGATGACTCTTTTCCAGACATTTATCTGACTCCTGGGGCTGTGATGTCCACGTGCCCTGGAATAATGCACCTTCCATCATAGTATTTTACAGGTTTGTTGAGGTGAGGCAGCAAGTTTCTTGGCACAGTAGAAGTGAAACCCAAGCCTTCTATCGCAAGGGCAGGCTTCTTGCCTGACACCTTCAGATGGGCTTGATTTTTCTCTGAAGGGAAATATTCAACATCTCCTGAAGATCTAGTACTTTTAAGAAAAGTACCCCAAAAGTGAGATAGCCATTGCATGCTGATCTAATACATCTTTGTCATCTCTTTGGTTGCTTGTGTGATTTCTTTTTCCATTGTACAGTTTAATGTCTCACATTATTCTCCATGCCTTCAAAGAGTTGCATATTTGTTTAGTTAGCAAATATGAGCAATCACATTCACAGGTATGAAGTCGAACAGTTACCTTGGTCCTTAGATTGTGATGTGACACACACGTGAGTCATACATTTAAATACTCTGAGAATAATGAATGCTGATTTTAAAATGTGTCCATCAGATAATAGATGAAATGTGGATTTTTTTCTGTTTATCAGATAAGTGTGTGCACATTTTAGTACCTGGAAGATCATGAGTTGATCATTTGATTATGTAAAGTGAATATTTGCAGCATATAACAGCTATACTTTATTAAGCTGTGAATATTTGGGAGAGATGCTAACTTAAGCATTTCAGGATATTGATGACTTTTGTGATAAAATGCAAAGATATGATAATGCAGGAAGCATCCAAGTGTTATCTTCACAGATGAGTTAAACTTGAAATCCCTTTTCTCCTATGTGTAACGCTCCCACCTATTCTTGATGGATAACACTCTGACTCCAAATCTCAATGAGTCCAGGACTTCATGCAGACATTTTAGTGTGTGAGACTTAAGTGTTAGATGGGTAGCATGCAAGAGCTATCTTGTGTATCTCCACCTTACTGTTTATTTAACCAAAACTGTTCCTGTGTGACATGTTCCAGTTTTTTCATTCTTACTGGTTTGTGGAGAACAGTGTGAAATTTTCCGTGTTATGAGGAAAAAACCCCCAAGAGTTTCATGTTCCTGAAAGCTTATGATGGCAGTTGAAATCTAACACTTTCCAGATCATATTATATCTGGAGAAAGGTAAAGCTGACCTGAAGAACTCTGTGCCAGCATGTTTCCGCCTTGCTCCATTCTTTCTAATGGGACATGTTGGCACATTCACCACCTTTCACTTCTCACAGGCATTTTGCAGGAACCTCCTGACCTGTGCCAGCTGGGTGGAGAAGGACACACATACCTTTTCACATGATTTACACTTTGTTATTCAAAAATACCAGGGGAAAAATTTATATCCCAAGGTGTGCTCAGGAGTATAATGGTACATCACCGGCTTTTAATCTGAATCATTTCAGACTGCTGCCTTGGGAGCACTGGCTTTTTTCACTTATTTGCAGGTTGGGTTTGAAGGGGTACCAACTTTCTCTCATTGATGTCAAGCTGTTATCTGTTTAGCCTTCATGTTGCTTGTGACTTTTTTGTCTCTGAAATGCTTCATGCATGCCAGGACCAGTGTGAAACATGGGCAGGGTGCAGTATGTAGTCAATATAAAGCATCATGCAGGGTCCAGACCCAAAGTGGAGGGTACAGGGCAGCCATGCTCTTGGTGGGGCCTTTGCAGCGTGATGTGGTGCCCCCAGCATAGTGGAGATGTGGTTTTGATGTCAGGCAGACCTGTCCCCACTGTGGAGCTCCCTGCCTGGCATGTCTCATGGGTGCTGTGAAGAGGCAGATGTGCTGGCTTTTCTGCTTCTTGCTGGGGCTGAGTTGCTGGAGTCTCTGACAGCTGTGCCCATATCCCTGTGTGCTGGCAGGCACCTGAAAATAAGAAGGAAGATTGCCCCTAGCTCCCACCTGTCAGTTGAGCAAGAAAAGAAAATCAAACTCAGAAAAGGAGGCTTTGACTTAGCTACCCCAAAGGAAGCCTGGAGTCATTTTGACAGTCCAGGCATCATCTAGCCATCGAATATATGACATTACTGGTCGCCTAAATTTGAAAGCCCACTAGTTAGGGCATAGATTGGTGCCTACAGAGACCACATAAAGCCTTTACTGGGAATGGGGAGCTGGTGCAGAGGCTGACAAAGGAGTGGGAGATACTGTATCGGGGTCTCCAGAGGCACACGGGCTCCTGTGACCCAGTGCCTGGCTGTGAGGTACTGCTGTTTCTGCAGCAGCCCATAATGCTCTGGAGCCATGGCACAGCACAGCTCTTTGATTGTGGTGAGTCTTTTAAATACACAGTGTGGTTTTTGAGACTAGACCAACAGTGACCTATCAGCAAATAGACTTTAAGGTCACTTAAATCTGTTAGTGGACCTACTGCGTATCCCGTTCATCTAGCAGGGCAAGATAGTTTTGTAAGACCTATTTTTGGACATCTGGGATAGCAGTCACTGTGTGCATCTCTGCAGCACTGCAGGTAAAATGCCATGCTGAAACAAAGAACTACTTCTGTGGCTTCAGAGGAAGTGTATTCAAATGTGTCTTTGCTCTTCCTCACCTGTCTCTGGAGAATTACACCAGTTAGATTCACACAGAGGAGCTCAGTTTTGAACTTAAATAGTTTCTAAATGTGCAAACCTTTTGCAACTGTCAGGACCAGATATGTTGAGCAGAGGAGCCATATTTGTGTGGTGAATGTGGTAATGTGGAACACTGGAGCAATAGATGTTTTGGTTTATTTAGTCAGTGTTAAGAAGAAAAAGTATCTGAATTGGGAAAATTAGACAGTGACTGTATCAAATTGGCATTTCTCCTCTATTAACTTGCCAGAAAAAATATCAGTGTTACCAACAAACCCTAAAGGCAAAAAGAACAGGAGACTTACCTGGTGTCACTCCACATGTGAAAACCAGAGATGAGACACTAGTTGTCTTGAACCTGTGCCCTGTTTGTTAGCCCAAGCTGCCTGCCATGCAGGCTGTTAACAGAGACACAGATAATCAGAGACAGGAAAAAATCTGATGATACATTATTTGTATCTGCCTAGTCTTTTCCAGGGCAGAAGAGCCTTTCACTTCTAAGAAGTTGTCTGCAAAGCAGTATTTCCTCTTATGATTATGCCAGTATAATAATTATATTGCATTCAAAGCAATTTAATCTGAACTGCATCTAAGTACTTTAGTACTAGGGAGTTGCATCAGCATGACTACAGAGGTTTAGTGCTCAGTTACAGCAGTATAATTGCCTCAGTAAATCTCCCCTATGTTGACAAACCCTCAGACATGCAGAGTAGCAATGGTTTCCTGTAAGTAGACATGTTTCAGAGCACTGACTTGCCCTCAGTGCCAATGACACTCAGATTTGGATTTTTGGAGCAGTAGTACAGGCAGACACACTCAAAGCAGCACATGGCTGAATTTCGTACCTTCTGTGTGGTGTACGGTTGGGTGCATTGTTCTATGATTCGGGCCAAGAAAATGCATATAATAAGCTCTACAAGAAAAGCTAGTACAAAGGCATAGCTGGTTTTGAACAAGCAGCAATTTTTCAGTACTTTTTATACTAGACTACCCTCTTTCAGACTAAAGGTTGCAGTGTGTCCATTTTAATTTGAAAACACAGAGGACCCTGGAGGCTGGATCCTTTGCTCATGTAAATTAGCGTTGCTCCATTCTCTTTGGTGCCGTTGAGTTATGCCGTCACCTGATAACATTTGTTTTACTTCTATGGCAAAAGAGCTATAGAAGCCTTCCACTTTTGCAAGTGAACAATAAGTAACCGTACCAATCAAAAATAGCTTAATAAAAACATTAAGAAACCATTCTCTGCTAATTGTAAATAAATCTAGGTTTGTTTACATATATTGTGAGTATGCTTATATTCTCTTATCAGTGGAGCTGTTGGAAACAGTTTGAGATGAACTGGATTTGAATGTCTATGGGCCACGCTCAGCTGCTGTGTGCAGCCACACTGCACAGGTACAGCTGGAGTGTCTGTGTCACATCCTGCTGACACCAGCCAGGCTCCAGAGAGGCACGCGCCTCTGTGTTTGGAGGGTTATTGCCTTACGTGCCAGCCTGATGTAATTCGTTATCCTGTTCTAATTGAGTCTGCTCCAGCAGTGAGAAGGAAAGCGCAATATTTAGAACTGTTGTGTCCCTTAAACTACTGCTTTTTGGGGTCTTCGTGTGATGGTGTTGAGTAGATGTGGATGATCTCGCTGGAGGCTGTCAGGCAGCCAACATTTATCGTGACGTGCTGGGGGTTATGTGTTGCAGCAAGGGTGCTGCTCGCCATCGACCACTGCAGTGTGTGATGCTGCACGCGCTGCCTGCGCTGTGCCGGGAGAGGGATGCCAGCCCCCGGCCCCTGGTCTTCTGTCCTCCAGGAGCCCCCCTACAGCCTGATCCCCTACCGACATCACCAGATGGAAACGTGTGACTTCAGCAGGTGCTGGACCATGCACAGCTTCTCTGCGCTAGGTTATTTGCATTTTGTTCTTCATTCTGTGCTATTAGAGCAGATCTCTCCCCATCACCTTTAATACTGAAAAATTTAGCCATTTGATTTGAATATCACATTTCCCTTTCTGATTGTAAAACCATTCCTAAAATAGACTTGAAAACCACTTTGCAGTTTTGTCCCTGGAGCTCTCACAGTGGTAGTGGACGAGGGGCTTTGTGTCAAAGAAAGATGTCTACCTCCAGCACCAGACTCGAATAAAAAATGATAATAAAACACTTTTAAGAATGCATTTCACAGTTTATCCTTAGTGTGAATTGCTTCTTGCACTGTGAACTTTTTGGACTGTAGGGCTGAGAATTTTCCTTCGAGTCTGTCCTGGGTCACAACCAATAAAGGTCTTAGAGCAGAGATGGCAAAGCTTCTGCTCTGAACTCCAGAGAACGTGAAAATGGAGCTCTAATGAGGACGTCTGTCCTGTGACAGCTTTCCCAGCAAAACAACAACCTGGCCATACTCTGGTTGAACACTAGAAACCCTTAGGGGATTCTAATGTGGCATGTACTCACTTCCTGATTAACTATACCTGCTGAAAAAGCTTTTTTGTTCTCGGGATCTTATGAATTGCTCCAGTCTGAAGGATTACATTACAGAGCAGTTCATGAGTATGGCATTTCCTGGAACATATTTAAAGAAATATGGTGCAAGTGCATATATTGGCATACAGTCTTCAACCTTCCTGTAAATGAAATATTACCAAACCCAGAAAACAACCCCCACCAAGAAAAAAAGCCCCAAACCATTAAGGGTCTGTGAGGCGTCTGAAACTAGGTGTGGACTATGTCATAAAGTGCATTTTGTTAGTATAATACTTTCAGCTTGCTCTGAAACCCAAGTTCAAATTGCTGTTATACAGCTACACATTTTCTAAGTTAATGCTGACATTAGCTCAGTGTTACATTTGAGGAGTTAGAGGCTTCTTTGCAATGAAATGCAGAATTTAGATAGCCGCAGCACCGTGGATGCACAGTTTGAAGATGTCCACGCCTCTCGGGTTGAATTCACCAGTCTCTGGTACTAACCTGTGGCAGATCTCCTATGGTTTTGTGAATATATTTCAAACCTCTGGCTGCTCCACAGCCCAGGTATGCTTCAAAGATTATTTTTGTTTTACTGGCAGATAGATACAAAGCCTGCCAAGGCTGGTGGGATTTGTTTCTGTCATCTTCTGTGGCTGGTGGGATGCAGTCAGGCACGTGTCTGCTGCCAGGTGACTTCTTTCCTCCCACACCGTGTGGAGTCCTGCAAGGGGAGGTCCAGAAAAGCAAAGGTGGCTGCAGTGGCAAAGGGGAACACGAGTTGAGAAGGGCCCTGGAGGTACTGTGTGTTTCAGAGCAGGGAATGCGAGACAGAGAACTTAAAGGAAAACTATTTCAGACTTTATATATATATCAAAATATGTGAGTAAGCTCTTGAGATAAGGTCTGGCGAGTAAAATGCTGTTCACACAGAAATATCCTTTGTCATTTTAAACAGTGAGTGACCTGTGTGTGTTTGGTGTCAAAGCTATGTTGCTTATCACCAGAGATAGTGGCTAAATTTCAATACATATGTGATTACTTTGGCCCTGTTTTCTTCATGTGAAATATTAATGAAAATTCACACATACCATGTTTACATTTGTCAAATAAAATTTTTCATGCATTACTTAGCTCTGCTTATAAGAGCTGAACTGCAGGGCTTATGGTGAAAATACTGCTTCAGGCTCAAGATCAGTCATTGCTACTCTCTAATAATATAGAAGCTGTCTAAACAACAACCAGCTGCAGGTACACTGAAAATTGAAATATCAGCAGTTAGGAAAACTACAGACTGGTGCTAAAGGCACATCTTTCTGTGGAAGGGGAGGTGGGGTGGCTGCTAGAAGGGTGGTGCCAGCCTCACAGCTCCCCTCTAGGAAGCAGCAAGCCGTGCAGAGGCAGCAAGCCAGCCGGCACGCACTCTGTGTGTCTTAAACATGTATTTTGGTCGCTAGCTTAAACATATCCTTTCTGGCTAAACAGAATTCCTAATGGTATCCTACTAATATACTGTAGCACAAATAATGTTAATTTTCCTAAGCCATACTGAAGAGAATAATTTTTTCTTTTTAAGCAGCTAGTTTTAAAAAGATTTTATCCAACTTGAATCTTGGAGAAAATTGCATAGAAAGCCCTGTTTGGTGAGGAGAAAAATATATAGGGAAACAATCCTACATTGATAACAAGTGTGAATGAATTATGTACATTTGATAATATTGCTGCTGGCCACTTTCTCCTTGCTATTGAATTGTGTAACGTCAGCTCCCTTTTTTTCGTTTGTTCGAGCAGAGCAGCAGTCACGGGTTGCTGTATTTTAGACTGACTACCAAGCAGGTGGTGGCTCTTGTTTCATAACTTACTCTTCTGTTATAAGCAGACACAGGAGACCGGTTTGGTGAAGACATTGTAAATGGCCTATAAACAATTTGGCACCAATTAAGGATTATTTCTCATACTGGTGGGGGTTAGGGGCCTCAGGTTTAATTAAGACCCCACAGTCCTTGATATCATGCAAACACAAGCTAGTGTCTTGCTGTATCCATGGAGAGCATCAGTGGTATGGAGGGAACCTCCTTGCGAGCTCAGAGGTTTGGCAATGGGACTTTGGCAACAGGACTATGCTAATTGTTTGCAACCTTTCCTGCTCTGAAGTTTTTAATCTAAATAAATAACAAGGAGAAACAAGAGAATGGATTCATTGTACCTGAAGCTCTTTGGAAAATGGGGCACAGAGGGACTGTTCATGAATGCAGTTAGTTTTCTAGTTTTAAGTGATTATTATTGTCACTCCTATTTTACAGGCAGAAGATGAAAAAAATAAGTAAAAATTCAAGGTTAACATTACAATGTCTCTGACAGAGCTGACCACAAGATTTCTGAGTTTGGACCATTGGATGGTCCAAAGAGGCAGTGTGGTAGTGGCTGCACACCAGCAGGAAGAGGCATACAGAGCTATAAAATGAGCAGTGTCCATCGTCCCCATGTATTACTGCATCAAAAGTAACAAGGGACTTCCCAAATCTACAGCCAGCCTGAAACATTACTCCCCAGAAGTATTTCTTATTTGCTATAGTGAAGAAGTAAGTTGCTATAATTGGATTTTGAGCTTATTTACCAAGACTTTGAAATGTTGCTGTTCGCTCTTGCACAAGCATTTATACTGTAACCAGCACAAATCTGTGAAAGACAATATCAAGGTTTATATTTTCCATCTGACTCAGACTTGAGCAAAGGTGTCTCCATGTCAGCCTGGGACAAGAGGGTAGCTATCAGGCTGCTACAGACTGAGCTGATGGGTTCAGTTTTCCTTGTTCAACCTCTTTCCCTGACCGTGGAAAACTTAACTCTTCCCTGGCAGTGGGACTGGAGCTGAGTTGAGGTTTTTCAGGTGAAAATCCTAAATCTGTTATTACCATCTTCCCAGCCAAAAAATGTTTTACCAGTCCGTGTAAGCTGGAACAGCATCCAGAGGAAAAGATGTTTAGGTGCAGAGTACCTTGTTGCAGTGATTTGGGCACACTGTTGAAAGGGCAGGCGTGGGTTCAGGGTCCCTCCCATCCCTTGGGAGAACGGTGTAATTACCAAGTTAGCAGTGTGTAAGTGGCCTGAGTAACCTCCTTTGATTTATAGCAAGCAATTATTTTCCTTTCTTATTACAACCACTTGGAAGTGAACTACACTGTTGCAGCAGGAGGGCGGGCAGGAGTTATGTTCCTGTGCAGAGAGAAAGAGTAAAAAGGAGTTGGACTCAAAGCAATCCTACTGTTGTTTTCCAGTCCAGATTTCAGACCAGAAATCAGGTGAGCATGCAGCTGGACACTAAGTTGCACGGACCATGATTTTTAGAAGAGCCACAACCGATTTTGCAGGTTTTCCCTCAGTGTGTTGGTACAGGTGGTGAGACCTCCGCAGGGCCTCGCTCCAGGTCCTCCCTTGTGCCTCTAGCAGGTGTTGTGGGGAAGCCTGGAATATCTGAGCCTCGGGGTTGATTTAATTCCTTGATTCTGCACTGTCATTTAATCTCCATTGTTCTGCCTTTCCCTGCGAATATGGCTTCTGACAGTATGTTCGCTACCTTCTCCGTCAAGCTCACTTGTGCCTTGCTCTAGGGACAAGTGACATAAAGCCCTTCTTGCTCAACAAGCAAGGCCCCTTGTGCTGCCATTACAGAGCTCTGACAGAATGCAAAACCCAAGCTGGTATTGCTCATACTTAATCAATTGTGTCACTGCTGATGGTATTGGTAATTCCTGTGTTGTGTCTGCTAGGCAGGCTGGGAAAATAATAAGGAATGGCCAGGAAGAAAAATCACTTTGTAACAACCAGACGTGTAGCGCCTGAGATGGCAGAAATTTACAGCATCTCCTCCTTGGGCCTGAGACAAGAAGGCTCCATGCAATGCAAGGTAAGCTCATCTTTTTACTGTTGCGCTGCTCTCCTCTCTAAATTTTAAACGTCAGAGTTTTCACTTCTGTGCCATGGTTGAAACTGTTGATTGAACTCTCTCTTCTGTTGGCAAAATTTCCATGCTTCTCATGGTAGAGGTATTGCTTCTCAGAGCAATACTTCTGTTACTGCAGATTTTAATTACCGCTCATTGAGAACAAGATAAACGGAGCATGAAGTCCGTAGCATTAAAGCTATCCATAGACAACCTAACTGTGCCTGTTACTGTGCTTAGATGATGTCAGCAGCATACTATTTACTTAACCTATAAATGTCACTGATGTGATTTGTGCTGCTGAAGAAGATTTGGGGAGAAATTCTAACACGCAGCAAAAGAAAGAAACCTTTAAGGAACAGATGGACAGGCAGAATTTTCACACTCACTGTTCGTATGTAAGAGCACGGAGAGCCCATATTTAAGGCAGCAGATTTTTGCTGGGGGTGAGCACATCTTGCACATCCCATGGCGTGCGTGCAGGAACACGCCTTCTTGCTGCACTTGGCACCCACCAGTGAAGCCCTGTGGGAGCCCGGTGGGCATCAAGAGGTGTCGGGTGGGTGCCAGCTCTGCGCCTGTCAAAACGGTTATCTTACCAGCACAGGTTAGGATGAGTGCAGCTGGGCCAGGAGAAGAGTAAACACCCAGATACGCTGAACTGCTCCTTTGAGCAGAGCTTGCCTCCTGGCAAGTACACGCTGCAGGCAGTGGGGCTCTGCTGCGGAGCTGCTGGCTTGCACCGTGCTCCCTCAGGGATGTAGGGTGCTGGTGTGGGAGAGGGTGAGGCTGCCTCTACCAGCCTTTGAACCTCAAGTAGAAATTTTGCCATTTGAGTGGGAGAAAAAAAAGTCTTATAAACTCTTCTCCAACTGTCTGCTCTTAGCCTTAAAGTTGCCAACAGCCTGTGGTTAGCTGGATGGACTCACGGACCCCCTGCATGCTGAAGGGGTTTCGTCCGTGGGCTGAAGGGGTTTCGTCCATGGACCAGAAGCCCCAGGCGAGGCTTTCCAAATGCCGGCTCAACCTCGGGGGCTGGATTTGCAACCCTACCTGCCTTCTCCTCCAAGCTCCCCTGTGGGCTGCTCCTGGGTCCTTCTTCCAGCTGGGGCAGGCCTTCTGCTCTGGAGATGCCCTTGTTCAGAGCAAGGGGAGGACAGAGGAAAAGGTGGGTTTTTTTTTTCTGTTTCTGTTTTTTTTTTTTTTTTTTTTTTTTAATCTCACAAGAGGTCATGAGACAATGTAGCTCAGTGACAGGGCAAGGCTGGGACATTTTAGATACAGCTGCTGTTTGTGCATCAGGGTGTAACAGCATGCTCCACAGCTGATTTTATTTTTGGAGGGGTGGAATGGAGGAAAGTTACATCCTCTGAATTTAATCCCCAATTTATGTGTGTCAAGTTGGGTGTATGCTTTTTTCCCTCTCTTTTTTTTTTCTTTTTCTTTTTTTTGGATAAATTTATACTTCTTTCTGGTCTCCATCCTGTTTCATGAATTCATGGTGCCATCTACTGATTAGAGATGGAATTAGCACTGAGTTCTAGTCGGGGATAACATTCTGCACTATCTATTTGAAAATAAAATTTAATTGTGTCATTAAACAACAGCTTTAAATATGGAAAGCACCAAATAAGTGGGATTTTTCTTTTTTTTTCACCAGAAGAGCTCAGCACCTCTAAATCACACTGACTGCTTTGGGATATGTGCCTGTCTCTGAAGGAGCCTGAATAAGAGCGGTGCTTTTGAAATCTCACTCCAAGTGTACAGCAGAGCCCCGTGGATTTCTCCTTTCCCCTGTACTCAGAGATTCTGTATGCCTATGGTGCTGCTCTTCCCCTCAAAAAGAGAAAGAGTTTTCAGAAACATTTTGAGCTTTTTGAAAAACTGGAAGATGAGGGTTTTTTTTCCTTTTGAAAAGATAGCAGTAACCAAAAAAACCCAGATCAAAATATTAGGTTTTGAGTTTGTTTGTGAAGCACACAAATTCTTTCCCCTTTTACGTGGAATCAGCAATGTTACACAGTCTGATCACATGGCCAAATCTGCAAATTAAAAAATCCAAACAAACCACCAGTAGGAGGGGAAAAATTGATCTCAGCTGTCTTTACGGATGATATTTCTGAATTTCAGATTTCAAAAAGCCCCAAATGTTTTGATTAGAAAATAAATAAATAATCTGGTAAATAATTTGCTGGTTCTACTGACGACATGTGAACGGGTTGAGCTTTGCTCCTGCAGACCTCTCCTCCAGATTTAACTACTGTCTCACGCTATTATTGTCTCTTCCATGTTGACTGTTCTTTCTCTTCTGAACTACCTATTTCTCCTGAGGCATTCTACTCTTCAGGAGTCTGTTTCCCATCTCCAGGCAGATGCACAGCATCACCAACCCAAGAAACTGGCAGTCGAGCTGGAAAACAGGGTATGAGGCTAGAGTTTGAGATCCAGGACATCATCCCCAGCTGACTCTTGCCTTTTGAAGGACTCTCTGTGAGGAGTGAGCAACAGAAAATGTGTGGGGAAAAAACCAAGCAAGCAGAAAGAACTTTAAAAAAATATATGAGTTCTACACCAAATGCAAAAGAGCCGAGAGGCTTAATTGAGATACATTGGCTTTGCTTCTGAAATATCTAGTTATTTTTCCTTTAGAAGAAAATGGAAGATGTCTCCTAAATGGCAAACAATTTCCACATATGTCTTTAAAGCACAGCCCCTTTTCTGTCCTTTTTCTGTAAGCACAGTGATTGCCTGTAATCGCTTGCCAATGTTGCTAAGGTTAATAGATAAAATAGATAAGAGATAATAGTGTTCCATGTAGTGGTGCTTTAGGGAATACTGTGAATATTGAGGTAATTGGGGAAGTCTGTAAGGGGGGGGTGGTCACCGAAGAGGGGTCAAGGTAAGATTAGAAAAGCTGAGCTGCAGATCTCGGGAATACTTGATAAAGGGCAGAACTAGAGGTCACCAGATCACTTTCTCTTGAAATACTGAGTCAAATAAAGAAGAGAGCAGTACCCATTATTCTGACATCTAATTATTGTATAGATATTGTTATTTTAATAAGATTAGCTAGCAGTAATGGCAAAGCAGTAGACCCTTCCCTTTGTATATCTGACAGCTTAGTCTACCTGTGCAGTGGCATGCTTAGGGATGGGCATGATAGATGATAGATTGGTTAAGAAATAATTTTGATAGTTTCCTCCTCTCCTTGTACAATTAGGTTCAGCTTTGCACAAGCTGTTAATGGCAGGTGGTGGGGAGCCAGCTACAAGTTAAGAACTGGCTCAAATTATGCTATAAATGGACAGCCGGTATTTATATGAAGAAGGCTTGGAATTTGGAGGGTCATTATTTTTAATCCAGGTCAGACCTGTTAATTTAAAATGTTTCAGTAAAAACAATGCAAATGGGATTTTTTTTTTTGTTTTATAATGTACCTTTTAAATCCCACCCCAGGGATAAACACAAGGAATATTCTTGCTTTCTACCAAATGCAAGAGGGACAGGTTAGAATTACCTACTGCTTCTCAATTTAAAAAAGTCTAATGCCCTGGTTCAGCCTGCCCCTCTTTGCAGTCTAAACTGATTTTAGCAAACATTTTGTTCAAGTTGTAAGTGATCTGGTACAGCTGTGTTAACATAAGCAGGCTGTTGCATGATACTTCAGGAAAGTCAGATTCACATGTGCAGTAGTGAGCAATGCTCTGAATGTGTACATCAGTGCCCAAACACATGCAGGAGACTTGCAAAGCAGCTTGAGTCAGGGATTGCTGTTCCCCAGTTTGTATAGGGCTTGGCACAACAAAACCACAAACTCTGTTGTTTAATAGTAATAATTTTTGTTTGGTAACTCCTGGGTACCACAGCCATGGACCAGGACTGCAGTGAGGGGGGGAACTGGGGCTGAGGTTGGAGGGGAGAACGGTTCCTGTCTCCAGGAGTTTGTAGCAAAACATGACAGCAGATGAATAGGGATATGGGAAAACAAAGAAATTATTGAGATTCTATTGGGTAATGTGATAGTCAGCAGTCTCATAACACAATTTGGTTTATGGTTAACATGCTCTTTTGGTAGGATTTGTGGCAAAATAAAACTTCTTATGAGGAGTGTGGAAGAGGAAAATGAAACAATGCGGTGTCTATGAGGGATTCCTGTTAGAGAAGGAGGAAGCGTGAAGATTCTGATTTGAAAAAGTAAGTAGAGGATAATGGAAGCTGGAGCCAAAAAGTAAGTAGAAATTAAGGACATTATGGTTGGAATAAATTAGGATACACATTAGAAGTATAGAAAAGCAGGTTACATTTGATGTGAGAGAAAATGTTGGCATGATGAAAGTAAGAGGCCAGGAAAGTTTTTGTCTTTTTTCATTCTTCACAATGGCAGTAGTGGCTACACGAAAGAGACTAACCAACAAACCAATTACTTTAGCATCTGCACTCCCTTGGTGTCGTAGATATGTTTAATTTGAGCAAGGATCCTGTGAAAAGGAGATGAATTCGGTATCCAGAATCATGGAGAGATGACTTCAAGTCCTTCAGTCACGTCAGCAGTGTGATCTTTGGAAAATAGACCTTCTCTGCCTCATCTGTATGAGAACAAATCCACAAAAAATATAGGGCACCCCAATGGCTGGTGAAAGCCACTGCAGTGCAGAGGAGCTGGATATTGCACCTCTAACAATTTCCTTAGGGCACTAGCCTGAGGTTTTAAGTCAGGAACTGGACTTCTGACAAACCCACGTTGTTGGAGTGTGCTTCCTTTCATTTATAGGTCTCTGTTAAGATTGCTCTTTCAATTCCCAGCTCTTCCATAGACATGCTGAAGTCTGAACTGCAATAGTAGCCTATAAGGTCAGCAAATGCTTGTGCATGTACTACTAATGTTTTTCCTATGCAAACATTTGTAACTGCTGCAGTGCCAGTTTATTGGTTGACTTCTGAACTTGGCTGCTGTTAGTACTCTGCAAGACTCCAGCCTGACAAGAGCAGCTGAGCGGAAGCAAGGCAGTGAAACACAAACTCAGACACACTTGCTGTGTTATATGCACCTTCAAACTGATCTTTACCTCTCACGGACCTGAAGTTTACAAGGCAAAGGAATAGTTAAAAAGTTGGAAAAAGTCACAGGGGGGTGAGAGAACAAAGAGGCTTGTTAAACTTGATGCATGTCTCTCAACTATAAACAGCATAGTGCAGTTTTTGTTAATGCTTTGAATTTTAATTACACACTGCCTTAACTGGTACACAGCTAATCTTATCTTTTTCCACCTGGTATTAGAGAATGAATCTCAAGTTTAATTTAAAAGCTGCACAGGATTTTGAGGAATGCTGCAGTCCATGTTTGTATGTAGGATAAGAGTTTGCTCATCATTTCAAGGAGAGGAAATATATTTTCATTCTGAAGCACATCAGGGACTTGATTTTACTATCCACAAAACAATTAATAACGTATTAGTATATATGACTGCATTCAGTGTGCTGACAAGTCCACATGCTTTTGTGTAGAATGTATCTTCTTCTGAATAAGACATCTTTCTTAACCATCAAAAAGTATAAATATTGGTCTTACTGCTTGAACAAGTTGCATTGCACGTTTTTAAATTAATCACATTTTTAAAGCACCATGCTATACTGTGGAATTTCTAAATTTCTGTACAGATCAAAGCTGTGACAAATTTTCATGTTGCATTGAACATGGCCATATCCAATTGTTCTGTCCAAGCAGAGAGTATTCCAGAGATAGGTATCGCAATGCGTTTCAGAATAAGTTCTCTTTCTTAAAGTTAGTCTCATTGAAAATAGTACAGCATCACAATTTAGAACTTGAGCTGACTGAAAAACTTTTCATGGAAAGTTTTCTCACAAAATGCCAATGTTACTGAGACATACTCCTGCTTTGAAATTCTGTCTAATTCTCTGGTGTACTCTGCAGCCTGTTTCATTGACAGCAGGCTATTTTGGGAGTCAAAGTGACTGCACATGGACTCAGCACAAACTGCGACCATGCACATGGTCTTTATTCTTGTGCCTTGTTAGTCTAGCAACTTCCTCCATCACAAGGTGGTTTTCTTACTGAATCTGGTTTCAGATAGGAGCAGTGGTACCAGCAGAGCAGCAGAAGTGCTGGGACATTATGGAACAACCCAGGCAGTAAGTGCTAGAGATACATGCCAATGCAGAGCTCAGAGATTTTCACAAAACTGAGTTGATTGCTGCTCCATTGATATCATCTGACTTACAGTGATTCCCAGCAGCTGACAATCAAGTCTAAGATGTTTCTCTCACAACACTGCTACGTAACCAAAAGTTTGGAAGAAATATTTCCAGGAAACCTCTAATTGCTCTGGACAGCAGTCTCCTAGGTCAGTAAAAGCCTTTAAGATGAGTATTGGCTATTTTTAGCAGTGATAAGTGGAAACTGATGAATCATTCAGGCTTGAATTGTACACAAACATGTAGGAAAGTAGTTTTTGTTTATTTTTTTCCAGGGTAGAAAAATAATTATGGTCAAAACCAGAAACTGAATGAATAATGAAAATAACTTTTTTAATATAAAATATACATAGGGGACATATTTGTGCTCATATACATAGGTAACTGTAAGTAAAAATTTTGTAAGTTAGTAGGAATTGGAGTACTTATGGAAATGTGTGAAGATTCTGCCAACTCTTTATCTTGGAGTAAATTATTGTCTCAGTGTCACTTTTGTGGGTGACTCCAAAGGGTATTCAAGAATTGATATGGAAAAAAAATGGCTTAAAAAAAGAAAAACATTCTGAATATTAATTTACTTACTCCAGAGCTGAATGGAAAAGCCGTTAGGGAAAATATACTGAACAGGTTTGGCAGCCTGTGCCACAAGAAACATTTCCCATAACACATGCAGACAGAACAGTTGTGTGTTAATAGGAAACAATGCTGTTTTTTTTCCTTGAAACTGATAGTAGTAGATATGTTGTTACAAAGTGTTAATCTGATATAAGACACAATTATTTCATTTATTAAATATTTTTCACTACTGCTACCAGCTGGGAGACCATGACCAAGAGGTAGAAGACATCCTCCTGATGCATGGGGAGCCAGGTTTATGAAATGGGTTACCAAGTAGCTCCTGAGGTTATTAGAGAGTCCTGGCATATGTGCCTGGGGTGGTAGAAGAGCGGGGCCAGCCGCCGGATGCAGAGAAGACATGTGGCTCAGAATGCACAGTGGGAGCAATTTCCAGCACCCGCAGTGCCCTGGCAGCCTGTCCTTGCTGGTACGTCTCCCTTCTGCTCTCTGAGCTGCCACTGCACTTCACCTTTGCTTAATTTTAAGCACAGGTATGAATTATCCCGATTGCTCATGTATTTGCACTGTTTCCCACAAGTAAGTCTGAAAAGACTGCTGCAAAATGCTACATTTATTTTCCACAGTGACACATGCATAATTGAATTATGTTTATGTTATATATATGTTTTATCTATCTGTCTATTTTCTACAATAAATCAATGCCACAGGATTGTAAAATATATATTTACATGAAATATATACAGGAGGTTATACAAATTAGGTTATATTGACATTGCTGATCTGTTTTATATTGATATTTATGCTATTTGGTTTGTTACAAGTGAATTGAATTATAAATACTGTGTCTCTTAAAGCAAAGTCTATTTAATAGCAAGTTCTTCTGGCATGAAATTTCATGGAAAGATTGTTTTTAACCAAACTAGCAGTTTTTGGAGCACAGCTCTACTCAAAATGCCTCTATTTCCAAAAGCGATATGGAAATTTGGTAGCGTATTGGAATCTGATGTACCTGTAAATAAACTGGGTATCTAGGGCAAGAGGGACTTTCAGGAATCACCCTGGGTCAGGTAATTCAGTTGTGGCATATCTTTCATAAAAGCAAGGCGGAATCTCAGTAAGTTAATAAACTTGCAAGTCATCAGATTTTCCGCATGCAGTCATGTCCTGTAAGTGCAATAGAGTGTATTAATAGTACTCCGATGTAACATTTTCCAAGTGTTTTGTAGTAATACCGGTTGGGTCATGTACTTCTAACAAGCGTTAACATTCCTCAGGGAAGACTCAGGGTTTGAAGTGCCTTATACTATCATAAAATGCGGAATAATCAAATCTGTGAAGGACAGGCCACTCTGAACCTGGCAGGAATATATGACACTTGAGTATTGTGTAACAGGCGTTTCCTCTCTTTCTGCGATGAAATGGAGGAAATTATTTTGAAGTGTATGTATTGTATACATGAAGCAGAACATAACTTTACATAACATTCAAGTTTCCTACTTAATCAACACATGCCAGTGGTGGGTTCCTGGAACAGAAAAGAACTGGAATTGCTGCTCTCACCCCAAAATCTTTGTCCAGTATCCTTTCCTTCTCTTATGTTTATTTTCAGTAGCACCTGGCTCCCCATTCAGTTGTTGGACAGTCAGGGAATGTTCTTTGCCCCAGGGTATGAAGAAGGCGAGGATGAGATGCCACATGGGTACCATTCTGTGGTGAGGACATCCTAGAGTAGGAACCTGACAGGTGCCTGTGACTGAAGAATAATTGTGTCTAGGTTACATTTGATTAGTCTGCACACTGTTATTTGAGAAAAACCAAATCCATAGTTGAAAGATGCAGCACTTTCTCATACAATCTTCGTTAGGAGGAATTCCAGTTGAAGGTAATGTCTTCCCATTAAGTGGACCGTAGGGGCAAGGCTCATTCTTTCTTTTTTAAGAATTGTTACTATTTCACAATAGCTATGCATTTAATTGATGACAGTATGACCTGCCTGTCAGTATAGCAAATAGCCAATGCTACTGCAAATGTTGGAAGGTATCGCTTAGTAGCCTAAAAACATGTTTATATTTCATCCCCAGACTCAGCATGAAGTCTCAACCTGCCTAGATATGTACCCAGAGTTCGACACAGACCCTTGCTGCAGGGATGCTCAATAAATCCTTACACACAGACGTCTTTCCTGCTTTGCCCGCAGTTAAGGATGCTTTTGGGCAAGGCTGCTTGTGAAGGTACGTATCTGCAGGTTCACATCTCCTGTGATTGTGTGTCATGGCAGCCTGTTGTCACCTGTCCTGTTGTAGTTCCTGAGTTCTTCAACAGCAGGTCATCTTGTCCCATCTTATAGGGAGACATTGCTTACAGTCCTTAAACTACAAAGCCTTTTAAGTCAGGGACAAAAATATTTTGTTCTGTAAAGAGCTTCACACATACGCTTATGTCCTACATAAGATCATTTACAAGAACGACTTGTTTTACAGATTATATGAACTTCCAAGTATACTTTAATACGGAAAAATTAATTGATGCAACTATATACAAGGAATGAAATCTGATTTCATTTAATAACATAATCCGTGTAATAGATTAACATCTGGTTTTGACTTCCCAAATCTCAGCTTCCAAACTCTTCAGAAGTTAATGGGAAAGTCAGTAGAAAGTCTCTACATAGAGCATAGTATTAATTCTTCATGTGTGTTCCCTTTTACTTTATTTAGACTTGAAAGATATTCTGTCTTATCTGTATGAGTTCAGAGATCTTCCCTCATCACCCATGAATGGGAATCACATCACTACGTCCTCATATATAACAAAACAGCCAGAGAAATTCACCCCAAACTATGTCATGAGTTTTATAAAACAGTTCTCGCACTTTCCACGGGTCTGACCTTTTCCACTACTTATTGTTCAAGGCACTTTATAATCAGTGGATTTAGAAGTTCTTGTATAATACAGCTTTTCTTTCTCAGACAGCAAAATCCTTCTTAACGCCCTCTTGCAAGCCAGTGTAGAATTCAGCCAGTCTAGGAAACTCCCCAAGTTTCTTGTTTCAGTCCTAATAGCTCCCACTCTGGGTGTTCTTCAGCTGATCTTGATGGGATCAGACATAGACCTTGAATCAGCTCCATTCTTTTTATTGATTACTGATTTATTGATAAGAAGATACTAATTGAAACACTGAAAGCGCTAATCACTGTTGCTATGTACAGTTATTGCTGACAGGGGAAGGATAATAGTTATTCCTTTACAGAGTTTGCCTTCCAATCATGTGAAGAGAATCCTGCTGTCTGAAGCGATGTCATGGTCAGGTAACCACTGTTTCCAAAGGAAGAGTATGGCTGGAGAGAGGGAAACCTTCACAGGGAGCAATTCAGGTATTTGCTAAGACCCTGATTTCAAAGGTATTTATGAAAAAAAAATATTTACACAGGCATGAATGCTATCTATTTGCAGTTTTCTATTTCTTAAATTTGTTTGTGTTGTCATATGTGAGATGTTGTCATTTTATTTGGCAACTGCATTGGTACATATTAGGTAATAGAGTGTCAGGGCACTGCGAGGGTTGGGGTCTGGGGTCTGGGGATACTGCCCAGAAGATGGCAGGGCATTTGTAATCATCTGTGGTAGGTAACTGCTAATACAGATTAACCATTTTTACTTTTTCTAATGCATTTAAAAGCATTCTGAAATTAAACCTCCTTGCTTCTATTATTTATTTTTCTTTTGTGTGCAATGATTATTTGCCATTATCCTGAATATGTGAATGTCACACATAAGATATTTTGTGCATTTTGTAAATTCAGGAGGCATTTTCTTGGCATCTCAATATTCCATTGATACATCTGGGACTTCAAGCTCTTCATTTAAAAAAAACAGTATCTTGCCAAATTACATGAAGTCTTTGACCTTTACCTCTGTACAGCTAAAAGTGATGATATAAACACCCTTTGCCTGTCCAGAAGTAGGAATGAGTGTAGAAGAGAGCAAATGCAGAGTGCTCAAAGCTCTCAGGTTAAATCTCTCAAGATCAAAGAGCTAATCATAACAAATTAGTTCCTTTTTCATGAGCAGTAGCTCTTCATTCTGGCTACAGTTCAAGAAAATAATCACGTTCAGATCGTTTGAGTACTTAAGATCCAATTTATATCTCAGGTATGCAGGTGATAGCAAGGGCACAGGCAGGGCATTGCCATGATTGTAGTGCAGTGTCACTGAGTGAGAGATGGCACAACTGCACCGTCTCCTCCAGACAGCGCTCATCCATGCTGCCGGTGGCTTCTGCTGTCCCCCACCACGTGCTTGGGCTTTTGTCAAGAGGGATGTATTCCTTTGATAATGTATTTTAAAGGAGATTTGAATAAGAGATGTGTTGTGGCTGTTAGGACCAGAGGGTAGAGAGTAGACTTAAACGGAGGGCAGAAGCTTTGCAGGAGAAGCAGTTGTTGACAGAAGACAGATTTTGGCAAGAATGAAGGAAAGGGGGAATGTCATAAAAAGAAGCAGGGCAGTGCAGAAAGACAAAGCTTTGTTTCATGTAATCTGGGTTCTGGCCTCCTGAAAAGCTGCTTCTCTGGTTTGCTGCCCACTATGTGGTGGCAATTCTGCTCTTGCCTTACGGGGATGTGTGTTGTTATCCCATACAGCTGTTAATGGACACCCCATTGCTTCAGTTCTGCAGCTGAACCTGCAACACTTCTGTATGTTTAGAAGTGAGAACTGGTGGAAAGGGTGATGAGGTAGCCCAGAAGGGAAAGTGGAGCAGTCCTGAACACTGCAGTGAGTCATTGTGAGAGATTAGTGTTCCCCCTTAGTGACTAAGTTCACAGAAGACGTATGCTTCACGGCTGAGCGCTACACTGGGACTGGAGCCATGACCCAAAGTGGAGGCCTGTGCACCTAGGTGATGAGGCAATCCTGACTGCCCTGTGCCGTGCAGGAGGGTGCCTGCCTTGGCTCGTGTGCCTAGGCTGGGACTGGTGTTCCTTCAACCCCTCAGTAAGTCAAAGCCCATCACAACTTGATTCAAAGCAAAGGACTCCTAAATAAATGAGCCTTTCAGCTGATGTCAGTAGGATTTCTAGTCTCTTTCCCACTCCTCGGCATCCTTGCATCCCCAGAGAATATAATCAAGCACAGGAGACTCTAACAATCAGGGCTTGGAGATTATGTAGCATCCAGGCACAGCCTTGAGGAGTCATGTTTGCTGACATTAAGTTGACTACAGCTTTATGGTCATTTTACACATGACAGCATGTCAGCTGTGTAAACCTCACTGGAACAGGAGATTGCCTATGACTAGCTGCTGTGAAATTGAAATGATTTGTCTGTGTCTACGTGGACTGAAAATCATGGCTATTGTTTGCTAGTCACTGCAATTTCTCAAGCTTCTTTTCTAATTCAGTGTAATTTTGTAGTGGAGACAAGGTATTAAGGGGCTTCTTGATGCAGGTGTGTGCCAGATCCCCACTTCATCAGTGCCTCCAATCAGATTTAATGGGCTTCACCTTGAAAGCACCACATCATATTGTATTTTCCTAACTTCAGTAGAATTTATTCCAAGGGAAATCCATGCCATTGCAGAGGGAAGTATTACTCAAGGTCACTTAGGGTAACAGAAGTGAGCTCTAACTGACGTGATTTCTGTGAACAACCTGTGGATTAAGGTACCATTTAGTGTAATGGGTGTAGAGTTTGAGCCCATGGATTCCTTTGCTTTCAGTGTAACTGTATAGATCATGATGGATGTGCTAGTCTGCACCTTGAACCAAAGCAATTTCGTAAATAATGGTTATTCCTGTTCTCATTTTTCAGACTTAACAAAGCTATATAAAGTTTGTGGTTTGTGGTGTAGTTAAACACAGGACAATACTTTGAGTATGGCTTTTGAGAGTTCTGTACAAGTCAGCTATATTTTGTTTTAAATTAGCATACAAAAACTGAAAATGTTTTGACCTATTCTTTTTGACCAAAAGCTACAGAGTTCCTATGTGTTCCATAACCTGACCACTCTGTGTGTCACAGGAAAACAGAAATGCTTAATTTTAAGTTTTTGTGATATTCTATTTCATGGGACTTGAAGTACAGTAAAGATTGGGATAAACAGACTTTATGCAACACCACATCCTAGTACAGAACATTTTATAAGAGAAAAGACTCCCACTGAAAAGCTGCTGGTTTCAAATAATCATTTATTATGCTGTTGTTGACTTGCCCCCATCTACATGACAAGGGCTTAGCTACCAACAGGAAGCAATATTCCAACAAATTCTTGTGAAAACCTGTATAATTCTTGTCATATCAAAAGCCTATGTGGAACCATGTGCTTTTGGCTTTAGTGTTCTCTTTTTTTTCTCACATACAGAGACAATAAATGAGGAAATATTTATACTTATCAAGAAAGAAGGCTACTTTTTACAAACATCCTTCTCCAGCACATCAGTGGATCTTAAACTGCGTGTCTGAAGTTTGGGTGAACTTCAGGGTTGATGTCACATATCATGCTCAAAAGCTTTTTCATCATGCTCTCCATGTTCTTGTGGTAGCTGCTAGTGAGGTTTCGGATGGTTTCTGTTGTTTGCTCTTCTATTTTAGCAGAGAGGTTACCTTGGGAGCCCATTACCTGAAAAGCAGAAGTCCTCTAAGCAAAATAAAGGGTTATATATGGCTATGTTTATTGTACTTTTTTTCATCATCTATCATAAACATAATGCAAACATGTCACAGTGCTTTCTAACAGTAAGGGTATGATCTATGTTGAACTGTACATATAAAAACAGGATTAAAGGGAACTTTCATAAGCTCATTAGCAATGGGTATCTCCCCACGTAATGAAATTTTCCCAGCTCACTGTGGGAACAACATTGTACATGTTTTGTCTTTTGTAGCACTCATTTTAATTTGTTTTCTATTTTAATGACTAGTCAACTAAGGGCTATCACCAGTGAGCTTTGCTTGGCCTTACTGAGAATGCATGTGAGCATGGCTAAGGAGAAAAACATGGGAAAGCCTTCCTGAAAATGCATAATTACACTTTCAGAGTACTTGAAATATCTTCAGCAGTTAGTGATGTATAACCCTCAACAGGCCTCAGACAAGGTCTTTTAATGTTACATTTTCTTATCTGGCGAAATACCAGACAGCTTCTGGCACAGTTAATATCAGGACATTTGCTTAGAATTTAATTGACTCACTGAACATTTTAGCAAGGTTATGTTATAAACAGATGTACGCGTTCCAAATCCGTGACTTTGCTCCCTCCTCCCCCACTGCCCCAACATCCCTTGAATTCTTCCTTCATGGAAATGTCCTTCAGATACCAGCAGAGAAATTGGTTTCCAGCTAAAGAATTCCACCGGGGAGAGCAGAAGACATTTCTGCACACTAACAGAGTAAGAAAGGAATAAATAACATATTCTTCTTGTTCCTACCATGGTTCTCTGGGGTGGACTAGCAGCTGAAGCTAACCTGTGCTGTTAGTGGGATACCTAGAGGATGACCAAAAACAAGGGACGAGTCATTAGCTTTATTTTCCTTGTGATTTCAGCCCAACGTAGTCCTTAAAAGATGGAAAAGCAACTAAGTTAAGATCTTTTGCACATATCACCTTTGCAATTCTATTTATCAGTACGTGGCAACGTAGTAAGAAGCTTGTCTGTAATCCAGATGTAAAACAACTTCCAATTTGGAAGAACACAGGATGTAGACATAATTGTAAATATCAGGAAAAGATTATAGTTTTCTATAGTAGCTATTTTTAGCTGGCATTTTATTTTAGCTTTTAGACAAGTTGTAACGGTCTCATGTGGGAAAGATTGTACAGCTTAGACCAGATTTATGAAGCTGATTTTTTTCCACTGGGGAAAATATCTTTCTAGAGATCCCAGATGGTTACATGTTATCTAGCTACTAAATACTTTTGAAAAACCTCAAGAAAAGTATTATAATTTTAAGAAGAGCCTCTGTAGACTGGGAACTTGCTCTGTCAGTTCATGTTAATACTGTAATTTGAGATAGTAGATTCTTACTCTTCTACATTTGTTTTTCCCCTTTTTCTGCTTCTGAACTTGAGGACCTTTTTCTTTTCAGAATGCAGACAATGCCCTGCTTGATCTATGATTTCTGCTGACCTTGAAGGTCTGTCCCTTATTTTGCCCATACTGGTTTTATGCTAATGTCATTCTAGAGTTGCTAAAATGTTACACTGAATTGGAAGCAACAAAATTCAGAACTAGACTGCACATCTCCAGAGTTCGGTGATCTCAGACCCTGAGTACAAACACCATGAACACTACCAAAATTGGTTTGAGATCTGGGCTAAAATTTTGTATATTTTGAAAAAAGATCTTGCGTATTGTCACTCTAACCTCAAATTAATTGTTATTTGCTGTTGCTGCTGTTGTTCATTCTGGGCTGATGTGGAACATCTTATAGTATGAGAAAATTTACCCCAGTTTGGATACAGCAACACAAAGTAAGAAGAGGAATAGCATTAAATGAGACTGTGACAAAGAATTAAAAACACTTGTGTCTGAATACCTGAGCCAGTAAACTGAATTGGGCATCAGTATTCCCTCTGCACTGGTTTAGCTGGAACTCCTGACTGCCTTCCAGGCACAGGTTAATAATGATGACATTTGTCTGGGTAGATAAATGTTCGACATAATGGGGTCAGGGAACGTGAAGGAGGACTGCAATGATCCTGTGCAACATGCTGTCATTTGAGGAGCAATATGTGCTCTGTCCTGCTTGTGTGAAATATTCAGTTGACAAACACTGACCTTCCCCTGCAGCTTTAATTTTGTGATGAAAAAATTGAATTCACACCAAAGCAACATCTTTTCTCTTCTGCTATTTTAGACCTAAACCAAGAAGTCTGGCTTGACTGAAAAGGTGAACAAATTTTAGAGGTGTTTTTACTTTACTTTAGTGTCAGTAAACATCTGAAATTGTACATATGAGACAATTTCACCTGGCCTGGCTGTGTGACAGTGTGTCTGGGGGCTGGCAGTGTATGTTAGAGACTTTGTGTGTATATCTGTTCCCAAGGCTTGTGATCTCTGCTGTAAAATGTTTTATGTGAAGTGTGACTGAAATGACAGGTTTGTAAAGCAGTTTTTATTTGACCTCTTTGGCTTTTTTTGTGGCTGCTTTTGCACATGTAGTTTCCTTGCCTTTGCACAAAACAAGCAGGGGAAAAAACAAGAACAAAAACGTGAGGAAGGTCACCAAGTAAAAAGCGAACCGTTTGTGAACCTTCATGAAAATACTAAAGAAAACTGCAAGCTGGCATAAATGTATAAAATGTTCTATAATTCAGACATGAAAATATCAGCCAGACCACTTTCACTATGAAAACGTAGTGAAAAACTGAATGTTTGGTGATTTCACTTCATCAGAGATGCAGTCTTGTATGCAGTGAAAAAAGTCAGCTAAAGTGGAACCGAAATAGAAAGAAAGATTTTAAACCTTTGCTTTTACTGAAACATCCACCTTACTGAAACCTCCAGTTTCAAGACAGGAATGAGGTCTGTCTGGAGTTAAAGAAAGAGGACCCAAAGATATTTTACCTTAAGGGAGATATATCTTCAAAGGACAAGCATGAACCAAATACAGAATCTAGACAATTTTAGTGGTTAAAGTCCACAATACCTTCTACAAATGCATTCAAAGCCTGTGAAAAAGTCAAAATGACGTCTATACACATCACCGGTGATATCTCTGTGTTTAATCAGTATGATCACATTGGTTTGCAGATGTCTCCATGTAACACTGAAGCAATTTGTTTTACCATTGAGCAGACTGACACTACAAAAGAACATACGCAGGTTTCTTACTTACGTTTGTTTGCTTGTTCCTAAATTCCTTCTCCCTCTGTAACCTGTAGTGGTCTATCTCAGCTATGGCTTCTTCTTTGGCCTGCTTCAGCCTCTTTCCCTTTCCTAATGGGGGAAGAAACAGGGATTTACTTCACACTTGTCACTGTATCCCAAAAGAGAGATCTCTCTAAATCAGAGGTATTTTACATGGCATAGTAAAACGGACAGAGCTTCAAACAAAGTCAACAGTAGCTTTATTTGCACAAGAATGGTCAGTAGAGGCAAAGTGATTTAGGTAGGGTACTTTTTGATTGAAAACCAGTTACACAAGTACCCATCTTCTGAGACCAACTCTCTGTGTGAAAGCACACATCAAATGAAAAGCTTGTTGGTTTGCTAACAACAGAAGTTTTCTTGCAACTACACATTTTCTCACAACACAAATGCTTTTTTTTTTTTTTTTAAATCACAGCTTGGTGTTTAAATAAATATCTGTCTTTCCTTTATCAGCAATAGTAGCAGCCAGATAACAGATTTTAGTTGTCACTGATGGGAAAAGATGTTATTCTGTACGATTTGCTGTATTGATTGGTTGCCAGCATCCCTTCATCCCACACCAACTGGATTCTGCTTAGAGCTGGCAGATTTCCAAAGTACTGCAAGATACGTCTTAACCACTACTGAACTAAGTTGCAACCTTCAGGCTTTGTCCTCTTCTCCCCCATCCTTTACCTCTAACATTTGTTAAAGCAGAGGTGAGTGATTAAGAGAAAAAGGAGGTCAATGGTATTTTCTACCAATGCATAGAAAATATGAAAGTGATTAAAAAGTCTTTTCTTTTTTTTTTTTTTTAACTTTTCTTTTTAAAGAGGAAGGTGATCTGTAAGGTGGCATTTTAGGCTGCAGTGGAAACTAGGGCCTTTCTCCTGAACAGGCTTGTTTACATACTTGATTTTGTTCACTGTGAATAGTCTTAGGTAAAATGCTGAGTTTTTGTCAAAGCAAGCCCACCTAAATCATTGCAGGACTGGGCATAAGGTAGTTCCTGGGTCAAAGGTTTGATGGGATTGGGATGCTTAAGTTTTTACATGAAGCAAGCATTGAACATGTCATAACCACCCCACGGTGATGCATCTCTGCCTGCCTGTTTTGTATAAAGTCGGTAAAGTTGCATGGATGTCCACAGGGCTCTGCTACACTGCTTTGTGAGGAAAAAGTCACTTTCTAACTGATGGAGCTGCAAACCTCTTGAACTGAAATTTGATATGTTATATTTGAGACATCTGGGCTAATGCTGATTTTTGGGGTCTCTTTCTGCTGTACAGCTAGAATTTTAGGAGTAAGAGGGCATAAACTTGCTCCCTTTTCATAACTGGAGATGGCTGAAAAAGCTATTGCTTAGTTGCTTAAATTAGGATATCAAAAAATGAGAGCATGGAGGCTAGGCAACTGAAAAAGGCATCTTGATCTGATGCGTGAAACATCCGTTTATTTACTTAGTAACTACCTTCTTAACATCACTGATCAATATCAATACTTTTGTAAGGTTTGTTTGTTGTGGATTTATTTTTAAAAAATCTTTCAATTCAAGCATAAAAGTTGAAAAAAAACCAATGTCTTTTCTGAAATCCTAAGGAACATTCTCCAGCTAGGCTAGAAAGATCTGCATTAGTATTTCTGATTTATTTTCTCCAGGCTGCTACATTGGATTGGTTACACCTGTGCTGAGCTTCTGAAGCCTTATCAGGTGTGGCATATAGCAATCTGCTTCTACTGAATATGGCACAATGAGGAAGCTGAATCTTGGGAGAAAGACCGTTGCTTCTAATACATCTGAGATTCAACAAAAACCTGGGTAAAATGCCTGATGCGGTAGTAAACAGTTTGCCTAGTTGATGGCTTTTTCTGAATTTGTTATCTGCAGATGGGTGAGTAGAAGCAGAGAGATGACTGGAAGGTAAATTTTCTTTTAAACTCTTGATTCCTGGACTGTGATTTTTGTGGGTGTGCTTACTCTTGGACCTGGGGTGTGTGATTGTATAAAGGCTTTTTATAAGAAGGAGCAACCTGGTGAGGAACTACATAGCTTTACTGTCTCAGTTCATCAGTGCAGTGCTCTCTTGTGTAGTTAATTGTATTTCTCAGAGTCCTTCTGCCACTGAGGCACTGTGCTTATGTATAAAGGGCAGAGAGGCATTAAAAATCTAGCATGTACTTTTCCAGAGTTTGTGTTTGTTTGATAAGGGCTGATTCCTTCAGCTTCTGCTACTCACCGTATGAAGTCTTAGGACTGGTATGTGTGAACTGACACATTTGTGTAAGAGCCTGACATCAGTCTGGACAACAAAATTTGGAATCAGGTTTAGGTCTGTATTTTGAAGTTTCCTTTATTCTCCTCTCCAAATTTGGAGCTGCTCAGCCTTTTATAGGGTTTTCCTCTAGGATGAGAGCTGGGAGGTGATTCTCTGGAGCTGGAAGTCGGGGGAGTGACTACAATGAAGCTCTGCCAATTTCACCAGCTGAGGAACTGAATCTCTATAGCAAATTAAATTATTTCAAAATCAGTGGGATTTTAATTTCAAATTCCATCTGGGGGGCCATCTGTAGTAAATATGTTGCATATTTGGCCACCGGATAGATAAATCCATTTAAAATGCACAAAATGGAAAGAGATTAACTGTAAAACAACAGTTCATTTGCCTCTGACAATGTAGCTAGTGAACCAAAAAGTATATATATACATACATGTCAGCTCTTGACAGTGCACTGGAGTAAGCATTATATATAGGGTGTCACTGTAGGGTGGTAGTCATTTCATTTTTCCATGATGCCTTTAGGATTGGCACAGCAGGAACCTACTGCTTCCTATTTAATTAAGTGGAAAAGCTGTGAGTAAATTACTGCTAGTTCAACAACGTTGTGGACAGAATCGGCAACTGCCAACATATGTGATAGTGCATATGCTGCACCTGATTGAGTTAAGCAGAAACTAGAGCTTAACCTGCTGTTTCACTAGAGACCAACCAAAATTAATTAATCAGTCTGTTATTAACCACTTGTCTGCTACCTTAGTTGTGCAATATGGGATTGCCTTTTCAAAGTCTTAGTGATCTGGATGGGATTCTCCACAGAGCACAAACAAGCTGAAATCAAACCTTACACACTGATGGGTGGTAGAGCATTGAAATTCAGCCAAGATCATGCAAAAAAAGGGCAAGAAACATGGGAGGATGGGCAAACCAACCTGTCCCTGTGATATTTCATCTAGGATCATAAAGGCGAGGTACAGAAAGCTCTAAATTTGAATAGACTTTTTCCCCAAAGGGTATGCTGTGGGGGCCAGGTTTGCTGCTGCCCCTTTGTTCCCTCCTTCCCATCCTTGAAGAGGGGGAGCAGCAAAGCAGCTGTGTTATGCCTGGTTTCCATGTCCGCTGTTGTCCATGATTATGGTAGCTTCTAGGCATCATTTTAAATTGGCCAAATCTTAACCAACTTTCTGTAACAAGTCAGCCTGTTATTAAATTTTCTTACCTAACATGGGAAGGCATTATTAGCATGGAGAAAGGCTGTATGCTTTCTAGGTATTTCTGTGATGTTAATGAAATTCTGGTTAGATCCAAAAGAACTGGTGAGGTTTTTTAGGTTGTTGGGGTTTTTTTAGATCTTGCAAGAAAAAGACAGTAGAAAGCAAAAATGTTGCATTCTAATTTACTCAAACACTAAGTTATCTTACTTTCCAAAAACTGCCATGCTAAAGTTGGCTTTTTGTTTTCAAACATATCTAGGCTTCTAGCTGAATTTCGGCATAGAAATCATCATATATGAAAAAGTTGCCAAAAATTATTAATATTTTCTTTAAATAGGACCATTTCAGTTATTTTCAAGAGTGTTAAATTGTCTGTAAAATGGGATTTTAGGGATGCTCATTTTGAGAAGACTGTTTTGCACTTTTAATAAAACACAATAGAAGCAGCTGATTGGTATGTATAGCTTTTTCAGTAGATGAAATGTGTTCCAGATATTATCCAAGAGAGTGCCATGGATATAATTCTGTTTACAATACCTTCTTTTGATTAACATTTGTTTTTAATCTGATTTCCTGAAATCTTTCATTGGAGTTTTCATTTTATTAGGTACTAGAAGTTCAAGCCAAGATATAAAAATCTATAGGAAAACAAATTTTGCTAAACCCAGTGTTCATGACACAGTTGTTTCCCTTGTTTTACCCAAAAGGATTTTCAGGAATTGATATCTTGGCTCTGACAATACTAATTTATTTTGAGGATCCAAATTATGCTTAAAGCAAAAATGATAGATAAAGCAATGCTGTGTATAAAAGACCAGAGGATTGCAGACTGGTTTGTGTTTAACCAATTTGTTTCAGCCTTGCATGTGTGCATTTGCCAACAAACTATTAATAATTTGTCAGGTATAAATGTCATCAGCCAATGATACAGTACAGATATTGCAAGCCAGGATAAAGGGTATTGAGCAAGAAGTATGAAAAGACATGTACAGAGGAGCCTTAGCACTATAGACACACAGCAAAGCAAAAATATAAATATAGCTTTATTTGCTAATTTTTCAGTTATCTAAAGTGGATTTTTGCATTATGAACAGCTGCACATATGTCAGCAAAAACTAGGCCCATTATCTGTTTATGTACAATATTATGTGTGTTCACACTACATTTTGATCTGCTTATGTGAGTATCAACTGTAAACACTGAAGAGTTTGCATAAGGGCAGTTTTGCTAATCACATTTCCTTGAAAATGACTTTTCCTGGTTGTGTCCTGTGAACAATCTGCCATTCATTCTTCTCGCATTACAATGTAAATAGAATAGTTGGGCTCATTTGTATAGTGGTGGTGTGCAATGACTGTTTGCAGTGAAGGTCATATGTACAGTTTAGTGGGGACAGGACTGCATTAGCACTCACTGGACAGGTTCATTGCTTTCACCTGCAGCCCAGATCCACACAGTGCCAGGCCCTGAGCAGAAGCTGCTGATCTGAACTGGTACCAGGAGGATCTGGGCTGGCATCTTCTGGGGTGAAGCAGCATGTCCTCACCTTGTTTCACTGAATTGTGTGTGCGTAGGTTAACAGATTGCACTGGATATATTCGTTGCATTTCATGTATTTCCTTTTACCTTAGTTTTTATGCTCAGAGACAAACTATGCAATCGCCGATGCTGATCCAACTCCAGAATCACTCTGGAGAAGAGACTGTTGAAGTAATTCTGACTTACATAACTAGATTTGTCACTAAAAGAATCCCCTATCCTTGTCCCACCGTATTTAAGTTATGCTGGTATAGTTAACGTGCTCTAATAACATTGCTGTGTGAAATTGAAATTAAGGACAACGTGGAAATTTTAAAAAATTTTATTTTATTTTGTAGCTTCACTGAAAACCTCTAGTAATGTTGAATATAATAATGATTGTCTAGGTATAATTATTCTGTTAGATTAGCTATGGTGCTTGGTTTAGCACATAATCCAGAGTGGACTAATCCTTAGAAAAACCCAAATCAGAAACTTTAAGGCCTGACCTTGCTTGTGTGATCTTGTAAATTTTAGATCTCATGAGCTTTGCTGTTTACACCCTAATAGAAACTGTTGGCAGTATTTAACATGAACAAAAAGATCCACCACAGTCTTTAGGCTGTAGATGAATATGCCACTTCATTAGTTAGTTAAACTTTTTTCCCTTGATCTGCTCTACTTAGGAATAAAATCACTTAGAAATGCTTGAGTTTTTTTCATGGGATCACACAGAGCTGCTGAGGCATGAAGGAGTCAGCAGGGTCTGCTCCAACCCCCTGCTTGGAGCAGGCTTGGCCACATCCAGTGGGTTTTGGATGTCTATAAGGATGGAGACTCTACAGCCTCTCTGGACAGCCTGTTCCTGGGTTTAACCTCCCTCACATTTATAGAGTTGTTTTCTTATGTTTAAATTTGTACTATTGCCTCTTGCCCTTTCAATGTATGCTACTGAAAAAGTCTGGCTCTGTATTCTGCCCCCCCCCATTTTTATGTATGAGAAATTTTTATTTTCCTTAATTTTTATAAAGGCAAAAAAATGTTTGGTCTTAAAAGTAATAGAGAAGGAAGTCATACTGATTAAATATTTTTACTGATAATAAAACTCTTAATAGCTGCTTCTTTTCTGTAGCTGCTGAACAACTCCTATCAGTGTATTAGTGTTGAAGTAAATGTAAGCAGTGGTTCAATTCAAGTTTCTGACTCAGGAGTCTGGAATATACTTTATCTGTAAGAAACCCTGTGCTTGTCACAAGAACTCTGCATGGGGCTGAGATGATGATAGGGGAGTGTGGTTTTTTTGCAGAATAGAGTAAATGCACCTGTAACTAGGTCTGGATTCTGCAAGACACTCATGTTTGGTCATTACTTGTATGTTATAATGATACTTTTCATTTCTGGAGTTCCTTAATTTACAAAACCTCTTTTTGAGTGTCTGTTTTAGAAAAAGCTTTTCTGGTTTTAAAAACAAAGCCAAATGAAATGAAAACAGCAACAACAAAAACCCAACCCCAAAAGTAAAGGGTAATCAAACATCAAGCTATCATAGCTAAAGCCTGATTCTGCAGCCTTCGTTCAGACCAAACCTCCTCTCCCTCCACTGGGGGCTGTGTCTTTCCAGGTCATATGCTTTCTTGCTTCTTGCCTTGCGGAACAATGGGTTTCCTCTGCCCTACATGGACGGGAAGAACCATCCCACCCAGAGCACCTCATTTGGCTATAGAAGGATGAAATCACTTCTTAATTATTCCTTATTTTCAGGTTGGCATCAGCAACCCCCAAACATCTTATTTTGTGAGCTTTCTGTTTTATGAAGGTGGGAGAATTTTTTTTTTCCTCTATTGTTTCTGCAAGGCACAGGCAGTGGCCAGGTGCTCGGGAAAGGGGTATTGCCTTTCTCCTTAATCTTTGTGTGCTGCTGTACAAATTAACATGTCATACTAGTAATGAAAACAGAGCAATACTGATTTGTGTGTAGAAGGGGTATAGAAACTACACAGATTATTTTTGTTTAGCTTCTGCTTCTCCCTGGAAAACAAAATATATTCCTTCATCACAGTCTTGTTCCACATGACATCATCTTCATGCATTTTAGTTGAGTCTTGCAGGAGAACATTGTATCCTGCTGCAGGTTGCTAAATCAAGATAACTCCATGAAACAGTGTTAATGTTTCAGTGCTAATGCAGGTCAGTGACTCATGTGGTTGGCACTTACATTCAGGAGAGTAAGGTCACCGTATTTTGCATTAAATCCCTGGGAGATGAATGCAGAAAACGAATGAAATAGATAATGGAAGGACTCTGCTAGGAGAATTATTTATTTGATTTAAATTATTCTAGCAGACACCTTCATTTTTATATTTGTTATTATTATTTTTTTCCTTATATATGACTAGAATAAAAATATTTGAATTTCTTATTATTGCATATTTACACATGCTTTGCCCTGGACATTTAGGCATTCAGTAAACAAGACATTTATTTTAAATTGAACATTTAATCACTTGTTGATTAATTGTATTATGTAATAAGACTTAGATGAATGACCTGTTACAGTACTGACAGTGCTTGGGATTGTACCATGACTTTGGTTACTATCATTGTGCTGAATTCTCCCTTTGTTTTCATAAAATTTTTTTGAATCCCAGCAGAGATTAGAAGGCACGTTACTAGATTTTGTAAGTAAGGGGGAACACTGAAAAATTTATACAAGACCTGTAAAGAGAAATAGAGGTCTTGCAGAGCTGGCAGCCAGAGACATGTAAGCTTCTAGTTTAAATAGCTGAGGAAGGCTGTAATGACATTATTGGCATTGAGATAAAGCAAGAATAAATCTAACTGACAGGATGAATACAACAAAGAAAACCTTGTTTAATGTAGTAAGGCACGTGTGAGCTCACAAGCACACATGTGCACAGAGAGTTCTAAGCAAACTCTGAGCGTTCAGGTTTGGTTAAATGCCTGTCTGTAGTCAAGGCACAGCGCTAATGCAAGTGAGAAGAAAGAATAGGAGCAGCACAGCTGTGATGTTACAGGTGAAATAATATTGTTTTTCCATGAACCACTGTCAATCTGAAGAGTTTACAGTTGAAAACTACAGTAAAACCAGGCTAGCTACTTACTTTTTTTGGCTTCCTCCAGTTTGTCCTTGGCACGTTTTTCTGCCTGCAAAAGCTGCTGGATTCCCTGAGACTGGCTGGTCATGCTGATTGCTGAGGCTGAACTTCTGCGGGGATCGGAGCTCGGAGGGAGTTTTATACAGCTGCCAGGCTCTTCCTTGTGCTTTTTGTTCTGTCTGTTAATAAAACAGCCTTCCAGATTGCACCAAACCAGCCGGCTCTGTCTGGATTGCTGCTGGGCAAAAAGGCCTACTAGTGCAATTGGAAAAACACAGCAGCAAGGTTGAAAAGAATGTTCTCCCCTCCTCAGGGTCACAGCAAAGCTGAAGTGTCCAATTAACACACTGGGAAAAGAAGAGCACACCAAGTGTTTGTAGTTTAATAGAGGTTTTTTTTTAAAAAAAAAATGTTTTATTGCTGAAACAATATAGTTGATCTTGTCAGAGGAACTGAGGAAAAAAAACCCTGTTTCTTGGAATTTCCTTTTAATAAAACTTCCTCTGAACCTGAAGAATCTGACTCAGACAACAAGTAGTTTTGGTTGAACACAGTGAACTGGTTGTAGGCTTCTGTTTGGTGTTACATCTTAACATTATTCCTTAGAGATTTTTTACTTTTTTTTTTAAAAAAAAATCTTCATTGGAAATTAATTCATCAGGGACTAAAGTTTAAAAAAGCATGTGGTGGTTGAAGTGTGCTCTGTGTCGTAATCCGCCACGAGGGAGATGAGTGCTGTGGTGGGAAGATGTGGGATTAGCTCAAAGGTCCAGACTCTGGGTATGACTGGTGATCTAGGTCTTATTTTCAAGTCCTAAAATACACAACAGAACATGTGAGTGTGGTTGTAGGTGCACATCCCATTCCCTATTGTAGGAAAGAGTGTCTTGTGAGCTACTGCATGAATAAGCAGAATGTTCGTATATTGAATCCTTATTAAAAAACCAACAGATCCCACTGTTGCAGGTACTTTGTCCGTTGCTCAGGAGGGGACATGTCAAGATGCATAATTAAAACAGATTTTTAAAAAAATAATTCATAGCATGGGTAAAGCATATTTGTTGCATGTTCTTCTGACACAGCTGTGTCAGGACCAGAGATCACCTTCTGATGTAAATAGGTTTTTCTGGCTACAATTATATACATTTATATGTATACATATAGAGATATGAGTTCTGCATATATTATAAAATAAAATACATATATAAAAAAATTATTTGGTGCTCTCTGCTAAGGGCCCTTGCTGTAGAGCCCTTTCTTTTCTGGGGCTTCCTAGGGCAGATGTGCCATGCTACTTGCTTGCTGCAAGGCCATTACCTGGTCCTTATGAGGAAATGTTTACTGTTGTTATGAAGTTGTTTGGTTTTGTTTGTTTTTTGTTTTTTGTTTTCTCCCTAAATGGCTGCAGGCTTGAGGAAAAATGAAGGGAGAAACCTCTTGCCCTATTACAGTCTTCAGATGTGCTCTGAATGACAGTAGCACAGAGACTTTGAAAAGGAAGTTATTTTGTTTTCTGATTTGTGATACTGAGGTGTCAAATTCCACCCAGGCTCCCTCTTGGGAAAATGCCTATTTCTTACAGCGTATTAGTCACAGAGTTTCTTCGTTCATCCAGAAACCATGTGAGATGCCTCCTCATCTCCAGCACTGAAATCAGAGGTCTGCTCTAGCGGCAAGAGAGCAGACATGGCACTATTTTTTAGAAGATTTTAATGCATAGCCTTGAAGCTTATTTCAATCAGACGTAGAAGAGGAAGTGATGATCAATTGTACAGAAAATGTGGAAACTGTAGGGTTAGGAAGCCTGTTGTGCCACTGAGGCTCAGCTCCAAATAATCTGACCAGCAAAGAAAAGCAGAAGTGGAAAATGAAAGTAAAAAACTGAAGAGATTTGGTTTACTTGGAGCAGGAAACGTGGGCTCAGAACTTAAAGCAGTAGTTACTTAAAAATTAAATAGGAAGTGGAAATGTCAAGCTTGCCTTGGACATCCAAAGTTTATTCCAGGCAAAGGGTCTTGTCGAGCAAATGTCATTGCTACAGTAAATGTTACAAAACTGCTAGAAAACTAAACTCTTTCAGAGTTTCTGGACTTGACTGAAAGCATCAGGAGGCAGACCCTCTGATTCTTCAGAGCAGTTCTCAATGCTGTAATTATGTTACATGGGTCTCGGTAATGCTCTGAATTTTGATATTTACAATCTGTTAATTTTAATATTTCACAGAAAATAGTTCTAGGTGATGAATTTTTATGGAAAAAAAATCTACTCTTGAACAGATTACAAAGCTCTTCCATTGTTAAAAAAAATCATTTCTTAAGCAGATCATTCGAGCTGCAGATGTCACAGTTCACGTATTTCAATGTTTTTTTGAATTAAAAAAAAATATCTCAGTTTATAATTTTCCATGTAGTTAGTTCATATACATTGTGGTGGCATGCCGTGCTGGCACTCCTCACTGGCATCAGGCATGTACTGGTACACCTCTGCAGAGGAGAAGATGATCGTTTATTTTGGCTGGTACTTATACATATTTTGTTAGACTCCACACAAAGTATTGCCACTTAGAACTAATTTCAAAGCTTCTTTGATGATGACGGTGATGATCTTAGACTATGTTGACGTAGCACCTCTGTGTATCCCACTTCATGGATAATTCATTAAAATAAAGTAGGTTAAGCCACCAGTTGACCAAACAGGCTCCTACCTCATCACACAAGCTAGTAAGAAACTTCTTTGTGTTGTAGTCATTGACTTTCTTTCCAGAGTCATTTAATTAGAGACGAGAAGCCAGTGTGGTGACTGGTGATAGGGGGAGGTGAGGTGTTACCAGAGGGAGAGAGAGCAGAGAGAATGTTTTTAACTTTTTTTATTTTAAAGACTCCTTCCTTTTCTTCTCAGCATTTCATCCAGCTATCTTAGTCCCAAAACTTCCTGAGCCTTTTCTGGTTATCCCCACTGACGGAAAGAGAAAAACATGTGCAGTTCTGGCATTCTTGCTCCCCCAAGCAAAGCTGTGGAGCAAGGAAATGAAGAGTCTTACAAGGGATGAGAGACCCCGCTGAGCTCCCCTTGCTTATCCACAGTTTAACCAGCAGGAACACTCTAAATCAGGCATTTCTAGTTTTAGATGGAAGCTGTGCAGCTGCTGTCTTCTCTCTGCAGCAGGAAGGTCAGGGCTGGTGGGTAAATTCACCCCAGGTAGTTCAAATTATTTTATTTGGAAAAAAAATCTGCTTGCTGTTACTCAGATTGAGCCTTACCTAGCATGAAAATAACAACTTCTCAGTAAAGAGCAGTAAAGGCAGTGCTGTGGCATCCTTTTATTGTGGTTTAAGTGTGCACAGGCTCTTCTGTATGTAGGAGGGCAGCAGGCAAATTTTCTGCTGAAATGTGTTTAAGTTGAAGGTCTCCCATGCATTGTCTCTGTGGCTGTATTTCCCAAAGCACACACATTTTTTAATCACTTTTTTGACTATAAAAAATATTCTTTTCAAATGAGCTGCTATGACTACTAAGTAGTGTGCTTTGTTCAGGCTACAGCTTCAAAGCAGCAACACTGATTCAATGATAAAGCGTTAAAATCAGCAGCACGTCAGGCAGGGCAGCTGGCATGGATGCTTTTGTGTGTCAGTGTGCGCCTTTTGTTTTGTTGCTCTAGAAAGGCGTAAGTAAGAAAAAGCAGGGTGCACACCTGCATAGCTTCCTACATCACAGTGGGGACTGCTTTTCTGATGAAAATGAAGCACCTTCAAATGGAGTAAGATCTATCATGTTGAGAAAGAGTAGTGCGCTCCTGTCAGCATTAATGTTAAAAGGTCTTTGTGCATAAATTAAAATGTATGCAGTGGAAACCATGGCACATTTTGCAAAATCATGGCCTTTTCTCTCTGAATTCAAGCACCATGTTTGCTTATCTTAGAAGAAAAATAGTTATGAACTTTCTACTGAAGTTGAAATTATGTCTGCAAGCTAGGATTCTTGCTACAGTGTTTTCTGACAGTGATGTCCTCACTCTGTTGACATCAGTGCAGTTGACCTCAGCACTCTGAATTTCACCCAGAGGCCTGAAAAATTTGGAAGCAAATAGGTAAGCAAAGATGAATAAATATTAAAATATTGCCAGAGGTGTGTTGCTGCCATACTGTCTGTGTGAGCTTATTGACTGCTGGCCAAGGTTGTTGACACAGTCCTAGCTTCAGCTGGCATAGCAGTCTGTCTACCTTATATTGGACACCTACCTCTAAACCAGCTCATGTTTTTCCCTAAATTTGGCCTGTGTCTAGATAGGAGTAATTATGCTTGCAACTACAGCTGGTTTAGTGTTCAGAGAAAACCAGTGTGAGCTATGTATTTAATTATTTTTTTCTAAAAAAAAAAAAAGTATCCATTTTTTTCACTACCCATGTGATAATTCAGGTAAAGTAAATAATTAAAAGAAAAAAAGTGCAAAAAAAAAAAAAGCCATAGTCTCTAAAACTTCCAGGTTAATTTATAACTGGACTGTCAGTATGGTTGTGATTATTTCCTATGCACAGTGTATGGTGTGTTCACCCCAGCCAACAAGTAAACCCCCATTGTCATGGTTTATCCACCACCATCAGCTCAACCCACACAGCCACTTGCTCACCCCCGCCAGGTGGGATGGGGGAGAGAATTGGAAGGGCAAAAGTTAGAAAACTCATGGGTTGAGATCAAGACAGTTTAATAGGTAAAGCAAAAGCTGCACATGCAAGCAAAGCAAAATAAGGAATTCACTCACTATTTCCCATCGGCAGGCAGGTGCTCAGCCATTGCCAGGAAAGCCGGGCTCCATCACACGTAGCGGTGACTTGGGAAGACAAATGCCATCACTCTGAACATCCCCCCCTTCCCTCTTCTTCCCCCAGCTGTATACGCTGAGCATGACACTGAATGGTGTGGGATATCCCTGGGGTCAGTTGGGGTCAGCTGTCCTGGCTGTGTCCCCTCCTGACTTCTTGTGCCCCCCCGGCCTGCTCGCTGGTGGGGTGGGGTGAGAGGCAGGAAGGCCTTGACTCTGCGTGAGCACTGCTCAGCAGTAAGGAAAACATCTCTGTGTTATCAGCACAAACATAGCCCCATACTAGTTGCTATGAAGAAAATTAACTCTATTCCAGCCAAAACCAGCACACCCACCCAGCAGATTTCTCACTCCCCTCCCCCCCCCCCCACCTCCAGTGACATGGGAGAGTGTATCAAAAGAGTAAAAGTGAGAAAACTTATGGGTCAAGATAAAAACAGTTTAAAAAGTGAGGGGAAGAGGTGGGCAGAGGTGGCAAAGTAATGCAAAGACATTACCTCTCACAAGCAGACCAATGCCCAGTCAGCCTCCAAATAGTGGCTACTTTGGAAAGACCAAATTCCCAGTTTTATTGCTGAGCCTGGCATTATGTGGCATGCAATATCCCTTTGGTTAGTCTGGGTTGCTGTCCTGGCTGTGTCCCGTCCCAGCCTCTTGCCCACCCCATCCTGCTCCCTGGGTGGGGACAGAGTGAGGAACAGAGAAAACCTTCACACCCTGCAAGCACTGTTCAGCAACACCTAAAACTGTGCTATCAACCCAATTTTAGTCACAAGCCCACAATGTGCAAGCTGCAGTGAAGCAACTAACTACATCTCAACCAGACCTAGCATGCAGTGTTTAATTTCAAATAATGGTTCTCTTTTTTTCTATTTCCAGTGCAACTATTTGCTATCTTCTTTCCCACCCTTCTGCACAAAGAGAATGCCTCTTTTCTTATTACACCCTCTTGATGATTTTTAGCATTGCTGCCTTCTCCAAAAGAAGTTTGCAGCCTCACCAGTGCATGCATGCAGGCAGGCGGGGAGGGGAAGTGGGGAGTCATGTAAGTGTATTTTGAACTATGCAGGCTGACCAACAACTCACATCCATGTCCCAGCTCAACCTTCAGTTGAAGAAAACCAAGTGCAGTATATCAGGAAGTTTCACTGCTGTCTCAAATTTGATTTACCAAGATCAATAAAGATACCACAAAGAAAAATAGTTCAACTTTACAGCCTAGAGGAGCTGAACCTGTAGTCCTCTGTACTGTACTTCTGTGCTGCTGCTTTGTACATAGTTTAAGGTTGTTTAACCAATTTGCTGACCTTTGACAAAATCTTAATTTTCTACTCAGTCATTTCATTGTATTTCATTCCAGCTCTGAGCAACACCAGCTTAAACTGAAAGTGAATCAAAGCAAGAAGAATTTCCTTTCTTCTAGTGAAAATACTAATACCACAATATGAAAGAAGGAAACCTTTTTTTTTTTTTTTTTTTTGTCCTCATAAAGCAAGTGAATATTTGGAAAGGTAAGACACAAAACCTGGGGTGGAAAAATTATGGATACTGGCAATCTGTCTTTAAGACCAGAGTAGATGCTGCCTTAGTTAAGCTAGTCCCTGTAAAATTTCCTGACATTATTCCTAATACAATTATGAAAGTGATGGTGCTTTTCTTCTTATTTTATAAGACCTGCTTTTGAATTAGTGTTCCTAAAACAAGAAACATGTACATGTACTCATGCTAGTACACATGTATGTAGACAGTTGTGTGTTTGTGCATTGGGATTTCAAATCTCTATTCACTTTCCAGTGCCTTCTAGGATTTTTGGTTTAATAAAAAAAAAATAGAACTACCCTCCCTTCATATAAGAAATCAGAGCATTAGCTAGTTTTAGACTATTCACCGCTTTACATCATGTCTCTGGTATTTCTGTTCTCTGTTTCTCTTGCTCCTGATGTAGCTGTGAGAGTAGGAAGTCTTGCATGTCAGGCAGTTCCTCATCTTAGAGGGGGAAGGACTTTTCTTCTCAAGCCTTCATGCAGTAAACACACTTTTATTTTTTTTAAACTTTAGTTTTTAGCCGGTCCATCAGTTACTCATAGTGGTTTGAGTTTTGCTTTGCAGAAAGTAGTTCTGCTGATAAGGATCTCTGTATGTTTTATGTAAAGCAATTGTCCTTCTTACGGGTTATGGGAACTGCAGTCAGTGAGTTAGAGCTGGCTAATACTGTCAGCTGATGGAAAAGCAGCACTGTGTGCAGGTGCAAGGCCTTGTATGTTGAGGGAAGCCATTGCTGCTGGATCCAAAAGCCACCACGTGGATTATCTGCTCTGAGCTAAACACAGATGACCAGTCTTGCAGTAAAGCTTGGGGCCCAGCAGAGATCCCCCCTTCTCCTTGCCCTACTTGTGCCTCCCACAGGCCTGTTGCTATGCTGCCTGCTGGTCGCCCGTCGAGCTGCTGGGCTAACCGGGTGGGGAGGGAGGTGTGAGGTGAGGGAGCAAGACAGGGGGTTATGGGCCTGGTTTGAGGTAGCAGTTTGGGATAGGAAGATGAAGTTGGTAGGAGCCGGCTGCAGAGAAGTTGGGGACCTCATAACACCTCTTCAGGGGAAAGGTGAGACTTGGCTCTAAACTTTGCTTTTGGCCCAGTGTTGTTTGAGATTGTTCTTTGTGTGGGATGGAAAATAACAGGAGTGGTGATCCAGAGATAGGTCAAAGATGATATGTATCATTGTCCTGGAAGTGTAATAGACTGAAAAGGTGCATTTCTGACAGGAATTGTGCTTTTAATGGTAGATCTTGGAGGAGGGGCCACCATGAACAAGCTCCCTATATGTCTCTCTCACAGCTCCTGTGTGGAGATGTTTGCTCTGTGGTTATGGCACCGAAGTTTTAGGGGTCAAACTTTGCCTGGGAGATGCAAAGAACAAAGAGAAATAAAGTATTTTACAGTAGGAACATTTTGGAAGTTCCTTGTCTATCCGTAGCGAGTATTTTCTGCGCTGCGGAGAGCCATGAGATTTCTGGTATCACACAGCATTTTAAAGGGGAATGTCTGACCATCGATCTGTGCTTGTTCTGAAGTCATCACAAGAACGAAGTGGAGTACTTCTTTTAAAAAAAAGATTATATTTTTAATATAAAATGGAACTTCATTAACATTCAGTTAACGTTAATATGAAAAGTTTTCTCTAGTAAATATATGGTCAGACAGGAGCTGCTGGAAACAACAGTATAGACAAATTATCATCAGTATGGTTATTCTGAGCAGCTGCCTAATTTATCTTTGAAATAAATGCCTGGAAAGATTTCTTTTTCTAGAGAAAAAAACTGGAATTAGACTACTATAAAAGCACGAAAGTATTCTCTCTATTTCTGTCTGAGGATATTGTGAATTTGCATTGCTCTTTTTTGACACTATGTGTAAGAGTAGAAGCAGCATGGATTAAATCTTCTTGCACAGGCTATAATAGAAGTCTCTCAAAAGAAGAAATCATTGCTTTGAAAAACATCAAAAGATACATTAAAAAAAGAAGCTTCATGCTTATGGTAAAGTAACCCTTGATAAAAGGCTACACAATATTGGCTCTCAAAACCCTCTTGAAATTAAATTAAATCCATTGAAATTCTTTAGTAAAGGCCTAACAAGTAATAGCTTTTATTCTGTCAGTGTGACCTACTGGATCTTTCCTTCCAAGCCACCTGAGATCCTCCTCTTAATAGCATAGATGATTGTAGATATGTGTCCTAGAATTCAGAATTTTACAGCAGTTCAGATGTCCATTTCACTTCTCTCCCTTTTCTAGGTAGGGGTGAACACCTTATGCCAAAGTACTGAGAAACTCACAAATTATTCTTTTTCTACCTCTTTCTGGCCACTTGACTTCTTGCCTTCAGAACAAAACCAACTCTGGCTTTATGAAATAACCTGTGATAGTACAGAGAGCAGTGCCTGGATTTTGTAGGTGACAGCAGCTCCCTCTCAGTGCTGGATGTCCAGAGCCTCATGTACAGCATGTCCTTCAGGCAGGCTTCTGTGTCCACCTGCATGCACACTTAGCACTGCCAGCCCTTTCACTCGCTCCTACAGCCATGTTTTTATGAATCCCACCTGGGAAGGAAAGGGAGAGAAATAGTGTTGAAAAGACAAGGCTTTCTCCTTGTGAGCTGCAGTGAGGTGGGGTGGGAAGCACTCACCTGTGTACATCAAATGTGCTGTGTTACAACATCAAGCTTTTTGGATGTTGTGCAAACTGACTCCAATAGCAACAGGTTGATATATCTTTCACAATGTGCATACTATATCCTATATATTCCTAGAAGAAAACCAGGAATATGGGTTACTACACTGGGGACTGCTTTGAAGCATTACAGAAATTACATTTCTGTGTAATTTCCCAGTATAAATTACTTCCTCTCATTGTAATATCTCTGATATCGGAGCTGTCTTCTGACCCTCTCACATATCTGTTTTTTTTCAGTTCTGCAGTATGTGAAACACTTGTTATTACAGCAGTGATGATACTGAAGAAATAACAAGGCTCTACAGCATAGAAAGTTGTGTCAATAGGTATGTGAATTAAAGGGTGGGAGGAGAGCTGGCGGTAAGAAGTTCAGAAACCTGACACTTTACAGTAACTTTGACTTCCTCTATACAAATTTTTGCTGTTTTGAAGTTTGCAGATTAAAAATATAAAGGGATGACTTGGTTATGGGAACCTTCCCCCTCCCCAGACAGTATCTGATAGGCTTGTTACCAACAAACCAAAGGTTTGTGTGAAAATATACTTATGCCTGTGGCTAGATGTATGTTGTGCTGCTATTGGGCTCTCGAATCTTATAACATGTTAACACACTCCCTTGTCAGAGAATCTATGTTTGTTTTAGAAAACTGACCTGAAAAATTATTTTGCAAGGGGAACCTTCAGAGTTCTTCCAGGAACCTTCTTTGAGCATATTGAATCCTACCAGCATTTGAGGAAGAATATGCTTTAGTTCCTTGTCTACCAGCAGTTTGCTTGAGCTCTGAAGTAGCAGATTAGTGGTGGAGCAAAGAGGTGTCCTCAGTCCCCAGAGGCAAGAACTGTGGGTGCTGTGGCATGACAGGACCTGTACCACACAGTCTGCGGACAGCCCGTCCGTGTCCTGGTCTAGAGAGGATGCGGACATGACCCAGTCTTTTCCTGTACTGCATGATGTCTTTCAGGTTGCCTAACAGCTGCAGGCAGCAGTGGGGAACAAGCAGGGCACCCATGTTACTTTAACGAGTGAAGTTTTATATCTAGTGTTTGTTCAAGGGACATGAAGTGGGAAAACTGCTGCATACATCTAGTCTCTAAATGCTTCCTAGGGCTAGCATTCTCTAGCTTGCACTAATATCCACGTGGGAAAATGGAGAGGCTTGAGAGGCTGTATTTCTTCCTATGAAATCACCAAGAGCTCAGTTAAATGTTTTCAGGCCTATGGTTTTTAGTAATGTTACTCAATCACAGCCTCTGCACAGAAACCTTAAAGTGACAGACCTCAAAATTTGAGGAAAGGGAAGTCTGAGTTTTGGGAAATGGCTGGAAGATTTCATTCCACTTACTGCAGTGATTACACAGAATCTTAATGCTCAGAGTGTTAGTAGAAGTTGAGTGGCAGTAGGCTCTGCATTTGGAGGAAACCCTCACATAAAAAAAAAATGTTTCAAAGCAGAAATATTTCAGATTCCCGTAAGAATGGAATGACTGGGGGGTAAAAGGCAGTTAGGGTCACTCCAGAATGGCATAAATGAAAACCTTTGCTTCACTTTTGAAATCATAAAGTAAAAAATTTCTTCTTCATAGACTATTCATCCCAAAGGATTCCAGAGGTTTTTTGTTCGCTGTTTGTTTTCTAGTAAAATGCCATAAAAATGGAAAGAATTTCTAACAGTTTCAGTATGGAGCGTGCCTAGGTCTCTATTGGTCATTGGTACTGACTTAAAAGATCATTTTACCTATCTTTCCCTCTCCCTACCATTTGATTTATTGTATTGGGCTGTTATTTGAAATCATATGCTAGTATTAAGAGATTAGTTTTAAAAGTCTGCTTTTTCCTACTGCATAGTTTGTGGTATCTTGAAGTTCCTCATCTGTCTTTATGTTATCATCTGTGGTATCATTATTGATAAAATAATGGTATCAGAAATATATACTTATATTTTTTGAAACAAAAAAATACTGGAAATATTTCAGTCTCCAAAACACCATATCAAATAGAAAATATCTATATCCAAAAATCAAAAGAGCAAATTGAAGTTTAAGGCAAAAAATTGAAAACCATATTATTAATTACAGAGGACTAACTTTCCAGAAAAAAATAAAAATTTAAGGTGCCCCAAACTTCATGCACAATTCTGCAAACTGCTTTCAGTTATAGCTCTGTATGCAAATCCGTAAACTCTAGATACTAAAGGAAAGCTGGATTCAGTTACTGATTCATAACCACTCTCCGAGTTCGATATCCAAGTCTCCTCAAGAAGTAATGTCACTTCAGAGTCCTAGCATTTCAGAGCTAACTTGTTAATTATTCAGAGAATAATTAGGAGATACTTATGTCTGTAATCTCTTTAGTCAGCTATGTAGATATTTGCAACTACAGAACCTTGATTTTTTTTTTTTCATAGCATTTGTATGCTGGGCATGATGTATAGAAAAATGGGTTCTTACACTTTTGTTCTTCAAATATACAGCATGAGTTTAAGCAGTATGAAGCATTCAGCTAGCATAATTGATTTAGTGGGCACTGACTGATGGTTAGTAATATTTTTAAATTATTTAAGCTAGTTTTAAAAATGAATTTTTAATTAATTAAAAATTCGTAGTTACTAAAGGAGGGGAATGGGAATGAATGCAGATATTGGGTAGACTTATCTTACTTTTTAGGTGTTCTTGCCACATTGGAAAGCATTGCCAGATTAGAATATATTATTGTGTGTAGGCTGAATGATACTACTGTATTTACTGTAGTGGGAAGAGATTACCTTGATGAAATCTAGAGAGCTTCTGAACAAAAATACCAGACATTCGTTCTACCATGTTTTGCAGCATGGAATTCTTTTTCAGTCCTTACTGGCAGCTATGGATCAGGGAAGAATTCTCAGTGGAAGTGTGGTGGTTGGTGCATACATGTGCTCATGTGTGTATGTGCACACACATGTTGATGAAAAGCTTTACCAGTCCTACTCTGTGCTGCAACAATAATTTTTAAGTCTCTCCCCATCTCCCTGAAGCATTTTAGGTCTAATTCCAGAGACAGGGAGAAACAGGTGTGATGCAGAAAGCAGCAGTATTTATGCATAAACCAGAAGGGGAAAAAATGCTTTTAAAAACAAAAATTCAGTGATCACTTTGAAACTACTGCTTATCCGTATCTTTTCTGTTTTCTACCCTTCTCTTCCTGAAATATAGTTTTAATACGTTCACAAAGTTGATTTGAAACATGCAGCAATGAGAGACTATAGAGCACTATCTCAGGGAACTATTAGTTAATGACACCAATGAGTATGTAAATTTCAATGTGTTCTGACTACAAATAAGAAGAGGTAGGCTTTTTAATCTGGGTAGCTGTATGTGGAATGAAGTGTGTGTGTATACATGTGCATATATGCATCTGTATAGACACATACAAATAGTTATATAAATCTCAGCAAAAGCTGCTCAAATACACTGTAATAGATCTCTAGTGTTTATTGGGTGCATTTTAAATGCAGTTTTTCTTTCCATATGGACTGTGTTTTCAAGCTCCTTTTCTTTCTGCCCTTCACCTCATTGGAGTATTCATTTTCTTTGTACAGAAGACCAGCAGGAGGTCTGTAAAATGACTTTTTTTTTTTTTTTTTTTTTTTTTTTTTTTAGTAAGTACTACAGGATTTGGCCTATAGTTTTAATGTAGATGAAAGAAATAATGGATTTCTTTGAAAAAACACAGAAAATCAGGACCATTTTGTTCAATACTACACCACTGTTTCCAGTAATTGCCTTGTACAGTTTGCAAGTCTTTCCACTTTATGTAAATATATTAACTTCTGAAAATCCCTTATAGCTGTGAGGTGGGGCCTTTTGAAGGAGGTGTTCTTTTGAAGGTTCGTGGGTCTCTTAAACACACATTTTTTCCTTCAAAGTAAATCTTGTAGACTCCCTGTCACAAATCCTTCTTGTTAGGAATTCTGCTTGAAGAACTGTTTGAATTTCAATATCAGGTATTTCAAACAAATACATCTAATGCTTCAATGCATTTTTCTTATGGTCAGTCAGTGGCCCTAAATAAGAAAGGGAACCTCTGATAATTTGAAATCTATTCCCAGCAACCTTTTGAAGAAAAAAATAAAATAAAATTTGAGGTTTTTATAGTTACTCCTGGAAACTAAGAAAGGGAAAGTAACTGTAAAGTAAACTCAATTTTTGAAGCTGTTGGAAAAAAAAAAAACCCTCCAATCCCACAAAAAAACCCCAAATTTCAGAAACCACCTCCCCACAGCTTTCCCCAAGCACTTGGTGAAATACTTCTGGTTCATATTTATGCAATGGTGTTACAGTTACAAAATAGCCTAGGCTAGCAAAGCTCTCGGGACATCATCTGCATGTACCCCTTGCTTAGTCAGTGTTAGTTGCTCACAGCCTTTTCTAATCGAGTTTGGACTCTGAGGATAGATGCTCCACAGCTGCTCTGGGCAGCTCATTCCACTGGATGACTGTTGTTGTGAAATTTTGGTTCTTAATATACAGTCATAATCTTGCTCAATGCAATTGGTGCTCGTTGTTCCTCATCCTTTCATTTTGCACCTCTGAGAAACCTTTGACTCTGTCTTCTCTATAACCACCCACCAGGTAGTTGAAGACAGCAATAACATCTCCTTATAGCTTTTTTCTTGGTCTATACTGACAAACTTAGTTTTCTCATTCTCTGCTACTTCATCATGTGCTCTGATTTCCTATACTTTTATAAGTAACATAAATGAGAGGTGCAAAACTCTGTAACAGAAAACAATGCAATAACATATAGGTGGGTTTTTGTCTTGACTCCTAAATAGAAGAAATAATTCATTATAAGCATGTCTGTCATTATCAGTTTAAGCTGTCAAGTGAATAACAGTTGTATTTAAGTTTTCTATAGTGAAATCCTATTCTAGCAGTTTTTATTGATTGCAGGACAAGAGGTCTGTTTTACACATTATGCAGTAGAGAGGCCGTAAGGTTTTAAAGCATTTACCTCTGAATTTCTTTCTGTAGCTAAGAATGGCTTTTTTGCTTGATATAATTTTGAAAATTCCAATATGTTATAGTGCAAAGGTTTTGTAGGCCACAAAACTGGAAAGAGAAAAGATACTTTTAAAGTTTGGATATGGAGAAAAAGAATATCATAATCTCAAGAAAGCTGCATAATAAAAGCTAGAATTTTTGCTCAGTGTCTCTATGCAGTTGTGGACATAAGGAAGTACATAATTCATCTTGGATTTAAAGTCTTTAGCTATAAGACAATTATGGGAGCACATGGATTACTTGAAAGCTTGTCTGGTTTATGTTGAATTGTTACAAGATTCCTACAGCTCAAGGATTCCATCATCTTATTGAGAATATCAGAACTTGCTTCTTGAAGTCCAAGCCTCATTTTTACAGACAGGGTCTTCAGGAAGGAGAATCATAAATCTAGAATGTTATATTTTCCCATAATTCAGGGTCAAGCTATAAATCTAAGTTACTAGGTTTCTTGCTAGATATGTGTTTTCTCTGGTTCTTAGAGCTTAAAGCTTCCAAGAAGTGACCCTTTAAATGCTATCGACATTAATTTTGCTGAGCTGGGCAGTGTGAGTTGCTTAAAACAAGTGTATGATCAAAGGTTTTTGTGTAACATGGAACACAAAACATGTTCCATGTTACACAAATGTGGAACATGTAAAGGATTGTTTTAGCTTATAACCCGTCCATCTAAAAATGACAACTATTTTGCAACTTCATACGTGTGTACATACTCATGTATATGTTCTTATATACACCTACATGCACACTGAGGATCTTGTGTATCATTGCCCTTTTGGAACACTCCTTGGGACTTCCCAAATGCCTGTAGAGCCAAGTGTAGAGCACAGCAACCTGACACCTAGATGGAGCTGGATATAGTGAAGCACATTGTACTAGTGTTCATGTTTTCTCTGCTGAGATTATTACCAGCATCTTGCTTTCATCTGCAGTGTTCCGAGTGATCACCACTTCCTTACTTCATGATCTACTTTTTCCTCTGCTCTCCTCCTCCCATTTCCCTCCTACACACATTTGCATTGTTAGTCCAGAACACACGTACTGCATGGATCTGGATTAATCAAAGAGTGTCTTTTCCTGAACAGTAGTAGTATGGTTAGGGGACATCTGGTGAAAAAAGAAAGATGCTGTCAATGCTTGTCCCCAGTTTAGGGGAAGGACAATGTAGTTCTCTGCACTAGTAATATAGCATGTCTTCCAACGATTAAAATGTTCAAATATTCCAAAGAATGCTGCAGAATTTGCCATAAAGCAAAAGCTATGGCTTTCTAAACAGAAAACCCAACCTTGCACCTCGTTAGCTGGTAAGAGAAGGAGATACTAGCAACTGTGTATACTATAGATGGATTGAAATGTGTGGTTAAACTACAAGCTAGAACACACTGAGACATAACATGCATCCCATCAAATGTACTGCTGAGAAGTGGTACTAGGGAGGGCTATCTAATGGACCATTTTGTTCTGTACATGTTCAAGTCCTGTCTTGTCAACTGGAAGCCATCAACAAGCTGAAAGAGCAGCTGGGGGCCAGGCAGAGCAAGGGATGTGCTCTCAGCACTTGGACTGGACAGAACTTCAAATTTCTGCACACTTCTGCAACCCCTCCACTGCCCCAGAGCAGGGTTTGTTGGTCCTGCAGGATCTGGGAGTCAGTGTCATGTATAGTTTAGTTCAGTGCAAACTACATATCATCCAATGTATCATGACAAGAGCTAAGAAACCAGCTTATCAATTTAGAAGAACCTGAGGCCGCTAACTGAAAAAGTTTTGCTGAATCTTTAAAGTAGTCCTTAGATGAGAATTTGGGTAGTATTTATCTGTCACCGTACTTTTCTACATTCAGTAAGAAAGTGCTGGCCCCTGTGACACTTCAGATACAAAGTCAGACTAGTGACAAGGAGTTTGGTACCTCTGATGTACAAAATGAAATCCAATATGTTAATTAGATTGTCCCCAAAGAATGGGTCTTTTCATCCAAACAATCCAAAGGTAAGAAGGCATGCACTGACATAAAAGGTTTCAGTAGGTTAAATTGAGGTTGGGGAGCAGGGGGCTGGGTATCAACTCTGCTGTTTTCAGCTGCCAGAGTATTTCTTAACTTCAGGGACCAGCAGTGGGCTGCATCAAAATGCCTTAGCTGATCTTCAGAATGTCTGTCTTCAAAGAGATTTCCCAGAGACAGCATAAGCAAAATCTTGCCTTCACCGATGTAGCTTGGATTTCACTTAGCCAGAAAACATGGTTATATTCAGGCCCTCAGTCGTGAATTTTGCATCTCTGCCCCATTGCTGGGCCTTGGTAATTATCATACAGGAACCAGAAAGTGAAACCAGCTTGGAAAGCTGAGAGCAGAACACTTTGCATGCCAAGCTGAGGCAAAATCAGAAAGCAGCAGTCAGGAGTGTTTATTGTTTTTCAGTTATATCAATGTCAGTTAGCTTTTTTGGGCTTAATCTGGCAGTCTTGAAAACATTGCTGGTGATCTTTCATGGAGTAATTGACAGTAAAGGCATTAAATGTATCTAATGTTGCAGTTAGACAAAACTTGCTTCCAGTACATAGTACTTGTTATGCTGTATTTATCAATAGTTTATCAGCAGTAAAGTGGTTTAAGTGAGTATTTGGATGGATTCAAGATATATAATCTATTTGGCTTTTGGTCTTCTGTTTGAGCTTTTACTTGATGATTAAGCAATTTTAAGAGATTTTGAAGATTGGTGTAGATAATTTGTAAAACTGGTTTTACACAATTTAACTATTGTAGATGATTCAAAGCAAATTTTTTCCTTAATTAATTTGAACATTAATGAAAGCATAAAACTCTTTAAAATAAGTAAATAAGAAAGATGCATGATCTTCAGAGACTTCACATGGTTGGATGGTTGCACAAAGAATATGTACATTTTCAGCCTGCTCAACTTTCCAATGCTGAGCTAGGACATATATCAAAATCAGACTTTCTCAAAAACACTGTTTGTACTCCCTGTTACCCCTTGGAGCAGAGTAGAGGCCACTGTGGAAACAGCAGCGAAAAGCTCTTCCCACCTTGTTTTGGAACTTCTCTTTTCTCACTCTGCTTGTGTTCCTCATGCAAACAAAAGGGAATGAAGACTGAACTCCCCACCTTGTCCAGGAGTTGAAGGTTTGATTGGAGCTTGGTTTCCTTGGGACTGGTATTTGGCACATGTACTGTCCGAATATTGTAGTAGTATGCAAAAGATATTATTTCCAGCTAGAAGGAAGTCTAAGTCTGACTGTAAAGGTTTATGATTCAAGAAGGTGAGTGAACTGTGAACAGTAGTGTGAAAGTTTAGATGTCAGCAGGTATTTTTTCAGGCTAATGAGGGAAACCTGGAGAAAGGAAGGTTCCAAGGGCAAGGAAGAGCACAAAGGATTTTCTGGGTCAGAGACAGTGGAGGGCAGGCTGGTATTCTGTTCGCTGTCATCATCTGTCTTTAGATTATGCTCCTGTTTACCACTGAAGAAGGAAAGGAAAATGAACAGATTAATTGTTTTTCTTAGAAAAACTTCTTTGCAAATCTGTATTTTTTCCACAGTGGTTGGTCTTTTCCACCTAAAATGACAATGTGTTGAAGAGGGGATAAAATCTGTCAGAAACTTCACCCCTCCAGAATGTGTGGGGCAACTTGCTGAACATCAGTAAACTGAAAATAAAGCTGGGATGTCTACCTGAAATGAGGTTGATATCTTTCTCAGTATACCTTCGTCTGAAGGAAAAACCTTAATTTTTGTTTGCTGGTTTTGATAGACTGACTTTGCTCTAGGAACTGGCAATGTTTACCTAACAAGTTTTTCTTGTTTTGCACAAAAACCAGTTTTATATAACTCTTCTGTATTTTAACCTAGAATTTCATAAACTCTAAAGCGGATCTTCTTATGAGATGACAGACAGACCTCTTGCTAAATAACTGTTGCATGGAGTTTCATCTTCTGTGATATTTCCTAACTTAGTAAGTATATGAAATAATACTTGCTATAAGGCAGAAAGAGGATGTGCAAATATTTTATGCTGATCTTGGGAGGGGGAGAGCATGTTACCTCAGTTAATATGTCAGCCTAAGCTTGATAGGAAAAAAATGAGCTATTCTTGCTGTGCCAGAATTTATATTACTAACACTTTATCACTTTTTTAAAACAAAGTGAAGAAATAATAGTGATACTAGGCTTTTTTTTTTTTTTTTTTTTGTCAAAGACTAGATTTTTGGCAATGTACACACGAGCACAAATTATAAAATTAGCTGTTGTGAAATTGTGATCTTTCTTTGTGAAACGTATGAAAGGGTTTTTTTCTTGAACTAAAGGAATCTGATGCTGTTTTATTCCTGTTGTGGTTCAATTATTTGCATACTCTTAGTGTTCCAGGTGTTTTGGGAATATCACAGCATGGACTGTTTCAGCATGAGAGATTAGAAGCTTTCCCTCTTCCTCCTCCACCATCCTCTTTTGGCTATTTTTTGCTATTCCACTGCATTGTATGCAGTAAACATATCGTATGTGTTTATAAGGCACCAGCAATATATTTCTTGAGCTTTTCTGACACAGTTAAAATAGCCGATTTATGCTAAATGTCTTTGAGTGTTTATTATAAAATATCCTACACTGAAATAGAAATAAGCTATAAAATATAAATAATGAAACAAATATTTTTATTTCAGGGTCTTTTATTTCCCACTGCTGTCTTTTTCTCTTTCTTGTCTTTAAATCACTCAAGTATTTACTTGGCTCTCTGCCACAATTTGTCTTGCACAAGAGCCTACTGTTTACCTGGTTGCTACTTTAAAAGTATATATTTCCAATATTTCTGCACCTCTGTTAGCGGACTTTAATTATGCCCATTAACAAGAAGTGATAGAGAAACATTTGAAATTGCATAAATGCCTTTATATAACATTCATTTTAATCCTTTTAATAAAATTGAAATACTTAATCGAGTCTCTCTTTCATTTTTGCTCAGATTTACCTTCTACACTTCTCATTCAGGCTAGAACCAGCCTACCCAAGTAGGACAGTTTTCACTGAACTTTCTGAATGATGTAGAAGTTTTCAGAAGGACAAACAAATATGTGATCTAAAAAAATCAGCTAGACCATCTTAAATTTGGTAGGTCCTAACTGCAGATCTCATTTTTTCTGAATAATCTAGTATTATCTTCAGTTTTTCTCTTCCATTGTCATTTTTAGTCCACAGTAGGTGTTTTTTATGTCCCAGGACAAATAGCATTCTTGATTAAAAGAAAGGATGAAATTAGTATGGAGGTAGCAGAGAAAATGAGAAGGCTGACAGTTTGGTAAATCTGGATTTAATATAACTATTATTGCAGACAACTAATCAATTTGAAATATTTTGACCAAGCAGTACATATAAAATGTAGCAAGTAACCTTCTTTCCATGCTACTGTAATGCATCTCACATAGTTTTTACTTCTGCAGCCTGCCCTTCCCTCATTTCTTACCTGTGTTGTGAAAATTATTACTTTTTTATCACTGGCTCATTTTATGTCAGTCAGGGAAGATGGGTGATATTATCAGATTTTTTAGCACTTCTACTAAAGGACCAAATAAGCACGGTACATGGACTTACGCAAGACTGAATAGAAAGTGTTTCTGGGACAATACTTTAAAAACATATTTCAAAAGTGTATGCCCCAGGATGTAGCTTCATGGGATTTTCAATGTTACAGAAGTCTTTTTATGCTACAGAAAGGGGTTTTTTTATGCTTCTCAGAAAAATTTGTCTCTGCTTATAGTGAACTCTTTGTCAGTGTTTCCTTCCAATTTTGATAACTCTTTTTCTTTAAAGAAGGTTTGAATTTACTGCCTGTGCTGATTACTTTGTTGTTTTTATAGTGTGAGAATAAACAAAGACAACCAGTGTATCTTCAGACAGACTTTTTCTGAGTATCAGCATTATGAACTTGCCACATTTTAAGGTGCCTTACAGTGTGTGTGTCTGAAAGATATAAACTGAAGAGCTTACATGCAGGGAAACTGAGGGAGGGAGATGTGACATAGACCCTGACGTGCAAGGTAAGTCTATGGGATCAGTCTGGTATCCTGACCATTCAAATTCAAAGATGGATATTATGAGTTAAGAATTTAGAAATCCTCTGGACTCTTTTAGCTTTATAGCAGTAGTTTCTTGACAAGCCACTGAGGAAGAAGTAATGCCTGCCACATGCTTATCTGTGGAGACATCTATCGAACCCATTTGGACAGCCCCAGAGAGAAAAATCATGTCAGAATGTGGAGAAGGGTAAGAGATAGGCTATCAGAAGATGACCGACAGCATCACTGTAAGCAGACCAGCCTTCTAGGTAAATATTTGTGGTTTATGCTTGTAAATACCTTCCTTAAAGGCATTTTTGTGCTTCTGTACGATAATGACTGCAATCAGCTGTGGGAATACATTTCCATCCAAAAAATAATCATAGTCTGGATGTTAGGAAAGCATTTGGTATAAAGTTATTATGTATCTTATTGGAAAAACGAACACAAATACTCTTGGATATAAGCACTGTCATCTGACAGATAGCAAAACACTGGGAGGACTTGCAAACTACAGCTAATAGTGTATGACAATAAATCTAGCATCCTGGGTGGTAAGCAGTCCAGGTGGGAGCAGAATGCAGTGCTAGAAGCAAACAATATATAAGTTAATGTCACAGAAGATACCTACTTGGGGAAAAACTGAAAAATGGACAGGGAACTCACAGAAGGGAAGCTGGTCTACTAATTTATGTCACAGACTAATCAGCAGTTCACCCAGAAGTATCATGTTGTGGAAAGATGGCTCAAAACACAGGTTCGTAGCTTACCCTGACACTGGTCCTGGCTTGCTTCAGCTGAAGTTGTGCTTTAAAAAAGAATTTTTTTTTCAAAAAAATCCTCACCCTGTTTGGTTATTTTAAGCACTAGCTTCAGAATAGACAGATGTCTTTAAGTATGCTACAGAGCACATGGGAAACAATGTCCAAGAGATAAGGGAATGTCCAGTGAAATTCAATGGAGTATGTGAGTGCTACTTTGAAACTAAAATGGAAATACTTTGGGAAAGATTGTTTCTGTAGGTATTTTCTTCTTTTTCTGCGTGGGCTCTTTTGTGTTGGCTGGTGTTGCTATTGCTTTGACTCATGTTCTGTGAGACCTTCTGCAAATATGGCGCAATTATGGCTTTCTGTATAGTGCAGGTAAGACAACATTTACTGCAGAGTGTCATGTAGTCATGTACAATTTTGCATATAATTTGGGAAAATTAAGTATCAGACACAGGTTTGCTAATAAGAAGCAATCAGCAACTAAGTAATCAGCTAAAGGCGGGGTGGATTTGATGAAGGTAATAAGGGGCGATCCTGCACAGAGGGAGCTTGTTTGGTACCTCCAGCAGCAGTACTCCTAAGTTTCAGTGTGATTGTGCAGAGCACAGCTCCCTGCCTGGCATTCAGCTCACTCCTTTTAAAGCTGTGGTTGTTCATTTGCTGAGTCAAAGTCACATGACTGTCTATAAGAATCTAGTGGTTAGTACGAGGAGAAATGAAACTGGGAAAAAAGGAGAATTGGACTAAAAGAAGGAAAAATCTGCCATTGTTGAAAGGTTCTTCCCAATGGGAATTGAACAAGAAGTGGTCCATGGGTAGAAAATATTCACATAAATGTTGTCCCTTCCTTTCATTTTCCCTTTCAAACTGGATGATGGAAGGATATGAAGAAAAGACACTATGGGTAAAAATGTTTATTTGATGTTTCATAATGTGAAATGAACTAATTCATTGTGCAATCTTTGAACGCCATATCTGAAGCTAAATCCTGAGCTGCTCTCAGCATCCAGCACTCATTCAAAACCAGGAGGAAGAGCAGATGTTCAACGCAAATCCGACTCAGTGCTTACAGGTATGCTGCCACTGTCTAAGGGCAGCAAATTCTAAGGGGGCACATTAAACAGGGCTATTCAAGAACACCCTTTTCACAAAAACTGTGCCTAGTGTTATCCTGGCATGATTTTACGCATAAGCAAGAAATAAGTACCTGGCACTTCTGAGAGCTCCATCACAGACTTATTGCTCATTTTGGGCCAGATTGTGAATAGTGCCTCAGGGACACCAAAATACAATCTCTGTCCTGAGCAGGTACATCATAGATCATGCAGGCAACATATGAAGTGAAGATGTCAAATGATCATTGCCTGAGGGTTGATAGCAGAATAGCAGTATGCCTGCACAAAGAGCTGTATTGTTTACTCTTGTCATATTCGATCAAATTATTTTAAGGTCAAATTAAGCAAAAGTGTTTTCTTTCTTCAAGAAATAGTTCTTGGCAATTGCAAACAAGCCTGAAAAAGTATGTGCAAAATAGATTCCTTAGCAAATATTCAACAAAAATTTAAGAGTATTATAACATATATTCTCTAGCATGAACAATGTTTTCAGTTGACAGTAAGGCTGTCAAATTAATTTTACAGGATAAAATGCATTATGGAGGTAGCTCCCTTGATTTAAACAGAGTTCCCCTTGGAATGAATTTATCCTGTGTTCATTAGTGTTTGCTAAGGTGTGTGCCTTCAGATTCTGTGGAACTACTTAATTCTGACTTGCAGCCGTGCTGAATATCAGTGTAACTGAGCCGGGCCATATGAGGTGACTTCCATGCAAGGAAAAATTATGTAAAACAAAGAAAGTCTGAGTAACTTTCAATCCAAGTGATGTATGGAGTGTGTAGAGAATTTATTTTTTATTGAATCACATGTTCTGTACTCTGGACAAAAAGAAACAAAGGTGTGTTCTCAAGAATACATTTCTTGAGAAAACTAATTTATACAACATTTTGTAAACACATTAATGCAAAACAGCATCAGGTTTAGGTACCAGCTGACAACATCATTGCTTGAATTAAAAAAAATCAACCAAACAACAAAACAACAAACACCACCCCCCAACCCCTCCACCCCCCCAAATAAAAAACAAACCCCCAAATGCAACCCAGTTAAAATTTTTTGTAATGAATGCCAAAGTGACACTACATTGACTCTGAAAATCTGGACTTGGAAGTTGTGTTGGCTGAGGAAGATGTATGCCCCACCTTTATTTGGCTAAACTCTTAGGGAAATGAACACAGGGTGAAACCGAGCAGCATGAAATTGTATGAAGAGAGAACAAAAAGAGTACAGATTCATTGGCATCTTTCAGTCACTGTTCCTATGGCACTGAACACAGCAAGTGCCAGGAATGATAGCTTTTGGGTGGCACAGACCCTGTAGGTCTTAGAGTGCAGGGTAAGCATGGCTGTTATTTGATACTTGATGGCAGATACAGGGTGGCCCAATCTTTTGGGGACAACCTGTGACAATTCAAAATGAGACACAATTTGGCTTGTAGCTGTATGGAAGCACTGCTCATACCCTGGTTACTGCTAATCTTGACTTCTCTCCCATCTTTCCAGTCTGTTTCCTCCCAGCCCTGTGGTACCAGGCAGAGATAAGAAACACTGTGGGGTGGAATAGGGGAGTTTCAGTGTTGCTTACATGGATGAAGAGTTTGTACTCTCCCTGTCTCTAGGGTAAATGGTGGTGATTTTTATGCTGTTTTCTGCTTTCCTCAACGCTTCATTGTGTTAAGAACCAGCTCCTTGGTTTCTCCCTCAAAATATTAAGGGATTTTTTAGCTGCATTAGCACACGATGGAGCTGTTCTGGGGCAGAGGTGTCATGAGTGCTCTCCCACACACAGACGTCACTGTTACTTGGAGGGAGGAAATAAGGCAGGAACCTGTACTGAAAAGAGGAAGATGCCACACACCCGGAACCGCCTCCTAGTAAAGCTATTGTAGAGCAGGGAGCTATGGAGGAGTGCTTATGTTTATCTGGCCTACATGGGTACCTTTTTACTCTCTAGTTGTTGTCATCCTTCCCCTTTCTTAGATGTACTGAAAGTGCTGTGGCCCCTTTTTGCAGGTTTCTCACTTGAGTACAGTTGTCTTCATGAGTGACTTAATTCCCTGTGAGCTCCTGCACAAGCAGGTACAGCCCAGGCTGTCCACTTGGTTTTGTTTGAAAGCCAGTGAAATACTCTGGGAAAGGAAATCTGCTCAACCACAGAATCAAGCATGTTCGGCTGAATTTCCTCTTCTTCTGCCTTGTTTTTGCCTACACAGTGTGATAAGACCTGACCAAGCAGGACTACTGCTAAGTAATAATGCCCTCAGAAGCAAAAAAATGTGAAATGCTTTGTGTAGTAGCGTTTGAGGGTCACACCATGCCTAGTGCACTCTGTAATCTAATGTCTTTGTGCAGCACAACCTAGAAAACAGAGCTACAGAAATGTCTCCTGGTAGAAAGAAAGTTGACAGCAACTGGGGAGGCTACTAGAGATCTTGGTCTCTCTCAACAGGCTCTAAGATTGTTTGGGATCTGGGTAGAGATTTTGCACTGTCTAGGATCAGTCACTGAGTAAGTACAGCATTTTTGCCTGATGTGTTATGAGAGATTGTGAAGGGGGATGGACGTGTGTAGTGTTTTGGGGATCACAACTCCTTGCTCCGATGCTGTGGTCTCATTAGGAGTGAGAGAACCAGACCTCCCTCCTGGCTTAACCAGGGTGACAGTTGACTAGACCTAGGGCTAAGTGTCAGCCCTGGGAAGAGTTGCCCTCCCCCTCCCCCCGTTTAGGGAAACAGTTTAGGGCTGGCACTAAAAGGTCCATCTGTGCTGAGACTCCTTTGTCCATCTAACTCAAGTCACTCTGTCAAGAACAGTGGATATGTGGTTAGAAGGTCCTGCACATGAGTTGGGGCAATCCCATGCATAAATACAGGCTGGGCCATGAGCAGATTGAGAGCAGCCCTGTGGAGAAGGACTTGGAGGGTATTAGTGGATGAAAAACTGACTATGAGCCAGCAATGCATGCTCACAGCCCAAAAAGCCAACCGTGTCCTGGGCTGCATCAAGAGGATTGTGGCCAGCAGGTTGAGGGAGGTGATTCTCCCCCTCTACTCCACTCTCATGAGACCCTACCTGGAGTCCTGTGTCCAGCTCTGGGGCCCCCAACATCAGAAGGACATGGACCTGCTTAAGCGGGTCCAGAGGAGGCCACAAAGATGATCAGGGGGCTGGAGCACCTCCCCTGTGAGGACAGGCTGAGGGAGTTGAGGTTGTTCAGCCTGGAGAAGGCTCCAAGGAGACCTTATAGTGGCCTTCCAGTACTTAAAGGGAGCTACAGGAAAGCTGGGGAGGGACTCTTTATCAGGGAGTGTGGGGTTAGGAGGAGAGGTCATGGTTTTAAACTGAAAGAGGGGAGATTTAGATTAGATATGAGGAAGAAATTCTTTACTGTGAGGGTGGTGAGACACTGGCACAGGTTGCCCAGAGAAGCTGTGGCTGCCCCCTCCCTGGCAGTGTTCAAGGCCAGGTTGGACGGGGCTTTGAGCAACCTGGTCTAGTGGAAGGTGTCCCTGCCCATGGCAGGGGGGTTGGGACTAGATGAGCTTTAAGGTCCTTTCTAACCCAAACCTTTCTATGATTCCCTGTCAGAGGGGCACTCTTGATTTAAGGGCTTGTATCAAATGCTGTGAGCATTTTTTAGACCTAGCCAAGGACTACAGAAATGGGAGAGAAAGAGAATTGAGAATGAGGGTTGATGATATCTTTATCATCATCTCCTTATCCAATAATTATTATTCTCATGTGAGACATTCGGGTCATGTAAATCATTGTAAATAAAAAACAGTAGGAATTTTGTTTGCATCTTTCCAGAGAATAACTTGATTTTTCTCCTTCCTTACATCATCTGTTTCAGAAATCTATTGCAAGGATTGAGTATCTGAATATAAAGAATCTAATAGTATGTTTCTTTGAGACTTAATTTCATTCTCACGGTAGAGCCAAACTTTTTTTGTCAACTGTCAATCAAACCCAGTTGTGGTGTATTTAGTGTTGAAGCTGAATATAGCCTGCATATATTCATGTAAAATATTAGCTAGTTCTGAAATGCAACTTGATTTATGTTTCTGTTATTTCTTGTGAGTTTGTTTCATTTACTGTTTGCCTTTCCAATTTATTATTATTATTTTTTTAATGTTTAGACTAGATCTGGGATGGTTAATTTATCTGAAAATATATGGTAACTTCAGCATAGAAATATTTTCAAATGACATAGTGTCATATAACAAACATGTCATAAAACACTTAATTAGTACATTCTGTACTAATTAATTTAATGATTATAGTTTCAATGTATTTTCATGTAAAATTATGCGAATTGCTTCATAACAATATTTGCAACTCATCCGGAGAAAAGGCATATTGCTTTAATTCTTCCTACCTTGAATTCCCTTTCTTTTCTCTATTCTTTAAATTTTTTGATATGAAGTAGGGGGAGGCAGCTATTTGTGTTCTTTTTCCAAAGGCTTCAGATGTAAATTGAAAGGAAAACTGTTATTGGTACTTAGTATTTTTAGAATTTTATTAAAGCTGTGATATAATTGCCCTCTGAGCTGGTGTTTAACTCCACAGAATATGGAGACATTTATGGTAATTTAACAAATCTACTGTATTGCAACATAGCTGAATCAGACAAGGAAAGATTTCCTTCTTAGAGGTTTTGGTTTTGTTTGTTTTGGGTATTTTGGCTCTTTTCATAACTTACAAAAGAGAGAGACTTCCCAAAAGATGGGTAACTTCAGCATCTACACATTTTTTTTATGTCACTTTAGAAATCCTTAATAGTACAAATTGATGGTTCTGGCTTTGATTCTTTCCAGCTCAGGGGAAATGTACTGTTGAAGTTACATACCGACATAATCATTTGGCTGATTAAAAATTAAGGCTGTGTCCTGAGAAAGGATTTATTTTAATAGCTTGATCTGCATGTAGAGTAAATTAATCCCCTCCCACTCCCCCAAAAGTGAGTTTTTGGGTTTATCCTTGGGAGGAAGGCTGCAGTTTATGTTTGGGAAAAGACTTCATATGTTCTAATAGCCTTAAACACATTTGTGTTTAATTCTGGGTGAGCCATGAATAGGAAATAATATATGGGGTATAAATACATTGGTGTAGCCATAATGGATTAGTTTATAGAAAGCTGCAGACCGAACCTATGTGATATGGAGCTCAATAGAAGATGATGAGTGTAAAATCCCACTATAGCATCTTTATGGTAGCACTTTCAGTACAGGTCTGAACTACACTAGAACTGAAATTTCCATACTTTATAGTCTGTGCTTTGGCTTGCTCACAATGCAGTGATCTTAGCTAGCAAAACCAAGCAATCTGCTTGACAGAAGAGTGAAACAGAAGAGCTTATATCCTGGACATCAGCCAGACCTACACTGTAGGAATTTCCCCTTCGAACCATCTTCTCTTTCTTTCTCTTTCTGGAGCAACTGCTTTTATGAACCATGTTTTCCACTCAGCAAGTCTACGACCACCATTTCCTGACCTTCTCTGTGGATGAGAGGAACTGAACTGCCCTCCTTTGTTCATTAGTAGAGCTGAGATGGCTCTGTCAGTTCTGAAGTCCTCCAATACACAAAGCTTTATATCCTGCAACATTTAGTTTTTTATGACTAATGAAAATGCTACCAGAGTATACTGATTCTCTTTGGCTGATTCTATGTTTTTTGCTTAAATCTGAACTTTCTTTTGTGTAACTTCTAGCTTTGTGTATGTAGCTGTAATTACCTGCTTTCAAAGGCTTATTATGATGGGAGAAATCTTGAGAGTTTGCTTTTTGTCACACATTTCCTTCCTCCCTATTAGGCCAGGTCCACAGTTGTTTTGAGGACTTAGTGACTAAAATGCACATGGGATCTCTCAGTAAAAATATCGGCTTCTTAATTAAAGTCTTTGAAAAGCCAGTGTTCTAGTACCATGATATAATTTATTTCTTCCTCAGTTGTCCATATAGACAAATGTCAAATAGACAGACTACTGAGATTTGTATTTCAAAAGCACTGCAAGCAGATGGAATATTAAAACATCTGAGACTAATCTGAAACAAAAGACACTATGTAATTTCTATGAAGGTGTTTGTTCTCTCAGTTACAGGGCAATGTTTCATTGCCAGAAAATGGGCAGTGAAATAATTTGCTGATTGAAGGATATACTCTCAGAAAGGGAGATCTTTCTTCTTAACACTTCACTGAGACTTACGATATATGGTTTGAGTCTCTGAATCCTTCGTGAGTTTCATTTGTAATTTTGGTCAGTAATTTTAACAGTTGATAGTTTATGGTTTCTCAATTGTTAAATGAGTGTAATAATATTATACCCCAATCATATGATGGGTAGAGTGTGCGATGTTATGACTACATAATATATATGATATGTTGCAATATTTAAGTGCTATGGAGGCTATGTAAATATCACACAACCAGAAAAGGTCCACGGTGCAGGAATTTGTCTTGAGGACACAGCTTGATGAAAAAGTGAGTGGAGGTTGTATAAAACTGCTGGAGAAGGTCAGGTAGAAATGGAGCCTGGTTCTTGTTGAGAGCCTTTACGTGACATTCTCCATGATATATCATGCACTCTATTCACCAGATGGCACACCTCAGCCCTTCTGTTATCCTGGTTTTGTCTAGGATAACAGGGACTAAGATGTCAGTGCTGCAGGCAATGTATGGCTGTAGTCCAAATTCAATTTATGACAACTTCAGGATGATGAAGTTATTGTATATCAGAGCTGGAGTCTCTGGAGTGTCAGAGCGATATCACTATGTCAGTTTTGTTCTGAACACGTTTACAATATAATTATTATTACAGAGAGTTCATAGGAACATACTGCTTTATGGAAGCTATGATTGTGGCCTGTGTTATAAGACTTGACTCAAAGTTGGATGTGTAGAAGCTGGGTTTAATCTTAAGAGGAGTTTGATTCACTCATGTCTTCTGTAAAGTATTATGTGAATTTGCAACTTTTTCCTGTGTGATGCTTAGGAAGTCTCTGAATGACTTATGATATGAAGAATAAGCACAAATACATTCTCTTCCTTTCCTTATCTGTCTCGTGACAGGATTCTGCTTGGTTCTTGTAAAACCTTTGAAATTTCCAATAAGAGAAGCAATCCCAGCATTTATTCCCTTTTGTAATCTACTATATAACGGGCATTTGTTATCAAGTTGTTGAGTACTATCTCAGTGCATGCAGTGAGGGAAAATGTCTTTGATGTACCTTGCATCAACTCCAGGAAAGGTACCACAATCCTTTGGCACTACCGTGGTTAAGGAATTGCATGGAGCTATCTAATTAGGAATTGGAACATTACAGAAAACAGAATTAGACTGCCTCTATCCATTTGTTGTGTATTACTGTCATACCTAGAATCGCATCCTTGTGGAAAGATTCAGAAATATATCTCATGTTTAAAGGGTTTTCGTTTAATCGGCGGTCACTTCACTTGGGGATGCATCTTTTTATGAAGGCCTTGTTGCTAGTATTGTTGACTGATGGTTTGGGTTTCTCTTTCTCTCAACAGAGATCTCAAGAAGCATCCATAACATAGAAAGGACTCAGTGAATATATGCAATAGAAAAGTGAATATGGAGAGAAAGAATGACTGTTTGTTAAATCCAGTTCTTTGTAAAGTTAAGTCTCCTTTAGCTCCTTGGTAGAAAGAAATGGCTGAAAATCTATTTCATTTGAATTAAGGAAGCTGAGCATTACTGTAGCAACTTAAGAAAAACCCTCTCGACTTCCTGGAAACCGAAAGAATTTTTTTTTGAAGAAGTAATTGTCTCTGACATCACTAAACTGAGTAGTGAGTTTGCGAGTGGTTAGTTTGGGGTAACAGAGGAAGCGACTCCTTCACAGATAAGCAGGCAGTGCAATGTATGTGCCTAGTTATTCTCCTTTCTGGTTCAAGTTTTGCTGAGAAATTCTTTTGCAGACAGATAACATTTATTTTGCTTTCCAGAGACACACACATGCTGTTTCATAAGGATACGCCTGATTTCCAGAAATAACCATGTTTTTGTGGCTTAAACTCTTAGCATTTGGCGTTGCATTTCTGAGACAGGATGCTTTTGTCAAAGGTAGGTAGCAATTGATATTTCTTTGTCTCATTTTGATCCCTGAATGTCTTCTGTAGAAGTAAAACAAATGAAAAGCTTTGCAAAGTGGAGAAATAACATCTTTGTTCAGAAACTAGAATACAATTGCATGCAATGGTGTTAGAACCTAGATCAGGAAGATCGACGCGCAATGTACGAGGCTAAAATGTCTTCCGCATGGTCATATGTGAGAGTTATATGAATAATTTTTTAAAAAAATAAATTTGCAGTTGTATTTGAAAAAGAATACATTTAGATCTCTTATGTGAACCTGTTCAACATAGTCTTTATGTTTGGTTTCATCTCATGATGAAGTACTTTGTTTTCCATGTTGAAATCCTTCAAGAAAAAATCTTCCCATCCATTTTAGACACTCCCTGATCTCAGAATCTGCTTACAGTTCCTCAAGTTTTGATTTTTACTGCAATGGAGTTAGTAAAAAAATCTAAACATTGTAAGTTAATCTCTACAGTTGGGAAATTACTTATTTTATATTAATTTTATAAAATATAAATGATTTATTTATTTTATAAAAACTGCTTCTTAAAGAGCGTTTAAAAATTTTAATTGTCTAATTACCCCACAGCAGGTGAATTTGTTGCTTGACTTTTTTTAATTTTATAAGAAAAAGATAGAGCCCAAGAGGTTGATCATGCAAAACATGCTAGATGTAACAGATAATGTGAGTAGCAAGAAAAGCGATTAATTTTGAGGTAATGCTTTTATATAAAGACAAAAATGGATCTATGTTTAAGAAAATATTTTCTCGAAAAGAAAATCCAGCTTTCTATGTATATGTACCTTCCATCAGTTTAGCTAGTTAATGTAATTTGGGAGAGCTAAGAGCAGACACAAAAGATTTTCTCTAACGTTCACCCTAAAAAGTGGCTTGAAACATATTCTGAAATAGCAGCAAATTATATGCAGGGCTGAAATCTCTTTTCACATACATTGAATTTATTTATGCGTGCTTCTATCATCATGTCACTATAGTAACTCCAGATTTATACTGATGTAAGCAAGAAAATTATCTGCTTTTAGCTAAGATGGGCATTTGAAGCCTGAGCATTAGTTCTCTTGTCCTTCAAAGTCTGAAGAGAGGCAGCACTGAATGAATCTGGTTGGTAGCTGTTGGATATTATAAGAAAACAAGGGAATGCTGTACTATAGAGGAAAAGAACAAAATCTCTTGCTTTTCCTCTCCTTTTTTTCTGCTGTCCTACTTTCCATTTTATAAGTCTTTCTGAGACTTCCCACTGCTCCCTTTTTTCCAGAAAGGGCAGATGACTGTCTGCTCTTTCAGCCACCTCCACAGTCAGTCCATGTGTTAGCTAACAGAGAGGGCTGGAAGACAGAAAGAGGGATAGCAGTATTTTATTTCAAGTAATAGTTATTTTCTCTGTCCGCACACAGTAGTCTAGCTTGAGCCAGTTCCTCTCTATGTACTTTTACTAAACAGAAGACCCTCAAAGAAATGATAAGTTTTAACTCCTGTCTAGAAGACTTAAAGAGATTAATAGTCTTACACTGTAGTATCAAGTACTCAACCTCACAGACCTTGTTTTCACCATGTAGTTTAGCACAGAGATTGATTCTACTGTCAGGGTGACAGAACCATTATTCTTCATCTTTGCTGTGCAGATTGCTCTGCCTATACCTCTGGGCAACTGGGTAGTCTTCTAGGGAGGGGTTTGTTAATGGAGGAGCAATGTTCAGAAAAGGTGGTGTAGGCTTTGGTTTTATGGCAAGAACAATTTTCAGGCACTTGTTAGTAAGTGTTGGGTGGGCTTTGGGAATTCTTTTGTTATTACTATTATTATTATTCTTCAAGATCCTATTGCACCTAGTGATTTTGAAGACCTGGCAGGAGAAATTTTAAGGTTGTCTGACTTCCACCACAAGCGCAGACAGCCTATAAAATGTCTCTAATTTCCTGTAATCACCAAGCCGCTTTTAAGAGCATCAAACTACATTAAAACAAACAAACAAGTTAGAATATGTAGAGCCTGGGCAAAGGTCTTTTCAGTATGTAAATCCCACAAATAAAAGGCATGTATCCAGCTAGTTATCCTGGTAGGAAATAGACGAGTAATATTTGTGGATGTACCTATACGTACCAATATACGGTACCAATAAACACCAAACTTGGAGTCTGATCTGTCCTTGTAAACCTTTGCACTGCTGAAACATCCCCTTAAATTCATCAGTGTTTTGTGCACTATTTGTTAGTCTTTCATCTCTACCTACATGGAATAGCTATCTTTACTAAAATCTGTAGTTGCCAGAGGCATGCTTCTTAAAATCTTTAGTGTAAGATTGATAACATACATTTTCTAATATCTAGGCTGACTTCCCATCCAAAAAGTTATGCTAACATACCTGATACAATGCATCAATTCCCTCTTTATGCAAAAGAACCCCAAAAACATCTCCCCCAACCCAATAACCTCCCCAAAACCGAAAAACAAATAAAAAACCCCAACTGCAACACTCCCATCCCATCCACCTCCCCCCCCCCCCCCCCCCCCCAAACAACCACAGAAAAGAAACCTTTGCTTCTATTTAGAAAAAAGAAATGCTTGTAGGACAATCACTTTTTTTTTCCATTAGATCATTAATTCAGGTTCCTCCCCCACCCGTCACTAAAATATTAGCAATTTGAAAGCTTTCAAAAGCCTTCACCCACTTCTGAGCCACTTCCTTTATTTCAGGAAACTCAGCAATTGCTTGATAGTTTTGGGTGTCACTTTTTTATTTTCCAAGTTAAAAGTACCAAGGTTTGGCAGGCATACAAAAACCAGGCTATGAAGTCTCTATGCCCAACAGCTGTGGAGGTTTCCACCTGAAAGTGTTAAGTTTTCTTCACACAGACATCAGCATCAGTATAGCTTATCCTATGGCTTTGACTTTCTGTGAAAAGCTTTTTCGTGGATTGGTCTATCCCTTTGGAAAGAGTCTGGTAGACTGAATTTTTAAGTAGCAGAACTTAGTAATATTGGCTCATTTCATGTGTAGCATAAAGGATGAGGGGAATTGCTCTGGCAGGAGGATAGATATTAAAGTAGAAGAAAGTGAAGTGAAGACTTCAGAGTACAGCCTCTGGTGTTTTCCTCTTATGGATGTCCCACTGCAGGTTCTGTTTAGGACAGTATCTTTTTTTTGGTTTTGTTTTTACTTAAGGCTTTCTGAAATACATACCCCAGATTCCTGCACTCAGGGACCTCTTAATCATTTGAAACAAATGCCTGCTTTTCACATCTTGCACAGTGCCAATACTTTATTCAAAATCAACTGAGACAGAGTTTGTGTATGCACAGAGTTGCAAGCAGTCCTGCTCACTTCCTGGGCTGGCCAGACACAAGCTACTTCTAAACCGGAAGCTGTTCAGTTTCATTATGGTGTTGTACCCAAGCCACCAGCAGGACACGTGCTAATTGGAGGACAGCAGCAGCACACTAGCACAGTTACATGGTTTCTGGACTAGAATTAGCTACTGATTTGGACCAAACATGTCATTACCCATTTACCTAGACCTTCACAAACATAATAAGCAGATGGCTGGGTTGTTGATGGGGTATATTGATTATAACTGCAGATAGGGCAGGAGACATTGCTTCTGGACTAATGGACTAATTTACATAGTATGGAAAATACATTTGCTAGTAATTCTGTATTCACTCACATCAGTATATTGACATATTGAGAATGTTTTACCAGCATAGACCTAAAGCCGCAAAGCTTCCATGCAGAGACTCTCGGTGGCATGGTATGTTGGAAACCACTTCCTTTAGTTTTATATTTAATTTGGTGAACTTACATTTATATATTTAGGTTCTGAAGAACAGATCAGCAGTGAATGGGTTAGAAACATTGCATATATAATGAGGTAAGGCAGAAGAAGTTCGGAGAGGAAACAGGATGAAGTGACTTTTCAAAATGTTCTTAGTACCAGGCATCAAGCTCTGTTTTTCTGACTCCTGTGACCTATCTGCAGAACTGCCTGCCTCCCTGGGAGCATGTGTATGCATTAAAGAAGCAGGCGGTCTCTATGCTGAAATTGTGAATGCATTGTATATAGTGCATGAAAATTATCCTGTTTTCTTTTGCTGTGCAGCTGTATTGTGGTATATACTGTACCATGCTGGGAGCAAGGAAAGGAGAACAGCAGGCCATGAAAATGTTCTGTCCTCTGTTTACATTCTTGATCTAGTTTTAAGAGTTAATATTCATAAGCATACATCTGGCCCACCAGGAAGGCAGAGCACATTAACCCACAATGAACTCTCTGCTGTCATGGCTTGACTTCTCTTTGTACTCATTCAACTACCTCATTTAGAGTTACCTTGTCTCTGCATTACCCCATGCTTTGCAGCACAGACTTGCCCTGAGTCTTGCTACAGTCATTCCCCTTCATTTGGGTGTCTGTTCCTCCTGTGCTGCCAGCCCTGGGGCTGAGGAGCGCAGGGGTGGCTGCAAGCAATGGCACCCGAGACAGAAGAGGAACAAGAGGCACTGCAGGGAAGTGTCCTGTGCTGGGCAAGGCTTGCTAGCCTGAGTTCAGCTCTCTGTGGCTGTGAGTGAACTCCTTTCAAACCCTAGCAAGAACTTGTGTGTTACAGGAAAGTAACAGCTTGGATAGAGCTGGACTGGATGTCTGTGCCCTGCTCAGGACAGGCAGGCCCTTTGAGCTGGCTGCTGGGGCCGAGACTGCCAGCTCTGCCTGGGAGACAGTGATTGTCCCTGAGCACTGCTTTCTGCATCATTCACGTTTATTCATCTTTAATAGTATATAACTAGAAATCAAGCAGTTACTTCAGGCAAATTTATGAAGTACTGAACATCCAATACATTTTGCGGGAATAGCGTACTCTCTTCAAAGCTCAGTTTAGGCCCTGAGGCACTTCTGTGCAAAAAATGGTGAAAAGTTTTAAAGTGGTAAAACCCTGACTTCTTCCTGTAAATATCAAGATGAAAATAACAGATACGGATGCGCAAGCTGTGTGGTGGTTTTTTTTTTTTTTTTTTCCTCCTGCAACTTTTACTGTTCTCTCAGACTGTTGTACTGTGTGTCCTGATGTATTTCCAGGTTATCCATACACTTGCAAACAGATCTTTTTCACTGGTGTTTCAGTTAACTGTTACAGCATTTTATCTATTTCTAGGCTTCTTTCCCTTTCAAGTAAAGCAGTTTGGGGCCTTCAGTGCCAGGATTTTAGAAACTCGCTGTGAGCACTTCAGTGCCAGCTTATATTATCCATAGTGTTGTATAGCTAACAGGATCCACTTTTCCTTTCTTTTATACCACTACTTTGCGGTACTGTTCTTGCAGTTATTCCCCCTGTGTCAGTGCCTCCTCGGCTAGCCTGCTTGCTTAGGTTTCTATTCTCTAGTTTCAAAGTCTTTTCTTACAATCTGTCTGTTCTTCATTCATAATCCCACTGCCCTGCACAGAGCTCTAGAGGTATCTTTTGTTGTGCATGAATGACTTTTTTTGTTGTTGCAAAAATGTGGACTCCATGGAGCAGTATTTTTAATTGCCTTTTGAAATACATTCTTTTCCTGACAGAAAGAGAAATAATCAAACTAGCTCTCTAATAGAAAAATGAAGCCATACAATGAAGCTTTCTGTACAACATATAAGAAAATAGTTTTTTAAATGAAACATATACATCCTACATGAGCTGAAGGATTTTACACTCAGGAAAACGTGGTACAATACAGACCCTCAGCTGAGATTGTACAAAAATATATGGCTAGTAAAGCCTTTCCAGGTAATCATATACATTGCAGAAGCTGTGGATGGAATATTTAAAATAGTATTAGTCCCTGAACTGTTTCTGGATGTTTGTGAGTTAAGACATATGTAGGTGGCAAAAAGCGTAAGATAAATGGCAGAGCATAGTCAAGCTTTTAGAATAAGATCTAAGAGACAGAAGTTAGCTTCAGTCTAGGCTGTCTCAAAAACTGATGGTGTGAAGTGTCAAGTCATTTTCATTTCTCCAGATCTCAGTTTCATCATCTGTTAAGTTGAAAGTACTAATACTTACCTTGTTGCAAAATGTAGAGTCACAGTTCCTTAAGTATTCTGAGGAATGCTTGTCTCTTGCAATCTGTAAACTACCACAAATTAATCTGAAGAAACTGGTTGTGCATTAGAGTAGTTTGAAAAGTGTATCTGAGCAAAGAAAATGAAAAGTATGAAACAAATTACTTGTGCATCAATTTCTACCTTGTTCTCAGTCCTAAAGCACAGGTGGTGTCAATGGGGAGCCGATACTTTTGTGCTAAGAACAACCCATACTGTGCTTAACTTCAGCAAATCTGAAATTCTCTAAAACATGATCACATCAACTGTAGTCTCCATTTTAATGAATGTTGGGTGAAATAACTGAAGTTGGTCAGTGAGTCCTTGTGAGACACAAGAACAAGACTGCCAGCTTTTTACTTGCAGTGTCTGCAGATGAGATGAGAAGGTGTGTTAAACAGATCGCTGCTGCAAAAGGCTTCATGTTACGAAGCATCCTCCATGCTTAGGGGTAAATAAAATAGTGAGCCTGTCTAGTAAACTAGGTGTGTTAGGAATCTCAGTGGTAATAATATAAAAATATAAATGTAAACCAAGTGTTTTAGAGAAATGCAGGCCAAGCTGACAACTCTGTCAGCATATGGCTTAAAATAATATGCTCACATAATCAAAGGAACGATAACCAATGTTGCTAGTGCAGCAGTTTAGTTAATCTTTTTGAGATAGACCTCCGATGTCTAAAATGAATGCAAAATTGCATGCATATACACCTTCAAGAAATCTTTGGGTTTAATGAGTTTTGGATAGAGTATCTGGAGGATTTCTTATTCATATCACTCTTTCTTGGAAGAATTTAACTGATAATGAAACATATTTTTAAAATTATATGTCATTTTTTTTACTTGGTCACCGATGGCAATGAGACATTATTGCCCTAGGTTTCTTGTAAGCAATACACAAGTTCCCTCATCCCCAAATACTGTGTGTGAATGTGCATGCCTGTGCCATGTATCTGTGTCCGTGAGTGGAAGTACAATATTTATGATACTTGAGACTGCCCAATAAGTACATGAAAATGCTTGGCCTTGTTTGCAGTTTTGTTAATGCTTATGTACTCAACTGTGCTGCTCCAACAGAACTGAAAGACTTTTCTACATCCTCCACACACCTGCAGTCTAGTGTGTTAATCTGATGTATGAAATGTGGTTGGGGTTTGAGGGAAAGAGATGCAACAACAGTAAGAAATATGCATTAGTACAACTTAGTAGCACTTCTGATTTTGCTGTCCTAGTCTGCTAATCAAATGACTTAGAAATAAATGTTTCTGAGAACTGCCCAATACACTCACTCTCACTCTTGGAAAATGTTAGGAATAATAATAGCTCAACTCAGTGTCAATTTATGTACTTACAGTTTAGAAAGTTTACAGTGGAATGGTACTGAATATGAGGGAGGCAGCTCAAGCAAATTAATGTGAGATCTGTAAAGAGTTATTTATCCTTGATATTAATGGATCAAGGTTTTTTTATACTTAAAGGTTTTGAAGTACTCGGAGGTGAAAATTTTATAAATTCCAGTGATGTTTGGCCTCCTGAGTTTAGCACTTTATACTTTTCTGAAGATTGGCCAGTTTGGCCATGAGGATTTTGAAATGATAAAATAGATAAGTTTTAATACACAGTAAGATAGTATTAGAGGCATACAAGTTACGGAAATCTCACCTACAGATGCCTTTTGAACCAACACAAGATGTATTAAGTTCATTAGTAATCATAGAAGAGTTCAGGAGAAAAGATCCCACAAAAATTCTAAGATTCAAGGATCCGATTATTCCAAAAACTAATAAAAAAGCGACAGCTGCATTTGTCTTTCTGCTGTGGTTAATGCTGTGCTTAAGGGCCGGCTAAGATGCGGTTTTGCACCACCCTGAATAAACAGGCAAGTGTTTGGTGCAGTAGCTGGTTTAAGTTTTTGTGTTAATGTTGGGAAGAGAGCCATTTACAAAGTGGAAGTGATTCTGCTCCAGAGATGTCAACAAGTGTGTCGTCATTGCAGGAGCATGCCTTAAATGGCAAGGGAAGGATTGCTTCCAAACCACAGCTGCTAAAAACTACTCTTCACAGAGTAATGAAGATGTTTTAATAGCACAGAGCATGTCAGATATGCCATTTTCAGCTGCTCCCTCTACAGTTGATACTCTCTGTTTCTCTTCACAACAGAATTGCTTCTCACCTGTCTCACCTCATTGGTGACATCAGTGGAAAGTCTAAAAGAGGCTTTCAAGTGTATTTATTTTACCTTTGTGGTTTTTTTACTGTATTTTGTTGCATTTTCTTTGGCTTTATATTACAACAGGAAAATAAAGTAATTTTTTTTTTAAACCTACTGGGTGTCTTCAAACTCAAACTCCTGCCTTCCTGTGAGCTGTCCTGAGAAAACTGTTTGGAGGAGACACTCCCAGTTTTGACTGTAAGCTCCAAAACACTTGAGAACTGTTTTTTCATAAAAGAAAATTATAAGATTTTCAGAGGACCTCCATGTGTTAGTCACTGAGACGATGTGAAAAATTGGAGTGTGCAGCTGTAAGTTAATATTTTGTGAAACTTTTTCTGAAGTTATGAATACTGAACCCTTGGAAAGTCATGAAGGAGTTGCTCCTGTGTGTGTTTGACTGTCTGTCCTGGTTTCAGCTATGATAGAGTTAATTTTCTTCTTAGTAGCTGGTATAGTGCTATGTTTTGAATTTAAGATGAGAATAATGTTAACACAGGGATGTTTTAGTGGTTGCTGAGCAGTGCTTACAGTAAGTCAAGGACTCTTCAGCTTCTCACCCCACCAGCGAGCAGGCCAGGGGGGCACAAGAAGTCAGGAGGGGACACAGCCAGGACAGCTGACCCCAACTGACCCCAGGGATATCCCACACCATACGGCGTCATGCTCAGCATATAAAGCTGGCTGGGGGACTGCTGCTCAGGAACAGGCTGGGCATTGGTCAGTTGCTGGTGAGCTATTGTTTTTCATTTGCATCCCTTGTTTTTCTTGGGTTTTATTTTGCTCTCTTTTTGTTATTTTCCTTTTCATTGCAATTTATTATTTTTATTTTATTTCAATTATTAAACTGTTCTTATCTCAACCCATGAGTTTTCTTACTTACACACTTCTGATTCTCTTCCCCATCCCACTAGTGGGGGAGTGAGTGAGCAGCTGGGTGGTACTTAGTTGTTGAGTGGGTCTAAACCATGACACTGTCTACCTGTGTGTACAGTAGGGCTTAATGGCCACAGTCACGATCAAGCATTCTGGTTGAGCCAGATGCTGTACAAACATAGGATGGAATTTGTTCTTGACCTCAAAGGGTTTATGATCTGATTCTGGACATCATGGATATTTCTTAAAAAGGAATGGTATAGAGGCAAGGAGAAAAAGTAACAGTAGCATATGTGCCCAGCCAAAGAGCTTGCATAATCCCCTGTGCTATTTATTTCCTTTTCTGAGAAAGGGACATACAACATCTTATTTAAAGCAGCATACAACTGAATAAATTATTCCCTGGGTCCAAAATAAACTCTCCTACATAGGTCCATGTATTGCAGGTCTTACATTGTGCTCTTCTAACTTCTTTACATATCAACTGATGCACATATTCCTGGAAGATAACTCTTAATGATAAAACTGCTGCAGGTAAAAACTTATGGTGCTCCAAAGCTCCTCTCTTGCTATATAGAAAAAACAAAAAATCAGGTCACATACAAAGGCACTATATTTATTTGCAATTATTATTTTCTCCAGCTGTTTAATCCTTTCATTAACATATTGCATTCTCTCACCAGTGAGTGAAATATGGTAAACAAACAACAGAATGTGTAGATGATATGTTATAAACACACACACATTCATTCTCTTGTATGGGAGAGCATATAATCTCACCCCACTGATTCTCAATTCTTGTAGCAGATACTCTATCTGCGGGAGATGAGCTAATGTGAACAGCATCTGTATATGAAAGAGAGGGGACCACATTCTGTCCAGTTCAGAAATTTTTTATGTTACATTCAGCATTCTCATATCTAAGTGCTCATAAATAGTAATAACAATAATAATTTTTGACCCGTAATTGACCTAACAGATTTATTTAGATTGAAAAAAAAAAAAAAATCACACTGTAACTCTTTTCTCTTGAAAAAAAAGCAAGGAGAAAGAAATACAGAACTTGTCTTCAGAGCTGCACAGGATGAGATCATGTCTCCGAATATCAAAAGGTGAACTCTGTAGACATAAGCTCTGGGAATCGTCTGCAATTAATTCAAGTGTGACCTGGATCCATATTACAGTATAGAATATTTTTTAAAATATTTACTGAACTCTATGGAGGGGGGTTTTTTTGGTGGAATTGGTTGTGATTCTTTTGCTGAGTTGGAGTTCAGGGTCATAAGGACTTTGGGGTTCTAGATGGCTGCAAGTTTAAGTGAAAAGATTTTGTTGTGAAATGTTAAGGGCTAATGTAAATGGCTGTGTTTGCTATTAGAGTAGCTGATCATAGGATGCAGCTGTGAGCAGAGTTGTGAATGAAGCTGATGTATTTGTAATAACTGTTTAATAAAAAAATCTGAACTATCTGTTTTATCAGCTTGTCCTTGTGGCAATGAGCAACCATAGGTAGGAGGAAACAGGTATGTAACCCTACATCCTTTTTAAAAAATCACTTAAGATCTTTACGGTAGTCTTTGAAAAGCACTGCAATGATTGATAGAGTGATAAATCTTCTAGTTTTTGGCTGATGTCTGATCTTCACAGTGTTAGTGGATGCAATCGGTGTCTTTAGTGAAATTTTCTGTAGTTATGAGAATTAACATTCAGAAAGAAGTTTTGATCAGATACGAAGTCAAATGAGGGGAGATCAATGTTTTGAGACCAGGAGTCAGGATGTGATGGTACGACTATTGCTACCCCAACACATCAGAGGAAAGATGGTGAAACTGGTTTAAGAGAAGAGATTGGATGCTGGGACTGAGATGGCAGTGGGGAACAGAGCAGCTGAAAAGAGGGGGAGAAAGATACAAAAAAGTGATAGAAAGCCTCTACATCATACTGCAAGACCTGAGATAGCAGCCAAAGTCCATGTGTTTCACCACTCCTGTGCTGTGAACAAATATCTGCAAAATTCATTGATGAAAGTCTTCTAGCACTGTCCGATATAGAAGATGAAAATGTCCTAATGCTATCGGTACTCCTTTAACCCCAAGGGGCGGATCTGAGCAAGGAGATATACACATCCCAGTCCTGCTGATAAAGCCTGGGGAGAGCAGCGTTGTGCCCTTTCATAGAGTCTCTGATTTTTTTTGAGGGTGGAGGATGTTTTTAAAAACTGAGAAGTCACATGTACAGAGTGACATGAAGGTTATGAAATTAAGTACCCAGTTTTCAGGAAGCAGCCTTGTCTCTAAATCTTATGGCAGTTTTTACTGTCACATACCATTTTCCCACTACAGGATTCTCTTCTCTGTATAGAGAATGGAAATATATTCAGTGTATTATTATATCTGTGTTGCTCAATGTATAGTTCAGGCTGTATTTATGGAATTGCTATTCAAACTTTCCGCAGCTAAAAATATTAGTTTCTTCTTAAGCTTTTTGATGATGGTGCTCATATTCTGTAGCTAAGTGCTACACACATACTCATTTTCATATTTTTGGTGACAATGATCCAAAGAGAAAATCAATCTATTGATTCAGAAAGCTTAATCTGAGACAAGCACTGTACTCTTTAAAGCACCCCTTACTTCAGTTAATTTGCAGTTTTGAAAGGTCACCACTTCTGCAAATCAGATTGATATAATTAATATAACCTGTTAAATGCACTGGAATTATTAATGAGTGCTGTATGGAAAATTTAGTATAAGTAGATTTTGTAACATTATACAAGAATTCTGTGATAAGAGCTGGAATATAATCCTGCATTAACTAAACCAGCATTTTACTTCTTAGCTACGAGATCTCTTCTTTTTTGCAGTCCCCTGCCTCACTAACTCCATGGCTCTTGCACAGAATTAGCTCTACAGGCAAAAGATGTCTTCACTGCACGCTCTGGAGTGTTTCTATGCTGGACCAAATGAGCAGTCTGTGATCACAGAGTGAAAGATCTCGGTGACTGCTTGTAAGTGTTAGGAAAGGAAAAGAACTAGGGCTTTGCACTGGCAATACAACTGAATATTTGCCAACTCTTGAATAATTACCTTTTCTCCTCAGACAACGTCTTTTGGAACAGCTTATGTGCGTACAATTTTATAATAAAGTAGTCATCGTACACTGTGAAAGTCACATGAATCTGACTTTCCAGGGTGTAATTCTGTGCTGAAGTTCTTCTGGCAATGTAAATGAAGCAAATCAAGCTTTTTTCATAGTTACTCTTCCAATATTTGGAACAAAACTGAAGAACTAATACTGAAATTCTGTTTTCTTGTGTGTTGATGTGGGGTTTTTGTATGTTTGTGGGTTTTTTGTTTTGGTTTTTTTGTGGGTTTTTTTTGTTGTGTTAAAACACCTAGTGAGGTCTAGTTAAACATTCAGTTCTTTGCAGTAGTGTAGTGCTGAAGCGTGCCACATTCCTGCACCTCTTGACCAAGGGCAACCTGTTGGTAGCCGTCTTTCCTACTTATTTCCGAGGATTATAATTGTTTCTATTGTATTTATGACCATGAAAGTGACTTGTATTGTGCTAGTGTTATCATTATTTTCATGTTGTTTTCAATTATTGGTTTCAAAATAGACATTTCATTTGTTGATGTTATTTAATTGACAAAGGGCTTTAAATGTTGTTTTATGAGGCATTCCTGCTTTTGCAAAAAGGAGTGAAACATCCTTTTTAAAGTAGATGTCACATTTAAATTAGATCACATGAATATAGGTTTATAACAATCTCCACTAGATCTGTGTGACATCAGGAAATGCGGAATTACAATTTTCAGAACGTGTTAAGTTTCAGTTCAGATGAAGGGCAGTATAATTCCCATTTAATGGAACATAGAATTGAGATGGAAGTAGGAAGAAGATCCTACTGAAAAACATCGCACTGTATCTGTTTTGAGCTGTAGCCTTTATTTTTATATCCTTGATCAGCATTAACATTTGTGAAGTGGATGTTGATAGGAAATTTAAGTGCAAAATATTGCATAGAAATATGACATCCTTGCTCAGGTGTAAGACATGTTTGAGGAGAAGAAAAGAAAACTGATTTATTGACTATTTCAAGTCTAAGTTAAGATGTCAAGCAAACTTTATGTTACTGCTGTAATGCCAAGATAAGAATTAAGTAATAAAACAAATATTTTGGTCTCTTTGGGCCACGTTAGGATCCCTGCAGCACAAACTGATTTCAGTCAAGTTTCTTTGTATTGTTGCTGGAGAAGCTGACAAGTTATTTTTTTTTATGGGTATAGTAGACTTCTTGAGGATCACTTAGGCTCCTAAATCCCTTATATGTTTTGGAAATTTTGACCTTTGAAATGGCTTACAGTGAATGTGCTGACGTACTAATAACCTGTAATAGTAACTGCAGTCCTGATGCTAAAACAAACAGCATGTTTTTTTCCCAGTAAATCAGGGGATTTTTTTCCTATGTAAGGAGTAAATAAGTACTGAAAGCACGATCACCATTTTACATGTTAGTCTAAAGAGGATAAAAACCTAATGATTTATCTCCAGTATTTCTTCAGTGATAGCATGAAGAAAGCTTTTTTTTTCTTTCTTTTTTAAAACTAGCACTTGGTGTCCCCTGCTTCCTAACTGACCTCATACTTTCTGATAGCTTTCTGATCACATAACTAGTGAAGAGCTTAGCTCTGCTGTCTAGTTAGCCACTACTGACTGATATGCTGCTTGGTTCCTTGTCTTCTCTCACCAACTCTGAAGCCAGGGAAGTGCTGGATTGGGGGCCCACAGTGGAAGAAGCTGTGGAATCTGATAAGATTGTAATTCTGAGAACGCTTATAGTCATGGAAATGGTATCCTTTGTTTTCTTAGTGATTATATCTGATTCATTTTGAGGGAGAAGCACTAACACTCTTGAATTGATTCATCAAGATAGGTAGCATCTTTGTCTCTAGATGAGTATGGAAAATTACCTGACCTTTGATGGATATTTTGATAAAAGCAGACACAGGCCTAGGCTGAGTTTCCAGGAAGTGTAGGCAGAATACTATGATTCTTCCACTTATAACAAAGATTAAGAGCAATTCTTGAAGGGGAGGGGCAGGAATTCTTGCTCAGAGAAGTTGCTGAGAATGTCTCTCCTTTAGAGAATAAGCATATTGTGCAGAACAAATGCAGAGGGGAAGAAGTAATGTCTAATTAAGAGAAATACATTCTTTTTGAGGAAGGCACCTCATTCATATCTTAATAATGGTTAGAGCTGCACTACTGAAATGATTATAGTGTCCCTTCAGAAAATTCTTACCTGGAGGAGCTTTCAAACTATGTGAGAATTTTGCCCCAGAAAAAATAGCTTGTCTTTAAAATAAATGTTACTAAGATTTTACTAATTTTACTTCTTTAAGTCTGTGCTTTTGAGAAAGCAGAGAGTTATTCACTAGTTTAAATTTGAGCCAATTTCAGTGGGATTCATTATAGTGAAAGTAAAGTACATCACTATCATGCTAGACATACAAGTCTTGATCCCTTAGCCACCACATAGCCACCATTCAGGATTCCCAAACCATTAATGGTATGACAGTTCTTTATAACGTGTGGTATTATGTATGTAAGAAGAAATATGATAACTCTCCCTAAATGCTGAAGGGTTTAGAAAAGATTTTTGCATTCAGGAATGCACCTGAACCTTGACTATTTCATATACATTTAAGTGGGTTTGAGTGAAACATAATGTCAGTGGCTGTCACTTTTATTTTCTAGAACAGACAAAGAAAGGTGATTTCCTTAAAACCACCACGGAACATTTTTCATTACAAATTACCTTGCAAAATATTTGTGTCATTAGAGGGAAAAGCATGTATTTGCAGAAATCAGACCACATATTTATTTTAGTAAGTGCTGCTAAACATTAGTTATTAAAGGAAATGCAAAAGGAAGGATCCTTGGGACACTGGTTTGTCATAGTAAATTGTCACCTTGTAGAGCTGATATAAAATATTTCTGCTTCATAAATGGACTTCAATGTACCTTCATAAAAATCTTGTTGTTATGCAGAGCTCAAAACGCTTTAACAAAGAAAAATCATTATTTCCAGGTTAAATGGAAACAGAGCCAAAGAGTTGACTTCTAAATAGTCACCTGGAAAGTTGGTGGACAAAAAGAAATACTCTGTAACTTTTACTGAATAAGAAAAATATAGATACAAGAAGGAGCATTTTTTAATTCAGACTCTTGTTTGTGACTTATTTCATAAAGGAAGTCACATATTTTGTAGCAAACTCAAGCAAAAAGTCATATTAAACATGTAAAACAAGAGGAGAGTGTCACATTAATTATTGTGCGAAATAAACCATTCATTTAATGAATCTTGTTAGTCAGCAAAGTGGTAGGAGACCTGTATATCACCTCAGTTAATTACAGAAAACCTATGTTAACCTTCTGCATAAAGTACTTGTCACCCTAACAAAGGGTAGGCACAAGAACTTAATCTGATATTCAGCAAAGACTAGTGGAGGAAGACATGAGGATATTAATCCTTCTTCCTGGGAGAAGATTGCTGTCAGCTTCAAAAAAAAATTTCTGCCTACTTCCAGGAAGGGGTATCAAATTGAAGCACAAATAAAAGGGTTGCTTGGACAGTCGGGTAAGATCAAAGGGTGGCACCTTTCAGATGTTCTGGAGCATGAGCAAGAGTAAATCAAGAGCAGTGAAATAACAACAATACACTAGTAATTTTGCAGCAAGGGTCGGTACCTTTAGCAGCTGCATTTTTATGATCTAGAATTACTGTGGTACTGCAGGAGGCAAATGCAAATTAACATGATCAGGGCTACAACGATAGGTGTTAGTGATGCAGATTTCTATAAAAGTTACCATCTACTCTCCTTGTAGAAGAAACCCAAACCCAGAATCAAAACATTTCACCTGTGCTGGTGATGCAGACTCCTAATCTATGTTTTAGGTCAGAGTGACACATCTTTTTGAGTCCTGTTTCAATCTGTGTGCATATAATAGCATTTTCACTGGAAGTGGAAGGTGTTGCAGAGTGGTTGCAGTGCTGGTGGGGTCACAGAGGCAGATGAGAAGTCTCACCACGGGAAATGTGATCATTAGGGAAATGATCTGTCATGAAATTCATTGTAATGTCACATTTCAGAACAAAAAGTGCTTCAAAGCTTTTAGCTCAAAAACAAACTCAAAACCAAATCCCTATGACTACTTCTCATACTGAGACAGGAGATTTCACTCATAATGAAGAATGCTGGGAGTGTCTGACAGTGTGTGATGCTGAGTATTTGAAGTGTTGGATGTTGGTTTCTTGTCCACAGATTCCATCTAGAAGCTTCACAATGCAGTTGCTGGAGAAGAAACCAGTTGGATTGCAAATAGATCCTAGCTTGGTCTCTTTGCTCGTTATCTTTATGGTACACTCACTTTTCATACGCCTGCTGCTGTTATAATATCTGAAATGCTTTCTGAATTTCAGTTCTTTGATGATTTTTTGCTAAAAATAATTAGATTTAATATTATTTAAGTGTCCAGTCTTTACAATCTTACTGGTACATGTTTTTAATATTGCTTTTGATGTATTTATTAACGTAATGATAAAATCAGCAAGCACCAGCACAGCTCATGCCTTCTTCATAGGTGAAGCCTTGCTATGAGGAAAACAGAGGAGGTTGAGAAGCTTCCTTAGAGCTCCTCAACTCAGACAGGAGGTGTCTGCATGCTACAGAAAAAAAATTAGGTTTAAACATCATACAGTAAAGATTCTCCAGATCTGGGGGGATTCAAAGGATTCTCTGGAGATGCAAGGGTTGTTCATCTTCTGCAGAACCGAATTCCTGCCACTTTTTGGCTTACAAGGCCAGAGGCATTTCAAGGACACATCCAGATCCATTGCACTAGCTTTTTACTGTCAGCAGACTAATAATTAATCATAATGAACTTTCTGTATTTCCTTATATAAATATGCCTTTAATTCAGAATAGGAACTCTTATTTTCAATGACACTTATAATCCATATAGGGCAACTTTATTGAAAGCAACTGATTTTCTGCTGTTCTCTAATTTTTGTAATTCTGTTAAGCAGACAGAAAGAATTTTTTGTTGTTTTTTTTTTTTTTTATTTAAGTTGAAGAAACTGTATTGATAGGAATCTTTTTCAAAAGCTTAATAATGCAAGCTATGAAATAAAAAAATCCTTAAAAAATTGTAGGGCAGATAAGAAATATGATGTGAAATGCCCAGGGGTAAACATCTTTGGATCTCTTCTGCAGGTGGTAATATGCTCTAAGCTGTCCCTTGCAGACCTGGCCCTCTGACTTCCAGGGAGATATCCTGGCACGTGTTGGTGCTCCCTTTCCTCCTGCAGATTCAGGCTTCTTTCATGCAGCAACCAGAGTATGGCAGAGGGAGGTGCTTCCCCTTTGGTGTCTGGTATGCTTGCTCTGGACCTGTAATCTTGGAAGTGTTTTCAGGTTTGTTGGTATAGAGATAGTCATCCATTTCTATTGATGCATTCAGGATGAAATCTGAGGCTACTTGGGTGCCTCTTATCATACTGTGCCTAAACCTGTTAGACAATGTATGGTTTTTCCAGTGATTGTATTGCTCTCGTTTCAGTGAGTCACCACTTTTTATCTAAATATGGACTTAGTTTAATGTCGTGTTGCAACTGACGCTTTTTTACAGGTAGCAATATGCAGATGCGGTAATTTGGTTTTACCTCTGTCAATTTTAAAGTTGGTCTGAAAAAATCTTTCTTCATTTCATTCCCAGTGGTTTGGAAGCACAGTAATCAAGTCTGTATTCTTCTTTGTGAAGACAAGGCGCACATTCATAGAGTCTCACTGCAAATACCACTAAGTTAGACTGAAAAATGGGCGTACAAAGAAACAAAGTTAATTCACTCAGTTTTATCAAACTCCCAGTATACCTAACCAAAGGAGTCCTTGCACAGTTTAAGGCCTTGGTAGAGATTTACCATGAAGAGCTCCTGTCTTATAACTAGGTGTTTGGTTAGTCCTATAAAAATCTATGCACACTTGGTATTAGAAAGTGAGAGATGAGAGGATGTTACATAAATGTAATGTCTTGAAAATAAATATGCTATCTTCTAGGTATAATTTAAACAGAGTAAAAGTTACATCTCCTCTGAAATCCCCAGTGTTATTTCTGCAGAATATGGGCACTAGTGTTCTCTGGGATAAGTGTTGTTTGGAAGTTAACTCTAGGAGAAAACATTTGACAATGAGCTGAAAGAAAATATAAAAAACCCTGAAATTCTAGAACCTGTAAGGAAATTATGTTAACACAATGTGCAAGCGTGTGCCTGAGACTAAATGGAGAGGCAGCAGTAAAGACAGAGAAAAAAAAAAAAAGCTGGGTTATGAGCGTGTGTTTAGGTACTAGAGGTGTTCTTCTGAAGCTGGAAATCCATCTGAAGTGATGCTAAGTAAAGATAATATCAACAGCCGCAACACCAAAATGAAGAAGAAATTAGTTCAGGAAATAACATAAACCATAATAAATTAACAAATTATTCCAATGTATGAGAAAAACTGTGAAAAACTTGGTGGGTCTGCTAGATTGTTAAAAAGTAATAGGAGCAATCAAACAGAAGACTAAAGCTGCCTTTTTACAAAGTTTTCATGCAGTTGCCCCTGGAGAGATTCCTGTTCACTGCTTGAAGTATAAGGTAATGTTTGAAACCAGGGTTGGCTACAGTCTGTTAGGGGTGTGGGAAAGGGGACACAGCAGTGTAGCAGCACAGGGTGTTTGCTTCTGTGAGCAGTGGGAAAAAGAAGAAATGGGACCTGTTGCCTTGTTTTTTAATGCCAAACTTTCTTTTAAGAAAGAAGTCTGCATAAATCTTGTGAATGTTGTCTTTAGGAAGCAAGCTTCAGAGCTGAATGATGTGAGATTCACCCAAAATTTCTTGAAGGACTTATGAATACGAGCTTGCAATAAAAAGAAAAAACAATTCCCTAAGTATCAGTTGATATGGTAGAGGTAGTCGGTGTACTACAGTAATCATCTTTTTAAGGGTGGCTCTTTGGACTTTAGATCAACGAATATTCAGTAATTAAAGAATACTTGAAATAGCAATAGCAGAACTATAAAAGGAAAAATTACTTTGGATGTTTGTGCTGGGCAAGTAAGATCACCCTAATTCAGGACAGCCACTGGATTTTCAGTGTAATGCTCATGGAAGGTAGACTACAAAGAGTTGTATTTCTTAGATAACGGTATCATACTGTGAGGTACCATGAGGCTTGCGTCATTGCAGAGGCTGCTTGTGTAGTGCTGTGTAGCTAAAGCAGCATGCTAAAAATGAAAGGTGAGTCATTAGGGCAACTACACTTTCTGGCAGTTTAGTTTTGCAAAATTCTATGTTTTCAAATTATGTAGGCTGAAGTGTTAATATTTTTGTACATTGCTACTATTCACTTTGCTCAGTGAGAAGGTTTACTCATTTGTGGGTTGACAGGCAGCCTTGCCATGGGAACGGGAAGGTGTTTGCTTACAATGCAAGCTGAGAGATGGTTTGCTAAGTACAGACCAGTGCTCTGCAAAATGGAGATAAAATTAAGGCACCCACATCCTGTGACACCATATAGTTCTTGCAGGCTGCCACTTGCCAGGAAATTGAAAGAAGCCCATTAGGTCCAAACACTGTTAAAATACCAAAATGCTTGAAAAGTTATGCTTGGTTTCCCTTATACTGTGTACAGTTGAAAGCATGCCTTGTGAGCTAGATCTTCTGCTGATGCAACTCAGTCTCTTCCTGGTGGTGTCAGAGGAGGAGCAAAAAACAGCTCTGGCTACTTGTCTGCCATATTGGTTTTGCAGGTGAACATGAGTACATTCCCACAATTCGTAATTAACGCAACCCTTCTTGTACATCTATAATCATTATTTGCTGTTGGTTCCTGTGTCTCTTCTTATCCTTGTTCAAAACATGTTAAATATGCAGCCTTAAATTATTAAAAAAATTCAACTGTGTTCTAATTCTGGAATATGTATACATTTCAGATGAAGTTATAGACTAGGTGAAAATGCACTTTTTTTTTTTTCTTGTGTTTGGCAGGAGTAATAGTAGAAACTTAAATTTTTATTTATCTTTAACAATAAACTATTAAATGGGACTGACAGGGTCTATTTTGGAAATTCCTCTGAAACGAGTAGGTTATTATCTGAAAAGAAACATAAATTTTCATTAAGCTTGCTAGTTTACCAGAAGTCAAATAGTGTTCCCCCAGTGAAATCTGGTCAAGACTAGGAAGATAAACATTGTGCCATGGTCACGTGTCACAGGCTTTCTGGGCAAGCAGATCTAAATTACTATTTCTGTAGAAGGCTGAATCAATCTCTTTGATCTCATCACCTCTGAATCTCAGAATTTCTGATCAAGTTGGGAGAGAGATAGCAAACTGTCAAGGCACCCCAAAATAGGCAACCTAGATGGCAATTCTGAAGCAACTGCAAGTTCATAGTGAAACTCTGGTGTAAGAACAGGTCAGTGCTTAGGCTATGGAGACTGAACACATCTTTTAGATGGGGATATTTGTGCAGCGGAGACATTGTCAGTGTCACGGACCAGTTTCCTTGAGTGTGACATAAGCAGATACATGATGATAAGATAATGAACAGAGCCAGGCAGGAAGGGATCAGCACCTTGAACACAGGACCATTGTAGTTTAGGGGTAGCCTGCTGAAATTGCTTCAGAAGAAGCAGAGAATCAGGAACTTCTAACCATTGGGAGGATGGGGACGGGGAAGGTAAGAATAGCCAATCACATATGACTTTTGCAGTTTTAGGCTTCCCAACACAGAGTAGCATTGTCTAATGCATGTGCAGAAGGCAGTAGGGTCCTGCAGGACCTGCAGCTAGCCCCAAACCCCTCTTTTAGCCCATTAATGTATCAGCCCTGCATCATAAGCTGTTGTAAGTGTCAGCATAATGCAGAGCCTGGGAAGGAACACATGAAGACAGTGTCCTGGACAAAGTTACTGCTAGAGATCAAACACATTTAACAACAATTTTGTTACTTTTAAGTGTTCAGATAATTTTTCTGCCCCTTTCCAGTGAGGTGGTGGATTGCAGTGGGTTTTATTTACTTTATGTGACATCTCTACACCTCTGCCAAACCAGCATATGAAGAATAAGTGAAACTTCAAGATGACTAATGGGTAAACACCAACATTGACCTCTCAGTTTTGTCCTCTAATGTCTGAAGGCAGAAACTTAACAAGACAATGGGAACCCTCCCATGGTTAAGCCACTCAAATCTAAACTGAAATTGATTTATACTGAAATGGGAGTTTGACCATGTGGCTGATTAACTGTAATGACTCATAGCCAAAAAGAACGTGACTATAGGGTACAGCAAAGCAAGACAGAGAGGCCCCTGAACAAGCAGTAGCACAACAAACTGCAGAAGCAGGATTTTTACAACCACATTTGGTAGCTTAGTGCCAAAGCTCATTAACATTGATGAGGTAAAAGATGACTTTCATTAGCAACTGCCAATAACTTAAAACTGAAAGACAAAACATGCTTGGCAATTAAGCCATTTTAGCATTATGTACCTTTGCACAAGTAAAAGCACCTGCACTCCTGGCTGGAGAGCAGATGCTCTGGCAAGAGGCCCACATTCCTCATGTAATGTAGACCCTTGTTCACAGGGAGAAAGCCATGGTCAAATAGATTGTAATTTGTCTGATTTGAGAAGTTCCCCATGATACCAAGCGCAGTGGGATCCCTTTCAGCCATCAGTCACTTACCTCTGCAGAGCCAGCTCCTCTGCTACAGCCAGCTTCCCAGTCAACCATGATGGGGGATGAGCAGGGGGGATGTCAGCTCAGTGTAGGAGATGTTGGGGACCTCAGTGCCATTTCTTGCATTCTTTGGAGAATGCTTTTGTAAAAGTTCCATTTCGATTCATCAGAGAGCCATATTCCTTTGGGGCAGCTATCTGGCCCAGACATCTGCCAAAATTAATTGACAGACTTTAATTCAATTGTCTTTTATACCATCTGCTGTGGCCCTAGAGGGTTGGCTACTCATCCCCTAACAGAAACACTCTATGTCCTGGGTAGGGAGTTCCATTACCGTGTTCCTTATATTTTTTTGGAGTTTACTAATCTTTGTAAAAGTTTACTTTGGCCCTGTAAACCTAAAGAAGACTGATGGTTTCCTGCCTTATCTCTCACTACACTATTTTAGATTGCTTTATGCTGTCATTGCTGCAGATGCTGTTGATCTGTCCTTAATTTCTTTGGGTCTTGGTTATGTAAATGTACATAAAGAACATAATTTATTTCCAAAAGGAAAGAAAGACATTGTATTGTGTTAACAATGCACAGTTGATTGATTTTGTAGCAGGGGTTGCAATGGGCAGAGCATCGTGCATTCTTGACCGTGGAATTTCCTACAAAACAATCTTGTGCAGCAAAATGGGAATCCGTAAGCTAGAATTTTACTTTGTTATAGATTTTTCAAAGTTTCTGGATGTGAGGGTAATCTTGAAAATCCTAACTGAAATGCTGCAGCCTGTTTGAGTCTTTGGGTATAGTGGTCTCTGTTGCCTTGCTGATGTTGAGCACCATTACAGATTGTCTTCAGAATTTTAACATGAATGAAAGTGCCTTGAAATTTTCAGTTTGCAGTATGTAGTGTTATAAAACCAGACAAACTGACACAGAGTTTGGCTGTGCATGCTGTAGATTGCGCAGGGTTTTGATCATAGTTCCATTTATCCATGTATTCCTAACAGCATACATGTTGGTGCAGAGCAGCCCATGGAAAGCCAGGTGATTCCACACCGGAGCTGGTCTACATGCACGAAGTGGCAGGCAGAGAAAAGGCTCACATGCCTTCCTGAGCCAGCAGAGATGAATGCTGAATTAAGGACTGTCAGTCCCCATTTGTATTTGTTGCTGAGGTGATATCAGGGATCTGTTACATGTGTACAGACCAGACTCTGCAGCAGTCCCAGTTCAGAACATCATCTTAATTCAAACTATGGGCTTAATTCCTACTGAAGTCAATGATGAATTTGTGTGCAGAAGTGCCTTCTTGAATACCTACCAGAAATTTTGGTCTTTTGTGGTTTGTTCATATCAATTTTTTGTGGCATATGTATGAAATGCCGTATAGATGCTAAATAATATCTCCAAGTGCTTTAATCTACATAACTGAAAAATGTCTTATATATTCCCTTAGTTAAAATTGAAAGAGCAGTTAATTTTACCAGGTCACGTGGTCATAAATTCATCAGCATTTCAACCAAATGCTGTTAAAGTATATACTTTGAAAGAATAAAGTATTACCCACATTTGCACACACTGTGTCTTTCTGCTTCAGCTTTTCCATCTGTCCTCACAGAATACCTTACACTTGCTGCTTCCAAACTGCTCCATCTATGCGTGTGTGTGTATACAAACTGATACTTGTTTTACAGATCAAATTGGGTTTCTGACCTCCCACTTCCAACTGGGAGTTGTTCTTGATATTGTCATAAGATATGTAACGGTACTATATACATCTTTCTTATTATTAGACATCAGAAATGTTTACAGGTCTGCTGAATTTCCTGGTTTGTGCATTGCTGTGCCTGTATAAAGAGTGTAAAATTATTTGGAGCATGAAATTGGATGTTTTCTTAGCTTTGGCCTGAGGGCTTTCCCTGGGTCCCTATACTTTGAAAGGTCCATAAAATGATTTTCCTAAATAAATTCTTGCCTAGCATCTTTATCTAGTATCTGATTTTACTTTTCTTTTCCTGACTGCTAACTTAATATTTTCAAAATAAAAAATGGAAAAAAAAGTATTTATGAAATGCTAATGAAAATTGCTTGCCACATACAAAAGATGGAAGCATAGACTGTTTGTGTTCCTTTTGCCTTGATTTATTTAAAGCAATACTGAAATTAGTCTCGTTCAAATCCTGAGGAACATGAACTTCAAATTTCGCAGTTTTTTAGAATATGGGGCACCACAGTGCCTGTGAACAGAGTGAAGTCCTTCTATTCTGAGCCTATATTTTCATCTCCTGAAACGTTTGACATACACTGTCTTTTAGAAAAGAATGATCAGCACAGGATTTAAAGCAAAATCAAATAAACTGTTTCCCCTCTTTTTGCTTATGATTATCAGGTAAATTGTTAGTTAAAGTCAGGGCTCACATCTCATGTTTGTTATAAAGACAGTAGCAAACAGGGAAAGAGAAAAAAAGGACACATTTAAAATGCGGGTAACTTCCCAGAGTTGGGCACCAAAATTGATGATCTGATTTTTCAAAAGAAAAATAAAGATGGAAAAGGGATTGAGAAACCATTTTCACTCAAAGTTTTTATTCAATTTAGGAGTTGTGCATGCTCAGCTCTCTCCTGAAATCTGTTCATCATTGCTTCTGGCATGACATGAAGTACAGGTCCCTTCTTGATAGCGCTGGCTCAGCTTCCCTGAAGGGGCAGAGCCCAGGTTTTGCAATCCAGATTTTGAGACAGTGAGAGGCTTTTGTATGTGCATGCACAGCATTCTGGGGAGCTCAAGTTCTACGAGTTTCTCTCTTTGCAGCCCTATGACTGTTCCTGATTATGCAATCAGACGGATGTGAGCATATTTTTTTTATAGCACTTTCAGATCCCTTGTCTGCAAACTTCATCATTTTTAATGAATTTCTAATTGCAATATGCCAGTTTAGTAGGATAGTGCCACTATCTCCACTTTGCATGGGGTGTTACAGAGACAGAGAGATGGAGGGTGCATCTGACCACTCACACAGTAGTAAAATGTGGAATCCCTGGTTAGGACTTGGTCACAGTCCCAACTTTCCTCATGCTGCCTGAGAAAAAGATGGATTTCAGGTTATATATCAAATGTAGGAAATTTTGATTAATTTAAATGCTGGTAATTTCTGCTTTTCAATAAAAAAATGACTGATTCCATATTAGTTTATAAAGGAAATATATATAAATTTTTAACAGATTTTTCTAAAAGATACTGATATGCGTCACTGAACGATTTACTTATCAAACGATTTTTGCATGAGTAATGGTGGTAGAATCTGACCCTTTTATGACGCTTTCTATCAATATTTTGTGTGTATATTTTACTGTGTTTTAACTTGTACCCTAATAAGTATACAGTTTACTTAGCTGTTGATCAGTGCATACTGATTGTCACAATATTTTAGGAACAACAAAAATGTTATTCAGTAGCATATTTGATGAATTATATTAAAGTCTGATCATTTCTGGCCTGAATGTCTGGAGGGGAAAAAAAAAGTCAGTAGTAACCAAGTAAAATCACTCTTCCTTGAAACAAAGAGAGTTTGCTGGCTGCAGCTGGCAGCCCCAGGAGGGTGAGGAAGCTGCCCAGCAGGCAGAGTTGGTATGGGAACAGTTCTCCACTGAGCTGGCTGGTTTTTTTTCCCTCTGTACTCTTTCTCTTTTAAGAAACAGAAGCTAGATGTCTATCAGCCAGTGCTGGTTAAGATCTTCTCTTCATGCTGGAAGAAATCTGGGTCATAGGAGATGACTGAGACTAGCAGGATAGTTTAGAGCATTGTTGCTTGGAGATGTGAAGCTGGGACTTTGGCTCATGGAGCCCAGGGACTGCTGAGGGTCCTGTTAAGCTTGGAGCAAGAAGCTGTAGAAATACAAATGACAGATCTCTGGAAAATGAAATTTTTGTGCCACATCTTTGTTTTGATTTGTGCCTTTCTGCTATAGTTAAGGATCTTTCAAAGGCTGGGGCTGTGCAGGCAGAGTAACTGAGCGCAGTAAAACCCAGCGCTGTGCACTGAAGGTACAGAGCAATGGCATGTGCATTACTCTGCTGTGGAATCAAGCAACTATCTTTTTTTAAGCTTGCACAATCATCAGAGAATTCAATTAAACAGTCATGTCATTCTTGTGAGCAGATAAAGTCAGTTCCTCATTCTGACTCCAATGTGCTCATCTGAACCATGGGACCTATTCTCATCAAAGACAGCAGCTGACTCGCCCCAGCTTTGGGCTCTGTAACAGGGATGCTTCAGTAGCAGCAAACATCAATGGAGCTCTCAGATCACCACTCCTATGAGCCACTTGGCATCTCCTGCAAGTGTGAGAAATTTGGTACTCAGGGCACTATCTGAAATGTGTGATTTTTGCAGCAATACTGAATTACTGGGAGATTCACCTTGGTGAGGGGAAGACATGTCCTCTGGGAACAGTGTATCTACCGCCTGTGCATTTACTTGTGTCACTAAACTAGAGGGATTCTGTGACTGCAGCTTTGGAGAGACTTGTGGGGCTCTGAGCTGTTTCTGAGCAGCCTCCAGAAACACCCCACTACAGCTTTGCAGCAGTATTTAACGGGTCTCTGGTGGGTTGTTGCTCTGTGGCTCGTCACACTCTGGTCTCACTGGCATGGGGTTGTTTGCCACCTTGCCCTACCCTCAGCCCTTGGACAAGGTGAAGCCATGGCACTACTATGGTACCGTTATATGTCCTTTTTCATTTAAAAAAAAAAAAAATCTGTAATGCATAAAAACCAAAGTGGTTTCTTAGGGACTATCCATTTGTGATAGTAAAAGTGTGGATTTGTGAATTTACACAGGACTAGATTGTTGTTTGGGGATCCTGTTTGTAGCATAGACATTTTCTAAGAATTTGTGAATGCCTGTCTCCAGTTTTGTGGTTTGTTTGTTTGTTTTTAAGTCTTAATATTCCCTTTGTAACAGTGGAAATATTCCTTTCCTTTTCTCCATCTTGTCTGACTGAAACCTTCCCAGGCATAAGTTGTTTATGTAGCGTCCATAGAACACAGCACCAAGCAGTTATGGTTGGGATTGAGGTATACTGATATTTCTGCATTATAAATAAAATTAAGAGGAAACCACCTCACCCTGAAGATCAGACTTCCACCTAAAACTCTTTATTGGCTCAGAATACAACACGCATCTAAGGTTAAAAAAAAAAAAACCACCCACCCACCCACCCCCGCCCCCCCCACCCCCGCCCCCCCCCCCCCCCCCCCCCCAAAAAAAAAAGGAAAAGAATTAAGGGAAATGTTATGGTCGCTTATCAGAGCCCATGTGTTTTCTTTCAAATTTTGATTGTGCTTTGATCTTATTCTGTAGGAAGGCTAAGTATTTGCAAATCCAGGTGATGTCAGTTGGTGACATAGATGTTCAGAACACCTGAATATCAACTATTTATCTCTGTCATCTGCACTCTTCCCTCAGCTCCCCCAGGCTATTAAGCTATTTTTGTTTGGGTCCTTAACATAGGAACGAATCAGAGAAAAATATTACTACAAAAAGGAAAAGCTCATAGACAGTTGTAATTTCTTCTAAGAAATGTTGATTTCTTTTCAAAAATAATTTGCTGCATCTTTTTGAAAATCACTGATTAGAGTCTCCACTGACATAATTCTCCCTGTAGGTAAGAGCTGTTGATCCAAGGACTTCGTGCTAATAGATCTCCACCAAACAGAAGATGATTTTGATTTCAACAGGCTTTATATTATCAGTGGCTGAAATGCTGCTATTCATACAGTATCAAACTGTTTATGGTTTGAAATTTGAGCTGATTAAAGGTAGTTTAGAGAAATATTTCCAAGTTGTTTCTGTTTTGCAGAGCAAAGGACCCATTTTCTATTGCTGCAAAATTATGTAAAAAGTAACGTGCAGTCAGGAAGAGATCTACACTACCAGATAAGGCTTTTTATCTTGAAGGAACTCAGAGGTAGATAGAGAAGCAAGTCAGATATTTAAATAAACAATGGCCCAATGAGAGAGTCTGAGTTGAAGAAGTTTGCCCCTACCTCACACTCTCACCGATAGTCAGTCAGTTCTCTGCTGCAGCCTCCTTTTGTGGTCAAAAATCTTGAGAACTGAGCTGCCTTCAGCTGTGCTCAGTAGCTCCCCAGGACTAATAGAGTTAGCACTTGCAAAAACATGGGAGTAGCAATTGAGGGGACAATGTAATACTTGCATGTTCTTTCCTCCTTCTGCTTGCCATAAACAATATGCATTCAGCAAATCCAGAACCAGCCTGTCAGTATCATTAAGCAGAGCAGTATGGAGCAAGTGTTTCTTTCTGCTCGTGCTAGATGTGGGAAAGGAAGATCAAGGAAGGTACAGCAGGGCTAGAAAAGTCATAATTAAAATTAGGGACTGGCCCTTAACAGACAAGTTTAGCACAGTATCGACGTGAGTCTGGCTCTTGACTTTATACATGCACAAATACTGAAAATCTACAAAAGGCAAAGCAAACATTAACACAGTTTTTCTTCTGCATGTAGCACAAAATTGCCAAGCAAATATCACAGCTAATCTTCCATTCCTCATGTATAGGTGTTTCTTAATGACTGTGGGATAGTAGCCAGTGTTTCACAGTTGAAGTAACTTTTACATCAGTGTCTGGTACTCTCCCCTCTTGCAGACAATTCACATGTACTTCCTGCAAAGCAGCCTGGACTGTATCCCAAAGATTGCCACCCCCCCGCTGTATCATACTAATGAACCTGTACAACTAAAAATAATTACAAATGCAAATTTGGTGAAAAGGAGTTTTAATAGGGAAATTTCATGACTGCACTAGAGAAGTTGTGGTTTAGCACTAAGATAGGTCTGATTGCTTGAGCATGTGGGTGCTATGGTAACTCAGTTTCACCATTTGGAAGCACTTAAGCTCTAAACCACAGTATGCTGCACCCTCTTCCTTTTGAGTAGGGTTCTGTAGAAGAAAAACAGAAGTAAACAGCATGAGAGAAACCACAGAGCAGCAAAGGCGTCGTTAGCTGTAGTTGTACAAGTGGGTTACTGTAGTTGAAGTCCTCCTATGAAGACTGAGGGTGTAATTTAAAGTGCAGCGCAATTGATAGAAATGCCTTCCTCTGCCTGCTAAAAGCACAATATTCCTGGACATTTATTTTACGTTTCCATGAACTGTATACATGGAAGAAAGTATTTGAATTGCTCTACTTCAGATTTATTGAAAAATTCTAGATATCACTGGTAACAAACATTTCTATGAAACTAGTACTTCTTGAGGGAAATTTCTGTTTTTCTCTGTGTTTTTATTTTTTTCTGGAAATATTAAACTCAAATTTATTTTGCATAATCAGAAAATTAATTTTTTAAAATAGTCTGAAATATTTAATTTGATTTCAGGTTAGTTGAGAAAAAATATTATTTCAGTATTTTTCTTGTGCTTTTCTTCTTATCCTTTCCTTAAGACAGGCTCTGTATGTTAGCAGAAGTTATGCTTGCTATTAATTTGTTTTAGCTGATGAATGTTGACAAACTTTGATGTTTGTACTTCCTCTTCTTTCCTGAGGCTGCAACATTGTGTTCCTCCTTGTACCTGCCAGCTATAAATTCTTCTTAATTCTATCTCTTTCTTCTGGCTGCTGCCCTTGTACCTGATTGCTGGTTAATTTGAATTTTTCACCTTCTCCAGTGCTGTAAATGCTGCTTAATGCTTATCATTGACCCTGAAATGGAGAAGGAGAAAGACAACTCCTGTCCTGGAAGCTGGGCAGCAAGGAGAGGGTCCTAGATGTTGGGAAACAGGAGCAACCATTAATTTCAAAGGTCAATTTTTCTTAACAAAATAATACCACATCCTATCATATTTAGCTGTAGTGGAGGCCTGCACTTATTCCTGCAATGTGGTTTGCAGGAAGACTATGCCTTCCACAATGCAATTCAGGTCTGAGCCTTTGGCTTCCCAGATGTACACTTTAAAGTATATATTTAAAGTAAAATATATTTTCTTTAAAGGTAGTTGGAAAGACTGACAGGATCTTATTTGATGATTGCAATGTGTTAAGGTGCCGCTATGAGGGGCAATTATTAATGAACACGTATAAAAAGAAATATTTTGAGAAATTAAAATAAAAACTATTTTAATTATAATTTTGGAGAGTCAGCATGAGCGTTACATCCTGATGCTAAAAGGAAACAATTGACATTTCTCAATCAAAACTATTTTGAATTCCTGTTAAATTAAAATTTACAGTTTCAACTTTTTATCCCTAATTTCTGCTGAAAATAAATATTGTATATATTGCTTGTGGGAATAGAAATTCTAATAGCTATTTAGTTTTAATTCTCAGCTACAGTAAATGTATAGCATTCCTATGATTGCTGTAGGGCTATGAAGATTTTTACCAATTAGATCATGAATTACTTTGAAGCGATTTCATGGCTGCGTCTTCAATGACCAAAAGTGTAGGCATTTTTTTAGGACCCTCTGAAATGTCCCAGTTACCTGAGAAGTTTCTACATGGTAAACTCAAATGAATAATTTGGGTTTTGACTCAGAGCATGCAAAATTTCACATATTTTTGATGTGAACTTTACATGGAATTCTTTTAATCAGTTTTCAAAAAGCAGCAATTTGTCCAGAAACTGGGAACATGGTGGTTTTTTTTTTTTTTTTCTTTCCTGGAGTTAGTGATAAAGAATAAAGTGTAATTCTGCAGCCTGTGATTATGAAAGCACTTCAGCACACATGATCCTACCTATAAAATTTGAGGGGTCCTCTGTGGTATAGAATTACTCAGATGTTTAAGTGTTTGCTAGCCTATTCATAGATCTGCCCAGATTTATTTATAAAGTAGCAATGGATCCATTTATTTTGTGTTTGCAGCAAAAAGTAGTAACATCTCTGGCCCTGATGCTCATTTACTTTAAGGTCCCTTTAGTTGGTTCTGGCAGCACAAGGGAGCCTTAAAGTAGGTGTGAATCACATCCTATCCCACCTGAAGTTTAAAAATAAATCAAAGAAGGGCGGCTGGCAGCATTTTGTAAGGCTCCTTGCCTTACTCACCCTTCACCTCCCACCAGGAACTGTTCTTTTTTTTGCAAAGTAGTATAGGCTTGCAGTAGAGCTAATGTCTGTGCTGTTTGCTAGAAGACCCCCTCAAAGAGTTTTACTCCATCTGAACAAGTAGACCACATCCTGTTGCTTTCTGTGCAGATGCGAAGAGCCCTGACCCTGCTGAAGCAGTGCTGTTCAGCTGTAAAAAGAGGGAAGACAGAATCTGGACCTACACTAGACGCTTTGTGTAAAGTGCTGCTTGATGGGGGTTGCTGGGGTCTGTCCAATATGCCGAAGGGTGGAGAGATCCTGGGAAAAGGGCAGCAGCTCTGCAGAATCACTAAGCATTTTTCCTGTCAGAAAACCCCAACTGCCTATGGATTTGCAGACATAAGGCTGAGAGGAAGGATTACTTCCTCTGCCCCCTCCCCAGGTCTGGCAAAGACACGTGGAGTGCAGCTGGATGTGAAGAGCCAGCTGGTATGGTACCACACTAGATAAAACACCAAAGGCGTTATTAGCAGAAGGGGATCCTCCTTGCCATGTTTCTCTATCCTGTGTGCATGAAGGAATGCAATACTGCAGCGCTCCTGTGCTCAGAGGGGACAGCCTGAGCTACTGGCATGCAAGCACAGTCCCTTGCTCAGCCCAGCAGGAAATACAAAGCCAAGGCCCATTTTACCCACTGTGCAAATTAAGCAGCAGGATGGAGTTACAAGGCATGTTCCCTGTCATCAGCTAATGTATTTTTGCCCATATAAACATGATAATGTTTTTAGACTTTTAATGCAGATTCAACGGTACCTCCATCTTATCAGCTGGAGTTTCCTTTAATAACACACACGCACAGGAAACGTGTGCTGGCGCTTCCTTCTGCTCGAGAAGATCAGACCCTGGACTTACTTGGAACACAGTGTCTTTTAACATATCCTAGGTCTGAGTTGTCTTCTGTTGAGTCGCTTGGTCCTGCCAAGTGGAAAGCGTTTTCACTTTATTCTATCTTTCCTGAGAGGACAGCAGCGAGCAGTAACGTCTTATACAGGTGTGACCACAGTTCACTGCAGCAGGTGCAGAGTTACTACTGCAGCAGTGATATAGCAGCTCCCGTACCTCCAAATGTGACCTGTACATCCTTCTGTCCTTGAGGTTTGAAGTATTTGACTTTTTTTTTTTTTTTTTTTGGCCACAGTTCTTCCATTTACTCTTCTTGTTGAGCATTGAAAGGTTTCTTCAAAATATGGTAATCCCATTTTCACTCCTGGGCCCTGTATGTCTTTGAGCTTTCAGGAGAAAGGGTGGTCAGCTTATCCATTTTAGGTGTATTTCGTTGACAGTCATTCCATCTAAAACCTTTCTTTCAAGCAGCAGCTGCACTCTGCCAACTGGTCACCAGAGAGGAAAGGGAAGGAAAGGGATTAGCCAAGCTCCCATCTGCCCATGGGACGTGCTGGTTGTATCTTTTCGCAGGGCACCTGACTAAGGCCAGATCCACTCAAACAATACTGATGGGTTGCAAATCTTTCAAGTAAGTCAGCAGGAATCAACTGGTGGCCAAATCAAGAGAAGGGAAAGGGAAGCTTAGAAGAGTTCCTTCAGTAGTAGGAACTTTTTGTGTACTTTAATTCTTCTGTTTGGGTTATCTGAGCCTATCCTATGTATATTATCTTAAAAATGTCTTATCACTGGATGGAGTTTAAGATTTGAGAAAAGGTTTGGGATAGTTCCTGTTTAAACCCAGACCAACTTGCTTAGTTTGGTAATCATCAGGCTTTCACACTGCATGTCATATTTTTGGAGGGTTGGACATCCTTATTAAATTTTAAAGATATTCTTAGATTTTAGCCTTCAAGATTGCAGAGTTATGTTTTAGAATATAAACACGAGCAGACAGTTTTGACTTTGAAGTTAACTTTGCTAACCTGAGGTTAGCTCAGGCATATTTGTTAGCCATGGGACATTCTGGGAAAAATACATTAATTGTAGCAATATGACTATTAATATTGGAGTAACACAGTTTGGTGTGTTGGGATCCTTCTTTATTTTCCTTCAGTTTACCTAGTATCTCTCAATAAGGTTATATGGGGCAATGTATATGCTTTGCTGATGAGAGGATTTTTTTAGTGTTCTGGTGCCACCTATTGAATTCTTTTCAACTGTGTTCTATTTCATTGCTACAATATATAGTAGAATAGAATCATAGAAGAGCAGGAGACCTTTTAAATGCTTCAAAGGACATAAAACTGCCACAAAATTCTGATAAAATGCCAGTGCTTATTTGGAGGGGAAAAAAAGGGCAATCTAGGACTATTGTTTTCCAAAGTGTTTTAAGAAGTGATCTACTCTAGTTGACACTGGTCTGAGCAGGGCAGTTGGACTAGATGATCTCTTGAGGATACTTCCAATCTCAAGTTCTATGATTGTGTGTAATATTTAGCATCTGTCACTGTGAGTGAGCAATAAACCTCACGCTATATTTAAGCTGGTAACATTATTCCCAACTTTACAAGGGAGAGGATGGAGAAAATGACTTTCACAGGAATCCTAAGGAAGTGAATGAGGCAACCAGAAATACAACACTGTGACAAGCTTATGAGCCCTCTTTTGCTCATACTATCCTACTTCACTTGGAAGAGGGAATTTTGAAGTATATATTTTTGTCTGCATGATGTTTGCGTTAGAGATCAGTAAATATCTTGAATGTTGATACTTTTTCTTTAAGGTATCAAACTACTGGCTTTTCCAAAATTTTAATTTGTAGGAAGAGATCTTGAATAATGTACAGTCCACAGTGAATTCAACTGCTCACTAGAAAAGTATATCCAAGATTTTAGCTTTTGTTTACATTCATTTTTTATTTCATATAGCTCTGAGCATAAAGAAATTGCTCAGTCTCCACAGATGATTTTGTCATCACTGGTCATGGTTTTTTAATGGCTGTTGTTGGTCTTCTGAACTGTCCATACGGTGTGCAGTATCTATGGTGGCTATTGAGCAGCCAACATGTGTGCTGCTTCTTGTTGGGTCGATAAGGAGAGTCTCAGGAGATCTGCCTATACTGACCTTCTGTGTCAGAGATGAGACACATGGTTTTGATGCTGGCACAAGAACAGGGCAACAGAACATGTATCCTTCATAAGTATTGCAGTTTTTCACATAAACCTGGATTTTAGCTGTAAAGGTCAAAGGAGTTTATTTTCAAAAGAGTAGAGCTACAAAAGTTGTGAAGTACCATGTAGGGAAGCTGAAGTAACAGAGAAATGATAAGCAGTGAAGTACTATCTGAAAAACACATATGCCAAAAAAAAAAACAAAAAACAAAAAACCCCACAACATTCTGGGAAAGAAACATAGTGGGAAAGAACTAGTAGAAAAAGGGAGAGAAAAAAAGAGCCAAATGGGTGGATGAAAGTTTGTGGACAGTCACAGCAAGGAATGTGTGAACAAGTGGGTTTGTTCCTTGCTGAAAGCATAGCAGGCTGTGTTAGAGAGAGATGTCTTGAGAGAACAGGCATACTTTCAGGATGGATTTCAGGATTCTTATGTCAAAGGGAAGCTTCTAATCCTCAAAATAAGTAAAAGATATAGTGATGAGAACAAATTCATTGTTCCAACCACTGCCATTTATTTTTGTGTCTCTTTCTTGCAACATAAATTTTACATTACACAAATGCGAAATGTTTTGGGTCAGGATTTCAAAGCAGAGTGTAAAAATGAGGCTTGTTAAAAGTGTAAAAAGATCACAGCTCCCAGTTCAAGTCAGGAGGTAATTTATAACCTAGAGATAAGAGTTATTTGGAGACATTCTTAAATAGCAGCAGGATGGTCCAGGAAGAGAATTAGAAATCAGTATTAGGGAAAGTAAACAGCTTTCAGGAATGCTGAGCTTGGCTTTCCACCTCCTGTATAGTGAGGATTATAGAGAGATAGGATTTTTCTTGACAACAGAATTAGTGTTGGTATCTCTTCTTAGCAATAAAGTCATTCTTCATTCAGTGAAAAGTCACCTTCCATTTGTTGATATTGCTTGTACTTGTATACCTGCTCTGTGATGATGTGAAAGATTTCGAGGGTTTTAGCTTTTGGTATTGCAAAATATATTGACAAAAATGAAAATATTTAAGTATCCAGTCAAATCTGTCCTGAAAAATGTGATTCAGAGCAAGCCATACAAATCATTGACCTTTTTCTACTATAGATGAACTTCCCACCTCCATGCATTGCTCACCTGATGATATTTTTTCCCCACTGTGCAGCAGGAGATGAAAATCTGGCAAACACCAGCTCTCCTTCCCTTACATCACCTCCACACTCCACATCACTCTCACCTCCAGGCACCACCAAAGGTAACGGTGAATTCAGGACCACGACACTGCTGCTCTTCTGTTTTAGCTGAACTGGCATCTGTGTCCATCACACATTGGTTAACTCCATCACTCTTAAAGCAATCTGGTGATTTATGTTGTCTGAGGTCAATTATATTGCAAAAAAAATTGTTAACGTGATGAGGACCTCTTTAGCTTTTTAAGTTAAATTAAAGGTGGGGATTTGAAACACATTTTTCAAAGAATGCAATTAGAATTCAAGCTATAACATGCTGTTGTTATGAGTTCATGTTTTCCTTATGGACACCCCTTCCCCTTGAGCTCTCAGATGAGAGTTTCATGCTGAGATGTCACAGTGGCACTTCCCTGCAACTCATGCAGAGCCCCTTGGACTCCACAGCAGTATCTGATGAGTGTGGGGAGGAGTTCCTTCCTAGGTCAACAACATGAAAGAAAAGCACCCCAATCAGTCTGCAAGCTGCACGTTAATTCACCCCCTTCAGCTGGTGTTTCCAACACCTGAAATCAGTGCATCTTGCCAAAGGATGATCAAATCTCTTTGCCACAAAGGAAGCCCAGACAAATTGGTGGGAATTTGGAATTAGTGGTCTTGCAGACTTAATCACAAGCCATGCTCTTGCAATAAATCCAAGGAGATGCGTTCCACAGCCTGTGCAGCAACTGCAGAGCAATGTAAATGTGTTCCTTTTGACAGTGCTGCAGGGAGAAATGTAATTCAGAAAGCGGCTGGTAGCCTTTCTGCTTGCAGCTGAACTTCTCACTTTCATGCATTGCTCACCTGATGATATTTTTTCCCCACTGTGCAGCAGGAGATGAAAATCTGGCAAACACCAGCTCTCCTTCCCTTACGTCACCTCCACCTGCACACTCCACATCACACTCACTTCCAGGCACCACCGAAGGTAACGGTGAATTCGAGACCGTAGCATTGCTGCTCTTTTCCTGTTCAGCTGAACTGACATCCACCACAGCCTTCCTGATGCTGTCTCTACCCCTCAGGCTGCACAGCACAGACTCCTGGCTCAAGGAAAAGTGATTTTTAATGCAGACAATATCAGTCCATATATCATATGCTTGATATTTTGGGGATCTGGTTGTTGCTACATGCTACTAAATATTACTTAAGAATGTGTAATTTCCCTGGGAATCAGCTCAGCTGATAGTTGTGAGGAAGGAATGTTTCTTTTTATATTTTTGGCATATGATTGTGTTTAATTCCTTGAAAGTTTAATTTACACTCTCTCTCTTTCTCTTTTTAAGGAGTTGAGTCAGCAGCGACTACACCTGGTAAGAAACTTTTAATTTACGTGACAGAACTGCATTGATGTTTTTTTGTGGTAATTTCTTCTTTCCTTTTCCTGTGCACAATTATCTCACAAAGTGTGTAATGCCTTTTCATTCAGCCCAGTGAAATGAAATGTGCTGTCTTAAGAGGCAAGAATATCAGACAAGTCTGGTTCTGAGTCATGAATTTGAGTATATTTTAAAACACAGCATTTAGCATAAAAGAGGTGCAGTCAGCACCACAAAGGATTATATTCACTGAATGTTCAGCTGACACCTGTTGGACCCCCTAACACCTTGAGCATTCGGTGTGCCTTTGCTTACTAACAAATTCACAGTGCCTCAGTACGAGAGTGCTCCAGCACAGCAGCCCTCTGTTTTGTGCAGCTTTGTGTCCCTCCTTGACTGGAAAGCCTCCAGAGCATTAATGAAATTGCTGTACCTCTCACCACAGGTGTCTCTTCTGCAGACAGCACATATCTCTCCACGCACGCAGGCTCCGTCCCTGCCATGGGACTCAGCAACCCACCACGCAGCAGCACTGCTGCCCTCACCACACGCACTCCCATTGCCTTCAGGAATGCTTCATCAGGTTTGCCGTCTTCCTTTAGATGCCACTCACTGCTTCTGAACTGTAGGGGAAAGCGAAGTAATTACTGTAGGGGAAAACTAAGTAATTCAGCCTCAGGGTAGTCTTTTCCAGCTTATGGTTCATCAAATAGAAAAGGTATCTGCAATTTGACATAGTGGCAATACCAGTATTATTTCTAGGATCTGGTGTCCGATGGCCAAATCTTGTAGTCATCACAGTAGTATCAAAATTCCAGCTGCTGTCAATGAGGCTGTTGCCAAAGCAAGAGCAATAGGAGTGGACCTAAAAGAGAATGTAGAAAACTGTCAGTGGTTTATAAGCAGGGAGATAAGTACTGAGATATTTATAGTAAGTAATATATTGAGCAAGCTATGTGATCTAGCAAATGAACACTACTGGAGTGCTTGCTTCTGAAAGAGCACGAGCGCTATCCATAATTGTATTTTGCTGTAAGAACATGGAAAAATGTTTTAGTTTTTCCCAGTTCACAATTACTGATGCCATTTTTATGTTGACCCCAGCCTGGATTATGCTAAATAATGACCAAAACAAATTGTCCTTGTACATTGCAAAATTCTTTAGTAAGTGGTATATTCCTAAAGATTTGGTTTCTATTTAGATACTAATTTTCTGTTTTATTGAATATATTAACATGATTTTTCTTTCAGCACTCTTCTCTAAATTACAAAAACCCCGGAAGGAAAAAGAAAAGCTGAGAAGGGCTGTAGTTTAAGACATTTCTGATGACATAGCCATATGAAATAATGAATTTTACTTTTTAATGCTGATATGTTGTTTATTTTCTTACAGATGATTACAATTCAACATCCTTGCACAGCACCATCTCACCAGTCAGCATGCCAGCAAACACTGGGATCAGCCCCAATCACACAATAGGTGACAAACTTGCACACAGTTATCACAATTATGATACCGCAAGCACCAAAAATGTGTTAGAATGAGGGAATCTGTTTTGAATTTCTTTTATCAAACTGAAGCATACAAATTAGGCATACAACTGCATTAAACTGAAGGGTTTTTTTAGGAATCTTATTAATAGTTTATGAGTAATATTAAAGATATCAGACTTGCTACTTGTCCAGCAAGTGAAAAATAGAAATTATTTCCACACCGTGGCATAGTGGGAGGGCAAATCTGTCAATTATTTGTCAGTACTCCTCTTGATATTCACAGAAATTTGCCCAAGCGGCAAAAAAGTATGAATACATCCAAGATCTGTGTGCTTCTCTGTTTTCCAGTGGCTTCCCTTTTGTTTCACTCACCATAAACATTTTCTTGGGATCTAATATTGTAAGCACTAACACACATTATTATTGCAATTGGGCTGTAAGAAATTACTCAGGTCAATAAAATATATGTGTGTGCTTGAGCAAAGTACATTTGGGAGTTGGACTTTTACCATCTTTGTAACTGCCCTTCAAGTATCTGTAGGCTGCTGTCAGCTCTTTGTGAGCTTAGCTTTTACTTGTGGGTCTTCTGCTCCTAACCATCTTGGTAACTCTCCACTGGACCCTCTCAGTTTACTCTCTCATTAGAGGCACTACTCAGCCAGATGACTCGCAGCCCAGAGGGATGCAAATCTAGGGCCCATCTTCTATGAAAAAAAGTTAGATATCAGTCTCTTTTGGTAATACTTTTAAGATAGTAAGTAATTGTTTTCACGATGAAGTTCTTTGCTCAAGCTTCCATACAGACTTTCTAAATACCAGCTCATAATTCCTTTTGGGTGTTTCAATGTAAAAATAGTTGTAAAATGATCTGTACTGTTGCATACATCTCTTTCCAAAGGTAAGAGTAGCTGTGTAAAAAGCAGATAAACTTTGTTTCTTTAGTAACATTGGATACTGTTCAGTTAGCCATTCCACAGCGTATTTATCCTGCTATAGCTTATCATAGGGAAACAGCTATAGCTTATCATACCTCTATCAGAATATGTGATTTTGAAATATTCCTGTGTAACTTGAATACAGAAGTGTTATTAATAACCAGTTTGATTTGTAGCCAGTGATGTCATTGGAAAATGATGAAAGACACATGATCCCTAAAATAACTGGTTAAAAAATGGGGTTATAGGTAGCTGATGTTTTCTTCCCTTTTTCAGATGTGAGTGGAGTGCTAAATACAATTACTTGTATTGAATATATTGAATTAAAAATTTTGGGCAGTACCAGTTGCATTTGTCCAATGCTCTGTGAAAAAAAAAACATCAAACCTGCTGAGCTAAACCTTCATTTTGTTTTCTTTTCGTATAGCAGCTACCACAGCAACAACTGAAGAGTCTTGTGGTAAGAACCAAACCCTTTATTTTTCCTCAGTCTTGAAATTTGCCCAAGTCAGTAAACTCAAATACAGAAAACTGACAAGTAAAACTTATCAGATAGCATCTCAAGTTATTTTATAAACTGTCTTCCAATTCTGGAAGAGTAGGATTAAAGTTATTAACATTTCTGGTCTTCTAAACTCCATTTACAGTTCTGTTAAATTGACTGTACTAGGCTGTTGATTTCAGGGCTGCAGAAGAGATCTACTTTCATTCCACTAGGCCGTCTCTAATTTTTCCCCATCGTGCTGATAAACATGTGCTGCAAACTGCAATTCATAACTAAAGTAAAACTAAAGTTTGGACACTGGTTTCTCTCTCTTCAGAATTAGAGACCTCTCCTTTCTAATTTTCAGGAATAGACTATAGCCATTATTTACAAAATGGTTATGAAATTCTTAATAAGAAAATTTGACATTTCAGTTCAAACAAATGATTGAAAGTGACAAAGTATTTCACATTGAACTGACAATTTAATTTAAAGCAAATCTGGTTCTGGAATATTAATCTTTTTAATTATCTAGTTTTCCTAGCTAGAGAATTAGTTAAAAGAGTATTTTCCTAAGGAAATTTTCTGTTTTGACTAAACAATTTTTTAAAGTAAAAGATAAATAAAAAAAAAGTCAAACAGGTGATTTTTTTGCTGTATTTTCTGATTCTTAAAACACATATGGTGCTGGGGATGCCATAAAACATGTAATGGTTCTTAAAAATTGTCATAAAATAATTATTTGATATTTTATCCTTTTTCTTTTAGACTTCAGCATAGCAAGTATAAAAGATGAGAATGGTGTGGCTGAAGTTACACTGGCAAATCTCACAAAAAACAGAGAATATGTTATTGTGGAGACTAAGGAGATCTTTAGTGTGAACTCCAGTACAGTAAAACTTCAGAGATGCATGAGATACAAAGTTACAAATTGCAAAGAATACCTTATTATTCCACCTGGTAGGTATAAAAGGGGTTTAGTAATTTCTTCTTCTTCTTTTTTTTTTTTTTTTTTTTAAATTTATTTTGACATGCAGTAATTCAGCTTTCCTAGATCTCTTAGTCTATTCTTGTCTCTTTTGCGAGAATCAGACAGAAGATTTTCATACTTCATGCTTGGTTTGCAAGATATTTTGCATTTTAAAGTTGCACCTTAAAACCTCTCAGTATTTTCTTAAAGTAGGAAGTAAAAAAATGTTATTTTCTCATTGTAAAGGAACAAAGGGAACTTTAACTACGTTGGCCATATGCAGCATGGTTGGCAATAGCAAGACCAGCCAGCACTTGAATGCTACTGTTTGTGCTGGATGTTTTGTGCACTAAAGAGCTTGTTGAATTGAAAGCTTCATTTATTATTTGAATACCAGCATTGTCTTTATCTCTTGTAGGCTTTTTCAATTTTTATTTTCTATTTCTTGTTAAATTCTTTGTATAATATTCTGTGCCAATTGTATCTTCATATTGCAGAAAAAGTCAACAAATATAAAAGAATAAATTGCTGTTTAAGGAATCAATATAGCCAATGTCACAGTGATATATAATATTAATCCTTTTCAGTGAGCAGCGAGAAGCTTTTCGAAGTTAAGGATAATACCAGCACATCTGCAAAGTTATGTTGGAAAGACTCAGTTGCCTGTGCTAATGTGACTGCTAATGTGACTGTTAATGTTAGCTGCAAAGGTAAGACGCTTCTAAGATATTTTAAAATTTGGGTTTTTTAATTCATTTATTTATTTTTAAAAGCAATGTTGATGTTGTCTTTTGATGAGAGACTGCCATTTTGAGGGAAGGGCTGTTCAGAATTTCTGGGATTGCCAGGTTGGGGACTACCATCCACACGCACTGCAGATCTGGGGAAAGTTCAAATCCAGAGAGCTCATTTTCTGAGTTTACAAACTGCAGACTTCTGGAGATCCTGCTTGATGGTCTGAAGGGGAGATGAGAGTTTGGAAATCCTGCAATCTGTGGGTCTGCTGTGAGCTGATCCCTTGCAGATTACCTGGGCAGCTGGCTCTGCTGGATCTCTGCTCTTGGAGCTGGCCAGCCTGAGGAGACACTGGCTCAAAGGCAGCTAGGGTCGTAAGGAAGATATGGATACTGGATGTCCTCATGTGTCCCAGAAAAATGTGTGATGAATGCCTGGGGCTGGAGACATCACGTTTCAGGGAGCTGAAGAGCTAAGAAGCCACTCCAGGGTTCTGCCAGACTCCCATGAAATGTTTTGATTTCTGTGGGAAAACTGTTTTCTTAGAAAGTCAGATCATATGAGCTTTACTGACGAAAAGTAAAGATCTATGCAAACTAAATTAGTATAAAAGAACCTAGGTTAAAAACTAGTCATTGCATTAGGTTGTACACTTTTCTGTTTGGAATATTATGATAGTTTATTACAAATTACGTTGAACAAATATGGTAGAGAAAATCCCAGTTAAGATGGTACCATGTACTTCTGGAGTTGTGAAAAATATTGATAAAACTCTTTTTGTGTCTACAGATTTAACAAACTTTATAGCATTTAATCAACCTTGTAAAGAGCTGAACTATTTATCACCCAACCATAAGTACAACTGCACTGGTACCCTAAGTGTTTTTGAAAAGGAATTTGTCAGCCAAAAGTTCACCATAGAAACAGATTATGGTGGTAAGTGTAATGTTTATTTTGCTTTATGTTCCACATATTTCTGGAGACCCCTACTATGAATCCCACTATCTGTGGTTCCTGGAGTTGAATATATATTTTGAACAGCATGCTCGCCACTCTTAGGTTCTCCTCCAGCTCCTCCCATCTGGTCTCTTGCTCTCAAAAAATAAAAAAAAAATAAAAAAAAGTGCAGGCTTAGTCAAAACCAAATGTTAAATTCTTGATTTGAAGAAAGTTGTGACAGAATAATTACAAAGAATGTCTCCAGATAAAAATGGTGTGTTTTTCCAAAACATTGTCCTTGGAAATAGCTTAGCTTTTTTTTTTTTTTTTTTTTTTGAATTAAAAAGGAAATCAACTTAAATGAAGGAACCTGCAAATTAAAATTCAGGCTAAACATTCAAAGTTTGTTAAAACTGTAAGGAAATCAAAACAATGTATAATATTTGGAGATGTTGGACAATTTTAGCAATATGTGATATTGCTGTATTCACCTTGTTCTGAATTAATTAAATTTATGAAATTAATATGATGCTTTTACATATACTCAGTTTATACTTATGTATAATTTCTTCAAATGAAATAGACTATGAAAAATATTACATGTTGTTGGTATCTTGCTTTAGCATCCAATGAAATTTAATTTAATCAAAGTAGGTAAAAAGATGAATATTTTGCATTTTCATTCAAACATTTCCTTCCCTCCCTGTTATTTTTCTTTTACACAGCTCCAGAAGCACCAGAAAACCTTACAGTAGATTGTGATGCCAGAAAGATAACAGTTACATGGGAGAAACCTATCAATGATTCACAGGGTCCTATAGATGGCTATATAGTGAAATGCAATAACACAAGTAAGTATATGCCTCTTCAGTATTGCATAATTCATTGTCTGTTCTAATATTTACAGAGCACCAAGCATGATGCACTATCAAACCATATTGGAATCTCTTCAAACGATGCGCTTTTTAAAATTTTTTTGGTACGAACGTTTAAGTTTCTTTCCTCTGAGGTTGCTCCAGTTGAACAATGTGGTTATTCAGTTTACCATTTCAGGACACAACTCCATCACCCTTCAGTCCTCATACTTCTTGTATTAAGAATAATTTATGACAAGATTATCTGTTGCCTCATCAGTTTGTACCATGATGCTCTCTGTCCCAGAAAATGCTGCTATAGCTGGCTAATATATTCTCTGAGAAGACAGGGACCTGCTTTCTGGGTAACAACAATGTATTTAAAAGTCAGGGGTCCTAAGTATGGCAGTTAGCATACACATGTTTAGATAGGTAAAGCCAGGTAGTTGTCTTCTACTAAACGGTCACTCCTTTCAGATGTGCAGTTTTAGGTGACCTTACATTTAGATGGATAAATCTGTATCTGTTATACTGGGGCCATGTTTTCCAAGTGTGAGCTTTTCTTCAAAACATGGACTGGAAAATGATGTTTTGAAAATGAAAAGCCTGATACATGATTCCAGGAGATACATGTCAGGTTTAAGCTAGTCCAGGGTTAATTCATTCTTTCTGTTCTCATACTGCATGTTTTGTAAACCTGGACTGCCACAGGAACCAAAGGCTGTCATTCTCCTGTGCTCCCCAGATACACATAATCTCTCCCATTCTCCATGTCCCAAATTTGACCACTACCCAAAAGGGTGGCAGCCCTGTGCACCAGTTTCTGTGGTAGTTCTGGTCTGGCCAGTGTAGGAGTCCAAGGTAGTATACTGGGATGCTGGGAGGTCACATCTGAAGCAGCCCAAAGGAAACATGGAAAGGCCACTGGTCCCCAGTTCTCCAAGCCACCAAAGCCCCAACTGCAGTGTGGGTAATAGCTTCACTCATGTTGCTTCTCATGCAATTCCTTTCTGTCCTGCTTGACACTACCAAAAGCACATGAGATCTATTGCATCATACCTGAACAGACTTGCCCAGTGTGCAGAGTGACTTTTGACATCTGTCTACACACCCCTTCCCAAGCTGAACACAGAAGAAAGCATCAGCCTCTCTTTATCAATGTACTTTATGTTAGTTTTTAATTAAATTCACCCATTTAAATGAAAGCTGAGAAAGTAAAAAACAAAACAGAACAAAACCTCAATTTTCTACCTTTTTGATTGGAGAATATATTTATTCCTCTTCCTGAGCCTTCACTTAGCATTAGTAAGCAAGACAAACCAACCAAGTACAAGGTAATTAAAATAGAAGTACAAATGACAGTGGTTTCAGGTAGCTCTGATGAAGTGTAAGAGTTCCTGTGTTCCTAACATAAATTTCATTAATGAATTTCATTTCTCATTTTTTCATAAAGACGACAAGGATGTCGAGATGACTGAGACTGATTGCCCTGACTTACAACCTTATGACAGAGGTTCTGTATCTGTGACTCCATATACGAGGAGCAAATATAGAAAAGAAAAGATTTTGGGAAAAACTGTATCACATGACTTTACAACAAAATCAGCAGGTAAGTCTCTTCTTTGCTAACTGTTATGAACAAGGCTGATACTAACACGGGGAATATGTACTTTCTTGTTGTACTTCATTATATGTTATTACTGTTAGCCAAGAAACTGATTAACATTAAAAGAATTTTATTGACATTCATATAATTAGTGTTTCTTTTAAAATTAATGTTAATTTATTTTAAATTATGCATTTAGTATTAATATTCTTCTTACATGTAATACTTTTTCAAAAAATCTGCATTTGAAATTCTTGATAAGATTTTAGAAAGCATTATGTCTCAATCTAAAAAAAAGATTCAAATTAAACAAAAAGAGAATAAAAAACATTAGATTTTATCTTTCTGTCATGAAAACTACAAAGAGGTGCAGAATTTACGTTCTGTTCTATAGTTGCTTGTTTGCTCAAAGCAGACCTGCATTACCCAGGCTACACCAATACTGATGTCTGTACCGAGTTTCAGTTAGTTTGGATGCACACCTACGCAGTCAGCTTTTAAGACTCTACGTTAGGTTAAAGCCAAATATGTGCCAACCCTTGTGCTGTCAGAAAGGTCTGTGCACTTTTTGGGGCTATATTTTCAAAGCTTACCCCGGTGGTTGGTCCTGATTCTTTGTTTGCCATACATATTCAATTACTAGAACTACAAGAAAAGCTAAAAAACCCCACCCCCAAAACCAACACACTTTGCAGATATTTTCCTGATGCAGACAAGTTCTATTAGAGACACAGTCCTTTCTATTTTTTTGGTGGTTCCCCCCCCCCCACCCCTTAATATTCAGATGTAGAGTCTTATACTGTTTTAATTCCTTTTTTGAGAAAAAAAGAAACCAACCACAAAACCAAAACCATCCAAAAACCCATGTTTGTTTAATTTCTTCCAGTACTTTTTTAGCTCTAGTTCCACCACTTCCAGACTCAGCTAATATAGAGATACAGCTGTAGGGAAACTATGATGGTTTATACCTGGTAAGATACTAAATTATTTCCTTTAATTTCACTGAATAAGCAAAAGGGGTTTTTTAGTGAAAAATGAAATAATAATTTTATGCTAGTGATGTAATGATAGTTTAAAGTGGTGATTTTTTCCCCCCCCCTAGTAGCAGGAATAATTAAATCTTTTGTTGCTTTTACCACTCCTGAAAAGTATGTAGAAATAGATATATAAGAACACTGAATCTGACTCTATGGAACATACAGAGCTTTTGTATCCAGTTTTACAGACAATCCATGAAAAGCTGGAATCTGCCCATTACTCTGGGTCATTGAACTAACAAATTTTAGTTTATAGTTGGAAGAACACAGGGATTAAAATTCTCTCCTAAAGTACCATGGAAAAAAAAAAGCTGATAAATTAATTGATTGATAATGGAAACCATTTGGTCTGAGACTTAAATGTAACAGAAATTGAAAAATGTCTTTAATTTGTAGACAGCCCTAATCCGAGCATGATCATGGTATTTCTCTCTGTGATAAACTAGTTTGAGCATATTATATTTTGGAGCCCCCACTTTCTGGGGCTCCACTCGTATTTTAATAACTCAGGTAGAGATTACAGTCCACAATATAAGTTTATGGGTCTGAAAAAAACCCTCAGTTCCCTTATTTTTTGAGAAAATAACAAACTTCTTGCCTTCATGAACTAACACTATTTATCAAACCTTCTCCAACTGCTACAACAGTTGATAACATGACCAAGCAGATAGTGGAAGAGTTTTATGGCTTCTTGAACAAGAGAATATATCAGTAGAGCACAACTCCTTGGAAGCAGAAAAAAAATACATTTTATAAAATATTTTTTCATTTTCCACAAACACATTGCCTCCAGAAATGTTCACTTTCTCCTTGTCACAGCTCTTTCAGTACTATGCTGGATAGGAATCTAACAAATCTGCCCTGTGGATAAAAATGAGCAGATATGCTGTAACAACACACTTAGCCAAGTAAAATATCCTGCCGTTCCCCACATGGGATATTTGATCTGCTCATAAAGCCTCACACATCTTAGCTCTTCATATGAAGAAAAAAGAAACTGCTTTTTTTTTTTTTTTTTTTTTTAATTAGCTAGCTTGCAAATTGAAGTGATTTTGAAGAGAATTTCCATGGTGGTGTTCTACTGAAATGTGTCTAATGCAGCTGTCTTATGCAGAAGGTTATTTACTTTCTGAAAAGTTTTATAAGCTCTCAATGAAAGGTCCCTTGGGCTGTGCCCCCAGTCTGAAACCCATTTGCTACAGCATACAAAGTTAAAGTTAGAAAACACAGATTAGACTTAACAGATTCCTTATCATTAAAAAGTAAAAAGTTTTTGTGATTTAGGCCAGCTTTAAGATGATGTGACACTTTAAGCAAAAGGATAGTATTCCAACTCTTAAATATACTAGTAAATCCTCATAGGAAATTTAATTTACAGAAGTTTTGAAACATACGCTCACAGGAAAACTATTTTTTCCCATCTTGTCTGTTGTCTCATGCTCCTTAAATGAGAAAGTCATGTCAGATGCAAGAGGGATAGTTGCCATCGTATTATCTTTGTAGCCTGACTGTCACTAGAGCTCTGATCTTCCCAGCCTTTTCAGTTCCACATCACATCTTTTCCAGTTCAAATATGCCTGTGGTTAACTCAAAATCAGTTTTATTTATCTTGTTAAATTGGGACTGAAATTTTTAAAGTAGAAAATGCATGAAATTATTAAGACAGAAGATAACAAACACACATGAACACATAGAGATGTTGAAATGTTTGGTTTGAAATTATGAGAATAGAACCAGTAACACTTCTTTTGTGAACAGAACCACAGAAAGTGACTGATGTTAATGCAACATTGACAGCTGATAATGCTGTCCGAATTAAGTGCAGAAGTCAAGAAGTGTATGGAGCAAAAAAAGTATTTGTATTGACTTGGGAAAATGATGGAAAAAATGACTCCAAAGACAATAATTGTGATTTTACAAGAGAAAATCTCTTATACTTGACAAACTATACATTTACGGTAAGTAGACTTCTTAAGTTAAACATATAAAATATTGCTGTATTTTCATCATTTAAGCATATTATACTTGATTTTAGGAAAAAAAAGGCAAATATGGTGGCAGAGGACTTAATCTATGGATCTGTAGGCCACAGATGTAAAGAAGTAGCTATTCAGAAATAAAATGTGTATGTGCCTAGCCTATCAATCAGTCCCTTGTGTGCTATTTGACATAGGTTCTGACAGCATGAAAAATACAAGCTGAATAGATTGTACTTGGGATGGAGAGAAATCTGGGGTTTCCATAAGTTTTAAGATAGTTTCTTAAGTATAACTGGTATTTTAGCATTTAAAGCACATTTCATTTAATGAATGTTTGACTGTCATTACAATCAGAGGATAAATATGGGATTTAAGTCTTGAGATAATTGCTCAGAAATAAATTGTTCAGAATTTTTCCCTGTGAAGATTTTTGATGCTTCGGGGACTAGTTTTTGTAAACCAGTTCAGACCCTTTCACATGTCCTTACATCAGCCTTTACAAGCCAGCCCTTGTTTCCATACAAAATATATCATCCTCTGTTTACAAGCTTCAATTTCCTGAAGGCCTCCTGCTATTTTCTCTTCTTTCAGTCATTTCACCCTTTTGGCATTTGTTGCTCGCAAAGCCAATGGTCTTGTGCGATCCCCTTAATGTGGCCAGTAGGAATATTTTTTTATATCCTGATAGCTCTTCTCAGTAAAGTTTAGGTAAAAAAGGAACCAGTAGGAATGAGGGAGTTTTATTACTTTTAGGAATCAATTTCACTCATTTTCCACAATCTTTTCCTCTTTGTTCTGTGTCTGGAGGAAATGCAGTATCAGAGAACTCCAGTAGTCTAGGTTTTGTTCCAAGGCTTTGTCAATATTTTTCTGACAGATTCTGCTCAGAAAGATTTGTATTTAGAAAACAAAGATAAGGTCCTGTAGGAGTAAAAGATGCTTGCATTGCCTCCACAGTATAAGGCCCCTCCACTCTTGTAAGCTTTTTGTACACCACTCGCAGTGAGCAGTTTGCCTTACAGAAGAAATTAGCTTCTGCTTGGCCCTAAACCCTGGCTTCTGCATTGAACTTACTTTGTCCAATTCTTACTGGAAAAACAGAGAAAGCCTTATGGCTTTAACTAGTAATGAAAGGATTCTGGGTCAAGTTATGGAAGGCTCAAGATTAAAAAACAGATCACCTGTGAGAGATGGCAGATGTCACGATTCCCTTCTGCCTGCACACTGAATTGTTCAGGGAATAAACAGGAGTCTACCCAGCATACTTTGTGGTTTAGTGATGTTTTGACCCCTACTGCTGCACCAGGTTTCTGGCTTTCTCTATTTGAGAAGCTTCTTACTTGTTTTCTCTGTCGCCTCTTCTACTCCTCTGGATGTTGCCACATACCATGGCTTTCTTCCCAGCTGCAGAGTTTGGAAACCACCAACCTCCTGAACACGTTGGCCTTTTAGAGCAGCGGGTATGAGCTGGGGCACAGTTCTCTGAATCTTCAGGAGAGGTTTCTGTTAAGGGATTAGGTAGGCTCAGTAAGAACTCAACCTGAAGTCAGCAATGGTGCTGAAAGCCCTTCTCCTCCCCTTCTGGATGATTTGCATCAGGAGAATATTACTGCTAAAGTCACTGTTCTTCAATCCTATTAGTATCCTCCACTGTTTCATTTAAATCTTTGTTTAATCATAAGATTAATTTTTCTTCGAAAGAACAGTGTGAAATATTTGATGTACAAGCCTCAAGCTGCCTTTTAGATCTGATAGGAATTTCTGTTAAGGAAATTTAAAAGATTGGATGATAAATTGTAAATATATTATGAAATATAAACACATCTAAACAAAGTTGGTATTTTAACACCAGTTAAAGTACCCAAAAGTTAATGTTGCAAGAAAATAGCTTATTTAAAAGTTTATTTTGACTTCTATAATTTAACTTTTCATGAATTACTTCCCATACAGGAATTTGTATGATAAATATTTGTATATTTACTACTGAAGTAAGTAAAATAATGGTGTTTCATTACGTATTGCATGGTTATTTTTCAGATTTGAGAGATCTGATAAGAGAGAAATTTGATGTTTTTTCCTTCAGATACCTCTGATTTTGATTTTGTAAAAAGTGTCTGCTATTTCACTAACTTTTTTTTTTTGCAGTCTTCTACATATTTTTGGATCTAGGTTTAGCATCTACATATTTTTGGATCTAGGTTTTGCTGTAACTTAGGTGGAATCCTGAACTGCACTATAAATGGCTATACAAAGATTGACAGCAGATCCTGCTGTCAGTGAGGTGAATTAATTGAAAATAGATGGATGTATTTTGAATATCCATTGTGCTTTGCTTTTTAAAAAAAATATTCAGAAATTTTGAATTGTTATATCTTAGCATCTCTATTATTCTCACCCACTGCATGCAGATCTTAGTGTATAATGGAGAACATAGAGGGCAGCCAGTAAAGAAGAGTATAAGAACCAGATGTAAGTAAATATATACAGCATTTTTACTTTCAGACTTCAGCATAGTATCAAGTAATAGTGTAAACTGTGAATTCTGTTAAAATTGCTCCTAATTAAAAATCCAAACTGCCTTTTTTTATAGTTAATAGTTGACCTGCATTGGAAAAAATAATATTCTCATTCAGTATTAATGTAAGAGATCATGTTGACAAGTCATTGTAATGCAGAATTATTACACAGCTGTGGTTTCTTCAGGAAAGATTTGAATGCAACTAGAAAAAAAATTCTCTAATTTAAATTATTCACTTTAGGATTATTTTCCTGTGTTCAGATCCTGTGTTTCAGGAGCTTAACATTTGTGACTTGTCAGAGATTCCTAACTCCCAGATCAGGAGCAGCTGAGAACTCCACTGCTCAGGTGTAAGGTCACACAGAGCAGGAGACAAATCTGGTAATGCCGAACGAGTGAGTGAGTTGTAGCATTTTGACAGGTGGACATGGAGGGTTTAAGTGAAAGTTTTCTTAACGAAGAAATAAAATTCCCTCCTTTTCTGTGAGCTTTAGAAGTTTTTGGCACTTTGGAATAAGGAACTTAAACAAAAGACTTAAAAATAACTATTTAGTTCTTTTCACAAAAAAAATTCAATGAACCCTGGTTCTAGGAAGCGTACAGATTAAACAAAAAAAAAGGAAAAAATTGTGACTTTTAAATGCCATTAATTATATAGTCAAGAAATAATAAATGTATTCTTTTTCTGTTGCTAGATAATTCTAAAGCCCTGATTATATTCTTGGCATTCTTGATTGTTGTGACATCAATTGCTTTACTACTGGTTCTGTACAAGATCTATGATCTTCACAAAAAAAAGCTTAGGTAAGCTTCATGTTTCTCTCCCTGTCTTCTATAAATGGGGGTTGGGGTGGAGGCTTTCTGTTTTTGCACAAGATTTCCTTATGAGTAGTGCAAAAATGCTACGAGTTTGATATTAATATGGGGAAAAGACATCCTTTTTAATCCTTTCAAAAGAAACTCAGTTTTTGGTGGTTTGTCTGGCAATGCAAATACAGTGAAGTAGATTTAAAATCTCCCTTCTATACCCTTTCTCAGGGTACAGAAGAACTGATCTGCGAGAACAAAATGTCTTGTCACTAGTGTTGTGAAAAAATATTCAAACATCTGAAAAACCTTTCCTTCATGATTTAAGTTAAAAGTAATGAAAATAATACACGCTTTCCTGGAACTCTTTCAAATACTTATTCACCTGAAACAATATCTCAGGGAGGCTTTGTTTATTGTAGTCATCTCTAGGTGACTTGGCAGTTCTGTAGAACAGTGGATGGTGATAGAAGAGTGATCATTGCCTTCCCTGATGACTGTGCCCAGAGCCCTGGAAAGCCAGGCTGACTGTTGCTAGTGCTGTGAAGGGAGATGGTGCAATGTGTGAGGAGGCATTTGCTGCTGGTAGAGGTGGATGAGTTAGGGCAATTTCTTCAGAAAGCTCTCAGCCTTCTGGCAACAGCAGAACTTGGGGACCCATCTCTTCCAGTGCCTTTCCTCTCCCTGCTCTTCCTCTTAGGGGGACAGGGAGCTGCTCTTGCTCAGATGCAAACTTTTGTGCTTAGGGAAGCAGAACTAATTTTTGCTTGTACAGATTCAGAGCATCTAGCTTGCTCTTGGCTACTTAGCATTTAAACTTAATTTCATTATACTTTATGTATGTGTTAGGCTTCTTGTCACTTATTTAGCAAAAGAAACAAAGATGGTGTGAGCAGTCACTCCAGTGAAGAAATTGAAGACGTTTGCTGCAGGTGATATGTACAAAATTATGCAAGTGGTAAAGCTGTTTGATGTGGTTCCCTTGCTTCTCCCCCTCAATAGTGTTCAGAGTATGAAGACAAGGATTCCAGCTACCTCTGTGTAGGGTCTGTAAGTCCCAGTTGTAGCACTTCTGTTTCACAGAGAACTTGTAATGCAGTCTGCTGGTTATGAACAGTCTTGGTGTTCACATATAAAACTGCTTTTATTTAACTTATTATCATATATATGTCTTACTAGTCAAAGCCTTTACAGATGCTTTTTCTTCTTACAGCAATTCTTCTGAAGGCGTGAACCTTGTTGCAGGTGAGCATCTTTGTATATTTGGCAAGTGGAAACAAAATTAGTCACATGTCTTGCTGCCACGTTTGGTTTGTTTACATTCCAGCCTGTATGCATAGATTACAGATGTCAACATGATAACACCTCATTTGGAGAAAAAAACCTTCAGTAAATACATAGCAGAAGTATTCATACTTAAATGGACTGGAAGTTTATCACTGTTTGAAAAACTCTTATTTACTATTTAATTACAAACACAATTTCATATCCCAGACAATGTTGTGATATGTTTAACCCTCAGAGTAAGTCCAGAATCAAATATAGCTTCAATCAGAATTTCCATTCCCTGTGCACTTTTTTCAAAGCAAGAATTTAGACATAAGCCAGTTGTTTTTTGCTGCAAAATTTTGAAGGCTTTCAAATCCCAAAGACTAGAACCCAACATTATGTGAAACTTTTTGCACAAGATTTCAAAGCCTATGAAGGACAGAATCAGTCAATACCAGAAAACTTCAGGAAAAAAATAATTTATGACACTCAAGCCCACAGAAATTAACTACATTAAATGGGATGTAATACTGTGTTGATATTGAAATCCATTTGCTTAGGCACATAGTTGTTAAAAAAAGTATTTTCAATGTAAATGAAAAATTAATAAATGTCTACTTAGAGATGTTAAAACTTGTTCAATCATTAATTTATCATTAAAGATGATATTACAGCTTATTTCAACTCAGAGAATAAGTTGGAGAAAATTTGAAAAAGTAGGCAATACATGTTGTTACATTGGTAAGTTGTTTGCACAGCAATCCGTTTTACCACTGACGATAAATGATCAGAATTGAAGTAGAGGGCAAGGCCATGTCACTACTGTGGGTGTTGGGGCTGTTGCTGTGACCTGAATGTGACAATCGTCACTTTGTACAAAAGCACTGTTAATGCATTGTCCCTGCATGTGGCCTCCTCCTGAGGTGTCTCCAGTCAGGCAGCAGAGCTCAACAAATTCTGTTATTCCTAGGTCCTGTTTGCTCACAGCTGGCTCAGGCGACACCATTTTTTTGAAAAATAAACATGCTTAGTTAAAACAAAGAGGTTTGTCCTTTTGTTAATTTGTATGACAATTCAAGAATCACATTTACTGAAATGTAATTTACATTTTCAAAGTCAGTAACAATAAATGTTCAATGTGTTTGCACAGTTAAAGATGATGACAGGCAACTTCTGAATATAGAGCCAATACCTTCGGAGCAATTGCTGGACACATACAAAAGGAAGATTGCTGATGAAGGAAGACTTTTCTTGGATGAATTTCAGGTTTGCCATTGGCTGAAAATATACCACAGATTTGTAGCCAGGTGGTTGGAAGAATTCTGTTCAAGAGAATTCTTTTTGAAGTATATGCACTGGTTATCAAGAAAGAAAGACCGAATCTAGAAAATAGAGTGAATTCTCATCTAAGGTCAAATAGGCTTCAGTTAATTTTGCTACTAAGCTCTCCTTATTACAGGATGATGGTACTTTTTTTTTTTTTTTTTTTTTCCTGAAAGTGTTTTTCAGCAAAAGTATAAAATACACAGTCTAAATACTTTCCATTCCAAAGTACCTTTTAATGCATATTTTTAATACTCTCTCTTACTGCATAGCCATGGAGATATAAATAATTTATAGTTGTGGAGACATATATGATTTATGTTAAGGGAAAATAAATTTGTTTTTTTAGATATAAGAAATATATGAAGTAGTACCATGTGAAACAGAATGTTATCTTCCAGACTCAATAGTACCAAATTTCTTCCATATGCGTTTGACTGTAAGTAGAAGCTATTTTAAATATATGCTTACCTAATAAAAGTAACATTGTATTTTACAGAGTATTCCTAGAGTTTTCACTAAATTTTCAATAAAGGAGGCCAAAAAAAGCCATAATCAGAACAAAAACCGTTACATTGATATCCTTCCATGTGAGTATTTGCTACAATTTTTGCATGTTTTATAAATATATAAATATATATTTTTATAAATAGTTGTTTTCTCAGTGCCTTGAGATAATATAGTTATTTTGTTTTAAATGATTTAAACAGATGATCATAACCGCGTTGAGCTCTCGGAGATCCCAGGAGACCCAGGATCAGACTATATCAATGCAAGTTATATTGATGTGAGTGACTTCTACTGAAAAGAGTCTTAGGCACTGTTGAAGAAACTCTGTAGTCTGTACATTTCATGCATCAAACACCTTTGAGGATTTCCATTCGGGTTCTTTTAATCTTTGTAATGTATTTGGTATTACTGAACTGTTGCATACTGAATTTAAAGTTGTAAATCTTTTAGAGGGGAAGCATGAACAACTTAAAAGTTTTTAACATTGTACTTTTTATAGGGCTTCAAAGAACCAAGAAAATACATTGCTGCACAAGGTAATTTTTAACCTTAAAAGAATAGCTTTGCTTAATTCACCCATTTTTTGTTAGAGAGTAGTAAAAAAGTATTAGTAAATTTAAAGAAAAATTGAAAATCTGACATTTTGAAATTTAATATGAAGAAATTGCCAATGAGTTTTTGCTTAGGGAATTTTGTGAAGTTGAATAGATTGTACTTCAAAGGCAGATTTCTCATGATGCATAACTTTACACCAAAAGTTTTCAGATTTCACAGCTATGCACTAAAGATATATATGAGACTTTTAAAATGCTGTAGTCTAATGGCAGCAGTCATAATGAAATCGAGTGTGTGGCTGTTATTTGTGTGATCTCTGGTTAGCTTTTCAGACTGCATGGCTAAGCATGTCAAGAAGGCAAGTGTTTTTTCATGTAGCTGCACTCTGAAAAACTCCCTTGAAATATCTCCTGCTAGGCCCCAAGGATGAAACCACAGATGATTTCTGGAGAATGATCTGGGAACAGAAGGCAACAATTATTGTCATGGTGACTCGCTGTGAGGAAGGAAAGAGGGTGAGAAATATCCATCCATCCATCCATCCATCTTTCCATTCTTCTTTTGCCTGAAAACAGAATGGGTTGCTGTGCTGTGGTGAATTACATTTTCTTCTTAGTACTTTGTTTTCATTCTTTCCTGTTCTCTTAATTGTGGCAGAACCTTTGTTGGAAAGCATGGCAAAACAATGTTGCCTTATGCCATTACTGGTTTTATCAAAAAATGTCACTTTAGTCACAGTTGTTAGTACCGGAGGGTGAGCTTCTCAATTACAGCTAATAAATCCAGAAAAGGGCTCAAGGTAAAACTCTAGCTCCTCACAGACCTGTCATAAAAGGTATCATTTGTATTTTTCTCCCGTCTGTTATCTTCTGATATCCTGGCAATGCCCCCAGTAAGTCCTAGACAGAATATTTTTTTTTATCTGTTGTCTTTGTCCTTCCTTTAACTGGAAGGTTGGGTGCTTCTGGCTTGCTTTTGTTCCTTATTCCAGGTACAGCAAGAAGAAGGGGAACTGCTGTTTTAGCTGCTTTTAAAGATGAAAAGATTGGCCGCGTGCAGATTTACAGCATCCCCAAGTTGATGTTATGGGCAGGCAGGAGCAACGTCCCTCACTGAAGACTGAAAAAGAAGCCATAGAAGTAACTGCAAACTTTTCTACAGCCTTCAGGCAACAGCAACAGTTAGCTATTCACTTTTTCAACTAGTGTACAGGATTTTTTCCCCACTTTATGTTCCAAGTTAAATTCCATGGGTATACACTTCAGGTCAGAGACCTGAACTGTTGGAAATTTGGAATTATTTAGCACTGACTTCCTAAGCAGTGACAGCCTTTTCAGGAGAGGACAAGACTGGTGACAAGTTGGAAAAACTATACTGAACTGCCATCTATTTTAAATCAGACTTTCTTCTAGCTCTCAGCTCTCTGTTGTCATGCTCCTCACCTAACTTTGTATCTTCACAGAACAAATGTGCCCAGTACTGGCCCTCAATGGAGAATGGATCTGCAACCTATGGGGACATCATTGTGAAGATCAATGAAAGTAAAACGTGTCCAGACTATGTCATCCAGAAACTACATATCACAAATGTAAGTTGATTTTGAAGTGTAAGACTGACTGGAATTGGAGTGTCTATTTGGAGTCTGTAGGTATCGCTGAGAGATCCTTTCAAGAGGGAGTCAGCTATCAATGGAAGATGGTCTACTGTTTTTCCCTAAGGAACATATAGTTTAAGAGAAAACTTCTTAGATGTAGGTGTCATTCCTTAAAGGAAATATGAGTTAGAAATATATTTCCCAACTTAAAAATGTATTTTCCTTACTACTCTGGAATCTACATTTAAGAGGAAACTGTTAATATGATGTTAAGCATGGAAAACTTAATATACTGTGGTTTCTGTAGATATTTAGCTTGTTCTTTAAAACAGAAATTTTAATAGATTATGTGTATCTCAGCATAACCCGCAAGTAAAACCAATGTGACTCATAGAGCACCATTGTCTACCCTCATGATAACTGTACAGTGGGACAATTACAAATTCTGGTAATCTCAAGTGCTCTAATAATCATGAGCATTTGGCTATGTGTAGAATCATTGAGGGTGGTTAATTGCTCTCTTATACATCTGAAATCATACTAGTTGCTTATGCATAATTGAGAACAAAATTTGCCATCTAAGGTTAAATGCTCCTCAGGCTCTTTGCGAAAATATTGCAGTGAGGGTAAATGGAATGTAAGTCAACTAAAAGCATTAAGACTCAAAGAGTAAATCTGCTGACAGATCTTCAGCAAAATAGTCAAACAACAGACTCCACCCATCTTGATCCATGATTACAGCTGAAAATTCCTATTCTGCTGTCTCATGTTGCATTAAAATTTAATCAGGAAGTGGTCTGATTGAAAGAAAGTTGTAACTTAGTGTGAAGAAAGTGAGAATATCAGGATGTTAAGAATTAACTACTAACAAAACATTGCTCTGTGACTAGAAGAATCTGACATTAGAAATGAGAGATTGCTGCAGGTTGAGGACTGATATTTTTAGAGCTGTCTGCTCTCTGTTCAGCTGACATCATATTAATATAGATAAAACTGATATTGGTTGTGGAATTTAAGAGTGGTCCCTGGTGAGAAAGTGGAGACTTCTGCAGTTCTGGTGGAATAGTGATGTATAATTACTGAAACAATGGCAAATAACGGTATGAATAACTGTGCCACAACTGGATAATTCAACTTGGAGTAAGAATTTGGGGGTTGATTACTGGGGAAATGTCCATATAGCCATACTAAATCTTGGCCAGGAAAAGAATGCCGCTGAGACATCTTTTTCATTTTGTTTTATAATTGAGGTTATCAAAATGTATGCCCTCTCTTTTAACCTAGCAGCAACATATAAAAGTAGGACTCAAGACTTGACATGCTTTAAGCTTTAGTCAAGTGACTTGACAGAGTCAGTCTCATTGGAAATCATAAGTTTTCTTATATATCTACTTCTAAATTGAAGTAAGCAGAGTGATACACTGGCCAGGTTGTTTATGAATAGAGTGGGGGAGACATATTATACTCTGGATCATAGGCTAACCTGAGAAAAAAGTATTTTTAGCAACACTTTGAACCTCCTGCTTGTCCTCTGTTGGAGTCATTGTGTATTCCTCATTCATGGATATTTTTAAATTAAAATTGAATACGAAAAATGCTGTAACCTGAGAGATCATTTGGATTACAACATTACAGCACACTGTTTGAAATTTCTGTTTCGACATTTGATGCCTGTTGCCCTCATTTTTCTTCTGCTTTGTATATCTGCACTTGATTTTGGCTTTGTGTGTGTATATATATTAAAAAATCCCACACTTTTTCTAGGGAAGAGAAAGAACAGCTGGAAGAGATGTCACTCATATTCAGTTCACAAGCTGGCCAGACCACGGAGTCCCTGAGGATCCACATCTCCTTCTCAAACTCCGACGCAGAGTTAATGCTCTTAGCAACTTTTTTAGTGGCCCAATAGTGGTTCATTGCAGGTAAATATATATTGCTTTTTAAAAATGTTGTTAATGTTAAATGAACACAAAGTAAAGCTATTCAGAAAAGGGAACTGGCAAAGGTATTCGGCTGATCCCAAATTTTGTGACTTGATTACTTGAGAGTGCGGCAGCCACAGATGTGTAAAAAGGCCTGTTTTCTGAAGGATCTGAATGATATTTGGGTCACTAAAACCTGAGGATACACAGATTTTGGACTTCTGGAAAGCAGCCAGATAAATGTTGGGCTACTCTGGCTATAAGCACCATGTTTGGCAATATTTGCCTTACTGTTTTCAGAGGCTTCATATCCAATTATTACACATTTGCACTCTTGTTCTCTCACTGACTGCTCCTCTTTCCGAGTGGGACTGGGAGGTGCTATTCCCTTTCAATAACCAAATCCCTTTGTGCTTTGCAGTGCTGGTGTTGGGCGCACCGGGACGTATATAGGAATTGATGCCATGCTGGAGGGGCTGGATGCAGAAGGCAGAGTGGATGTTTATGGCTATGTCGTGAAGCTGCGTCGGCAGCGGTGCCTCATGGTTCAAGTAGAGGTATCTTGCTAAAACTCCTGTCACTTAGAACTCTTCTTTGCTAGGGCTTCATCAGTATTTCTCAGAAGTGTGCTGCTCAGTCTTGGGTACTGCTATGGTTCAGTTGAAGTTGTTGATAGAAAATATAGCTCTGGAAATTATTAAGAGAGAGAAAAACTTCCTTAGAAACTTCAACTTTTAAAGTTTAGGCTTTAAAAAAGGAAGCCAAGAAGAACATTTTTGATTTGATAATCCAGTTTTTGGCATACAATTCACAAATGCAAAATTGAGCTTGCATAGTCAAACTTAATTTTCAAATTCTAAAAACTGTCTGTTTAGGTGGGATTTTCATTTGGGTTGAGAGTACAACAAAAGTTACAGACTGATGCACTGCATGTTTTTGACTTATTTAAGCGTTTTACAGATCTGTCAAATCTTAATTGAATATTTCTTGAAAGACATTACACCTATTGGCAGAACACTTTTCATCCAACACTCTAAATGTGCTCCAAAATGTCTAATTAGGAAGTCATTCTCTTTTTTAATACTTACCTTAATGCCTATTTAACAATAATGTTTAATATTATTAGCAATAATAACATCATGGGAATAATAGTTTCTTATAATGTTTCTAAAAAGTGATATATTTTTTTAACTCTTTAATAACTTCATTTTTAAACCCTTCAAATGGGAAACACCAGTCACAGTACATCCTTATCCATCAAGCGCTAGTGGAATACAATCAGTATGGAGAAACAGAGGTCAGCCTCTCAGAACTGCATTCCTATCTTAACAATCTGAAAAGAAAAGATCCTCCAAGTGATCCTTCTCTGCTGGAGGCAGAGTTTCAGGTAAATAAAGATCACATTCTAGTGTCCTTACCTCCCACTTACATTAGAAGGTGCCTTGCACAATAGTCATAAGATAGAGATACCATATATAATCACTTCTGTGATATTTTATTTCTCTATCACAGAAACAGTGTCTTTACCTTCATGAAAAAAGCTGTAAATTAATGAAATTTTATTCCTGCTTTTGATGTTAATATTTTTAACAAAGATAGGGAGCATAGAACGATTACTTGTGTCTATGTGTGTGATTTCCTGTGCCATTGTACATGATATAGCAGGCATTTTTAAACTATAGTCCAGATGTGAACAAAGTTTAAAGAATTAAAGGAAGATGAGAGGCACTGGGAGATGAAGACTGGCCGTGGGTGTCCAGAGGACACAATGATCCCAGGAACATTTTAATCAAGCATAATAGCAAACATCCTCTTTCTTTAGAGATTACCTTCCTATAAGGGGTGGCGGACACAGAACACTGGAAACCGTGAGGAAAATAAAAGCAAAAATAGGAATGCCAACATAATTCCGTGTAAGTATTTTCCATGAATCTTCCTTTATTTTATGTTATCTTTTGTAAGAAAACTTACTAAATTTTGAAAAATTGAGGGCAGTAAATTAACTGAGATGTATTTGATTGATTAATTTTCTCAACACTGTAAAATTAGAAACTTCTTATAGTGTTTTAAAAAGGAAGAGATGAGTTTTTAAAAATGTGAATTATTTGGAGCGTTTATTTCAAATAAAGTGGCCTTTGTCTGTTCAGTCTGTTGTGAAAGGACTAGCCTTTTTCTATCTGTTTCCCCCTGCACATGTGGGGGCAGCCCACCTCTAATGATCAACAATGTGGCATGACAGTGACACTTTGTCTCATGCAGATGACTTTAACCGCGTGCCAATCAGGCATGAAGACGAATACAGTAAGGAGGGTGAACATGATTCAGATGATTCCTCAGATGAGGACAGCGACTCTGAAGAATCAAGCAAATACATCAATGCTTCTTTCATAACTGTATGTATTTAGAGGATCCACTATAAATATTTCACAAGCTTTCAGCTAAAACTATATTCTAGCTTGAGCTCTTATTCTCTTATTGGCTTCACAAACAGAAGAGGATTTACCTGAATAGGGGAGAAAGATCTGACAGTCAATTGACGAATCCATTTATAGTTTTAATCATCAAAATCTTCTACGTTTTGCTGCAGTAATAAGAATAATCGTTTTCCCTTGCATGGTCTTAGACTGTGCAATCTCAAATAGTGAGACTAAACATAGAAACGCTTTTTGTGTGTGTTATGTTTAAAACCACTAGCTCTCAGACTGGCCTCATGATAACGTGTAATTCTGTTAGTGGGCATCTGCCTATGTACAAGTTGATCTATGTTAATATTTTCCCTGTTAGTGAAATGTGAGCGTAGTTATTCACATATACAGGACACTACTAGTGAAAATTGGGGCCACCAGTTTTTTGGTATCATATATACCTCCAAAAGAAGGAGAGCAGATATTGGTCACTAATGAAGTGATTTTAATGGCATTACTAGCCAAATGTGATTTACCAGAATCCTTTAAAATGCTGCACAGTTAGAATATCTATTCAGAGTAAATGTATTTTTACTTTTGGGTAGCTCAGTGTGAACTGACTGATGCACCAACTTTGTGTAGTATAAACTCAATTTCTTAGGGTCAAATTAATCAGTTGTGCAGAATTAAATGTTTTAGCCCTTAAAAATATGCTTTGTAGAAAATGGCATTAGTATATCTTGTTGTCAATCTGGAAGTGGTACTGTTAGGAGGATTGAGTTTAATGTCATTTGGCTCATAGAATTCCTGTAAAACCATTGTCTACTGTGATAGGCATATTTTCCCTATGAACAAAACAGTTCATTAGTTTATTTCACTGAGTATTCTTTAAATGACAATGAGTTTTGTTGCTTGACAATCACATTTCAAATAAATTTCAGAAAAAAATATTAAAACTTTCTTTTATAGGGCTACTGGGGTCCGAAAGCCATGATTGCCACACAGGGACCACTGCAGGAAACTGTCTCTGACTTCTGGCAAATGGTTTTCCAAAGAAAAGTCAAAGTCATTGTTATGCTGACAGAGCTGAAAGAAGGAGATCAGGTGAGGGCATCATCTTCACACTGACATATTAAGGGTCCTCTATATGCAAAGAAAACACTGCACTGCACTCTCTCATTCCCTTCCTCCAGTTAAGTGTGTGTTATAGGATGAGGAATTTGGATTTACAGTATAATTTGTTCTATTATTTACTTTCTTATTTTACTTTCTAATGAATTTTTGAGGGGAAAAGTGTATGATGCTATATTTTAAAATACAATAATGCTCCTACTATTTTAAAGTCAATACTTTCTGTAAGTGCATATGGAAGATGAAAGAAAAGGAGGTTTGAATGGTAAGCACTGACTTGTACTTTTATCCATTCTAGGAACTCTGTGCACAGTACTGGGGAGAAGGAAAACAAATGTATGATAGCACAGAAGTTCAAATGACAGATGTCAACTGTTGTCCTAGCTATACCATACGTGCATTTGATGTTACACATCTGAAGGTAAAAGTTTCTTTGCAAATTCCAAAAGGAAATTTTAAATTTGTTTCTGTTATAAACTTAGCCTAAAGAGAAGGGACGGTTCCCACTTCATTTAGCTCCTGCTCTAAGAAATGGAAGTATTTTTATTTTCCAGACCAGCAGCCAATCATGATAAATGCTATAAATAAGCTCAAATTCCCATTTAGTGAATTGCTGAGATGGTGGTAGTGGAGTCTCAGGAGGTCAGCTGTCTTTTGTACATTGAGCAAAGCTCAGATGTCCACTACCACGTATTCATGAGGTAGAACACACACCACCATGCGGTTCCTCAAGAACAGAATTTTTCTTTTGTAAATCAGCTGCAATAGATGTACTACATGAATCTTTATTTTAACCTGAACATTGACTACATCTCCACTGCTGTTTTTCAGACGAAAGAAACACAGAAGGTCTATCAGTATCAGTATCACAAGTGGAGTGGCTTGGACGTTCCAGAAAACCCCAAAGATTTAGTCAACATGATTCTCAACCTTAAACAAAAATTCCCAGCCAGACCAGTCACTGAGGACAACAGGAGTACCCGCAGCGTCCCGCTCATCGTCCACTGTCGGTGGGTCTGACTTCAACATATACCTTAACCTAGTTCTAAGTTCTGGGTATACATAGCAACCCCAATTTTGGGATGCCTACCTTTTCCCACAAGCCTTTACCTGTGTCTGGAGACTCAGCTGGCCCTAGATTCCTTGAATTGCTCAAACTTGACCTTTTTGATTGTAGTGGTGAAAGGTGAGCACACGTATCTTCAGCAAGCATGGACACGGAATAGGTGGTCAGAGCTAGATGCTCTTGCCTGGTACACATAGTTTGAGAAGAAATGCTAGGTCAGAGTGCTCTTGTAGCATACTACTAATGAGGATCCAGCAGAGCTTTTAGGTTCATCTCTTGCTCTAGGACATAAGCCCACTTTTTTAGGACCATTTCCAGGAATAGTCCTGCCTACCACCTAAAGCAGAGGATAACCCTGCTAACAATTGTTGAGACTGTAAGACTGAAGTTTCTAATTTCTCTCTTACCCCTGAAGTGGCCACATGAGATCCAGGTATCCTCTAATCTAGACCTGTCTTGTGTGTGTCCTACAGATATTCTTAACTGTAACAATTTCAGTCCAGTAAAAAATGTTTTGGAAATGTAATTCATTATGTAGACTTTGAAATAAATCTAACATTTAATCAGAAGACTTGCTAATTTTATGTTTTAAATTTACATGTACATTTTACATCATCTTCTAGTGATGGATCACAGCAGACTGGTGTGTTTTGTGCTTTAATGACGCTCTTGGAAAGTGCAGAAATAGAAGAAGTAATAGATGTTTTCCAAGTAGTAAAAGCTCTTCGTCGTACCAGGCTGGGAGTGGTCTCCACCTTTGTAAGTAAATCTTATGAATCACCAGAAAAAATTATGAGATTACTTATCATGGTCACTTGTAACCTTATGCATAATTTCTGCATAGGGAACACTAATTCTAATCAGGACATTCACAGCCACTCACCACTATTTGGGAATTGGCCATTGCTGATAAGAATGAAGGAATCTGTGAAATGTCCAGAGCTGCAATTCTATAACACCTTTGTGGAAGGGTACATATTATAAAATCACAAATTGCATAAATTGATGTTTCTGCAGTTGCTTCAGGGATGCATGTGCACAGTGTCCCTTAACTTCTGCAGTTAGGAGGCTAACTCCATTTCACAGGCTAGCAGCCATTGACGTGTTTTGTTTAAATCACCCCAGAGGAATTGTGTCTCTGTGGCATACACTGTGCATCTACTAACAAACCACACCTAGGTGCCATCGATGTGGGGCAGGTTATTAGATTACTTTCCTACACTCCTTACAACACATGTTGTTTACATGTTTACATGTTTACATGTTTACATGTTAGGCACTGTAAAAGGCATATTTTTGGTACTTTGTAAACCAAGAGGGTACTGAGTGACAACTTGGAATGTTTGATGCAGGCAGTTACAGAGACATTACATACACTTGAAATCAGAATAAACCATAGAAGCAACACACTGTACGCCAAAAACTGCGGAAGCTGCTTCATATGCAGTCTTGCATGTTCAACTACATGGTACATTTCAAAATTTAAGAAAACAGAGAAAGAACAGGCTTGTTCTTGGGCTCTGATCATTTCCTTCATACTAACTTCTTCTCTCTCTATTTAAGGAACATTACCAATTTCTGTATGATACCATTGCCAGTACCTACCCTGCACAGAATGGACAAATAAAGAAGAATAGCCAACAGGAAGATAAAGTTGAATTTTGCAGTGAAGTAGAAAAAACAGATCAGGAAACTGATTTGATCACTATTGATCTTATCCCAACAACGCCAGAGGAAAATGAGCTTTCTGAAGTATGTGCTGATTCTAAGGCTGCAGATAGCACTAAGGGAATAGAAAGCTCTACAAATGGCCCCACAACTCCAGTTCTAACTTAAGAGGCTAAACTAAAAAAAAAAAAGTGCTTTTTCATGTGCAAAAAATCATAAAATAAGAAGTATAAGGTTCTTCCTCTTCCCGCCTTTTTTTTTTTTTTTTTTGGAAAATGTTTACTGTTATATCAGTTTTTCAAAGGTACAAATTTAAAGGAATACTTGAAACTTGTAGAGAGTGACAAAGAACTGTGATATTTTAATTTTTGTGTAGATTTGCATTTAATACTTCTTCAGAAACCTTTTCACTGTTTTTATACATTTTCTTTTAAAAATATGTACAGTGTAATACTATACTGAGAAGAGGAAATTTTTTGACTTCTGTAACAAGGAGAGAAGCAACTCAGAACAAGATCAGTGTGTTGCAAAACTTTGGGTCTGTCTTCAAAACTATCAGCAAGTAAATTAACCCAATTGGTAAGCATATATTCTAGCATTTCCAGAGAGCTGACCAAGCACTGCTTTAGTGAGACTCCGTGGAACTTGTGGGACTTTGCCAAACAGTTTTAAGGACTTATCATTTGCATCATGTGACAATTCCAAGGAGTTCAGATGTATGGAGAATCTGTAAGTCCTCCCAAATCAATGTGGAATAGAAATGTTTGCATTTTTCTAACTTGCCTCAAGGTGTCCTTGTTGCTCCATATATATCAATCTGAGAGTTCAGAGAAGAGTTTGGAAATTGGTATTTGAATGATTGCAATGATTCTGATAGAAAACACAGTCTGTTTACTCTTAGAGCTTAAAATACTGCGTGCTTGCACATTTATTTCTTATGCTTACTGTTATTTAAAGGGACTGCTTCCATGAATGCATCTAATCTGTTTTCAGAATTGGAAAATATTTAGATGCTTTTCCCCTAAACATTGTAGATTTTAATTGGTACAGGATTTTTTTATTTCAATATGAGGTTTTGTATGTTACAGTTCTGATATTTTTACTATTTCTTGCTGGATTTTAGCCTACTGTTTTTAGAACAAATAAAAACCATAATTGATAGTTGACAAAGTGGAAATTATTTTATTCTATTGGACTCTGCAAACCGATTATTTTCTTCTAAATCTACAAAACCTTGTGCTGTCGCATACATGGATAAAATTTACAAGTTTCAGTAGGAAAACACACCATTTAATTCTTATAAAACTGTGTGTGAATGCAGGTAAGTGTCATGATTTGCTCATTACAGAGGAAGGAAACTTCATTTTTCATTTGTTTTAAGTCATTAAGGAACAGTCACTCAACAGATTCAGTGCTCTTAGTTTATCACTGCATATTCCTAATCTCTCCTTACAAAACATAACTGAAAATACTTAAGAGAGCCATGTAAATAACATGTAAATACACAGTCACACTTGGTTAAAACATTAATTTAATTTTACTGTTACTCTAGATCAAATATTTCATTCACAATTACCAGCTCAGACAAATGCTTCCTGGCAGTCCTGCTTGAATAAGTGGCAGCAAACAGTCACAGAGGCAGTGGGATTCCCCTGGGCTGCCCGCTGAACTGCCTTTTCAGCTGAATCTGTGTTAGGGGATAAACTAACAAAGCTGAGGGGGTTACCTGTGGAGAAAAAGGTCTTGAGACTAAATGTGAAGATAATCTAAAAAAATTGTAGGCCCAAAGCCTGTTGGCTATTTTTAGAGGAACATGTCAAAATTGCAAATTTTTAGCATACCTTTGAAGATCAGAAAGATAAAAAGCCTTGGATGCAGATCGACTCACTGGTGCTCATTGGATGACAGAGAACAATTAATTTCTTTTTCTTCTTCTAAGATTTGGCCACTGTAAAGCCCCTCTAGCTAGTTCAGGTAGTAAAATAAAGAGGTCAGGGCAGCTACCTATTGGAACGGTGTGGGAGACAGAGGCTAGTCACACTTTTAGAAATAACTGAAAATGTTTCCCAAATCAAAAATTGGGCCCAAATTTTCATTTTGTGTAAATCTGAGGACACTCATCCACTTCAATTCCTTGAAAAATGGTTCTGCAGCTTTTTAAGCTCCTGCAGTACCCAGGCTGTAAAAATTCTGGAGGATTTTCTTTTGCTTAAATTGTTTTCTAGAATGATTTCAATGTTCATTTGACTGCATATTAAAAAAAACCCAAAAAACGTATACCAGTTTAGCACTTGATTTGTGCATGTATTTTGAAAGAAAAGTCCTGAACTATGTTAAGTTTTGACTCACGTATATCTTCACTATTAGCCTAATCAGAGAAACAAAGCCTTATGTTAAAACTGAGCTCATGTGCCTAGTGTAAACCACTTTGGGAGTAAAGTTCCTTATTGGCACAAGAGGATAAACTGAGCTCTTGGCTTTTAATTATTTTCAAATTAAATAACATTTTGTACAATTAAATCTCATTAAATCCCCGTTGTGACAGTTGAGCCTGACTTAACACAGCTTAGAAGTTCTGATTGCTTCTAGGAACTCTCTATGATGTACCAGGGATGGTTTTTTGCCTTCTCTATTGTCATCTGAATTTCAAAAATCCACTGGGTGGTGACACAGAACTTGTGGTCATTATGGTCATTATGCTGGATGCTCCGTAGTCACTTGGATTAGTCACTTGTAGGCTTAATTTTAGGTCTCCCAGCAACACAGTGAAGCATACTACATGGGAGGCATGAAGCCCAAGCTAATAAACTCTGCTAGAAAACTTCTGGCTTTGTTAGGGCAAGAACAACATTGTAGCAGGCTGGAGACTTGGCATAGCCTAAAAGGTGAGAAACAAACGTGCGAAAAAAGATGCAAAACGTTTATTTTCTCAAGTAGAGCTAAGCTGCACAAAGACTGATAACAACTGCCTCAAGCTAAGACTTAGCTGCTGCTCGGAAGTGTTTTATGATCTGAAGTCCAGGATGAAAATAACTAAGCAACAGATCAGCTGGGAGACGACTTTGAGCAACAAACGAGGGTAATCAAGGGCTTATGTGACTAAAGGGACTGGATTTCTCCCACAATTTTCTAGGTAGAAGCTGATATAAAAGTGGGTATGGAAAAGCAACAGTGCTGTGTTAGCTGAGTCTGGTGTGGGAAGATGGGGGAGTGGAAGGATCCCAGAGTCTCCACAAGATTCTGCTTCATCAGGTAACTGCAGTGGGGAATGAACTGTGTGTTTGTTTTTGTTTAGGTTTTTATGTTTGTTGTGCTCTGTAATGAACAAGGTAGTTATATTAAAATCTTTTTCGGAGGTGGTGCATTATGAATATCAGTCACGTCGTGGTTCCCAAGATAAATGTTATACACCACAAAAAATGGCCAGTGCACTGAGCTGTGGTGCCCAGGGATGCTGTTCAAGGACGTGTTTGCTTTCTTGCACCGCAACTTCCACTGCTGTGTTTGGGCTCTTGCAGGGCGTGTTTGTGCTTCTCCTTCTCCCACACACACACGCAGCCAGCATCCATGAACTCCCCTCCTCCGCTTCCAAGTTGGCTGGTGGTGCTGGAGCCCACAGTCCCTGGCAGCAGTGAGCTCATGGCCTGCTGGGACGGGAGCCCTTTCTCCCCCTCGCTCCAAACTGAGCTGCTGGGAAGGAGCTGGGGGATACACGTGGGAGCCTGAGGGGTTGAACCAGGCTCAGAGGGTGCACGCTGGCCCCTGCTCCATGTCTCACTGCTACTGTCAGGACATCACCTTGGGTGGGGGGAAGTTTGCCAGAGGACTGAAGCAAGCAATGGGTTTCAAGCTTTTCTGCAAAACAGGAAACCTGTTAAATCTTGTACAAGAGGCACAAGCAGAGCTGGATAGTGAGTCTGTGACACATGGCAGTGGAGCTAGGAGCTACAAAGGGAAGTCAAATACTAACATCACGAGCTGTTTGTGTGAGATGCGAAGAAAGTAAGAAATGATAGTGGCTCAAGACAGGTGTCTCATTAAGCTGGAAATTATATCCTTTATTTAACATTCCTCAGAAAAACTCTCCAGTAGCAATGCTTATCTCGTCGACAAGGCATCTTGCTTTTGTAAACGCCCAGTTTTTTTGACGTTGTACATTCTCCAGATTGCCTCTAAAAGAATATCAGAAAGTCCCCGAGGGCTCTACATGCTGTACCACAGCTATTTTTCCATACGTAAAGCAACTGTTTGCCAAGAACCAGCATGCTGTGTTTTAGACTAGGGAAAACCAAAATAGAAGAAAAGAAAAGTTTCAGCTACAGAGTACAGCACATTTCTATATACATCAGCTCTACTTAACAAAAAATGTAAGTCTGAAGAACGGAACCCAATAATTTTAAAGGTACAGCAAAGTTACAACAAAATTTTTTACAAAAGCTTTATATGTCAACCTTTCTTTTCAATGCAAATGAAAGGATGATGAGTACAAAATGCTGAGCAAGTTTATATTAAAAGATCTCCTTTATAGGGACAGTAAAATAATTATTTAGGAAGGATACTTAGTACAAGTTATTGTAAAATATTAGTCTCATTGTTTTAACCTTCGTGAAAAACAGGGTTTTAATAAGTAGTTATGTCCTCAGACTCAGGATTGTCAGCATCAGCAATGCATAACATTACTGAATTTTTGAAATTAACATAAAAAACTTTTTTCAGAGGCAAAGGCATATAGCTATTTACAGCTGGGTCGTCTCTTGAATCCCACAGCTGTGCAGAACCATGGCTGGCAGTACTAATGTAGTCGTGTGACTGTCTAACATACAGAGAAAAAAATAAAAAGGAATTTTACTTTGGACTACTTTATCACTCAGTATCAGATTTTTGGTTTTGGAGATGAAACCTCGTAATAGGCTTGACCTTGCCTGGCAGTTAGCTGAGACCCAGAGGTCACACACGAGTATTCCACAGTCCTTGGGGTAGACCTGGTGTATTTTCAGAGCTCAGCCGCCAGGCTGTGCTAAAACTCTTCAAATGCCTTTGCCCTGTTCCCAGAGTTCCTGCAATGCATTCTGCTTGCTCCATTTCAGTAACGTGGAGCCATTTGAGGTAATGAAGAGGTCATTTGTTTATACAGCACTGCAGAGATTGGGTCTATCCAAAACCAAGCACTAGCTGAGAGTGAGGGAGTGTGTGTGCGTGTGTGTGCGCACGTGCGTCATTCATAGCCTTAAGTGTGAGATTACATCCTCAACCAGACATCGATGAGTTGTTGATTTGGCAGCTGCTCAGCTTAAAAAAAGAAAAATAGGAGAAACAGGGATGATGCGGTGGGCCTGTGCTAACTTTTTTGTGGGGCAATGCAACACTGAGACAATATTGGATTGTGTCGCTGATGGGCTTTATAAGAGTGGTCTTCAAAAATGAATTTGCAAAAAATAAACTATAGATGAGGTGCAGGAGACTGCATGCATACAGGGTGCTTGTGTTGTCACAGACTCAATTGGTGCTGGCATCAGTGGCTGCTAAAAATTGTCAGCTCTCCTGATGTTGCAATATAAGTCAGTGTGCATGTTCTTCAACTGCAGAGAAAAATGGTAAAAAAAATGACAACAGAAAGTTACCACTGGCAAGACATTTGGCAAGAAGTGGCAATTTTGATTTTTGTTTTTTTAAGAAAGAAATAATGACTAATTTTCATCCTAGTTTACTAATGTTAATATGTCATTTTGAGAATAACAATATCTTGTTCTAAGTTTAGCACTGTACTTCCTTTTACTCCTACTCTTTTCTGAAATATTTAAATATATTATTTTTAATATATCATTATGTCATTGAAACCACTTCAAGACTAGAACAGTTCAGTATCATTATGTGTTTCCTTTTTCTATGCTGCTTTCTTAATATAATTTTTATTCAGCAATAAAATGAAATTCTGACTTAATGTATTGATTTAACATAAATAAAATTCTCACTGAACAGGAATTCAATTTCTTAAATGGCATTAATAAATTATTGCATGAAGAGTTATGTCTCCTTCCAAGACAGCAAGGCATTTCCACTATCAAGTAATGCCTTGCCCTGCCCCAGTCACAGTGGAAAGACTTTCTGTGGCTGTGCAAGGCAGACAAGGCTTGCAGCTCCGCCCCCTGCAGCAGATAGTGCTACTCTCAACTCAACAGTACAATTAGTCAGAGTCTCTGACCTTTCCTTTTGTAGCTCTTACTTCACTTACTCAACGTATTTGAATATTTGTATCAACGTTCTAGGTTTTCTCCTTATTTGGGATATTTAGCATTTCACTGACTTGAAGAGCTCTCTCTTTTCTGCAATAGCCTTTCTCTCCCATCCCAGTCCCTATGACGATCCTCCCTGCTCCCTTCCCCACCCCCAGGTGCTGGGGAGCAGCAAGAGCCAAGTGCCCTGCCAGGGAAGAGGAGCCCAGCTGTAGAACGAAGCACAGCTGACAGGGGCGGGACAGCACCCAGGTGGGAACAGTCCCACAGTGCCCAAATATGATGAAGCAGAGAAGGTTTGGTGACAGTAACCAACATCAGACAGCAGTCCACTGCTGGCCAGGCATGTGCAAAGCGATGGAGCAGGTCTGAGGTCAAGGAGCCACGGTGGTTAAGTCAGGCTCAGCCACAAGCATGGTCAGCTGCAGGAAGACCTACAGCACAGCAAGTCTAGGCAGGGCTCCTTACATTAATGCCTCTTGTTTCCTGGACTGTGTCAAGATATAAGTTTTTGTTACACCTTCTTCTCTCAAGGTCTTGGACTCCACTTTAGAGTTGCTGGCTGTATAAAGTGCCCATGCCACCTGGCTAGACATTATCATAGAATCATAGAATGGTTTGGGTTGAAAGGGACCCTAAAGATCATCTAGTTCCAACCCCCCTCCAATGGACAGGGACACCTTCCACTAAACCAGGTTGCTCAAAGCCCCCTCCAGCTTGGCCTGGAAGGCTGCCAGGGAGGGGGCAGCCACAGCTTCTCTGGGCAACCTGTGCCAGTGTCTCACCACCCTCACAGTAAAGAACTTCTTCCTTAGATCTAATCTAAATCCACCCTCTTTCAGTTTAAAAGTTGTGGAGGTCGATCACAGAATCACAGAATCATTCAGGTTGGAAAAGACCCTTGGGATCATCGAGTCCAACCATCAGCCCTACTCTACAAAGTTCTCCCCTACATCATATCCCCCAACATCTCATCTAAACGACCCTTAAACACATCCAGGGATGGTGACTCCACCACCTCCCTGGGCAGCCTATTCCACTGTCTGACCACTCTTTCTGTGAAAAATTTTTTCCTAATGTCCAGTCTAAACCTCCCCTGTTGGAGTTTAAAGCCGTTCCCTCTTGTTCTGTCACTAATTACCTGTGAGAAGAGACCAGGACCAACCTCTCTACAATGTCCTTTCAGGTAGCTGTAGAGAGTCATGAGGTCTCCCCTCAGCCTTCTCCTCCTCAAACTGAACAGCCCCAGCTCCTTCAATCGCTCCTCACAGGATTTATTCTCCAGGCCCTTCACCAGCTTCGTTGCCCTCCTCTGCACTCGCTCCAGCACCTCGATATCTCTCTTGTATTGAGGTGCCCAAAACTGGACACAATACTCCAGGTGTGGCCTCACCAGTGCAGAGTACAGGGGGACTATCACCTCCCTACGTCTGCTGGTCACACTATTTCTAATACAAGCCAGGATGCCGTTGGCTTTCTTGGCCACCCGGGCACACTGCTGGCTCATGTTCAGCTGCTTGTCAATTAGAACCCCCAGATCCTTTTCTTCCAGACAGCTCTGCAGCCACACCTCCCCAAGCCTATAGCGATGCATGGGGTTATTGTGGCCCAAGTGCAGGACCTGGCACTTGGCCTTGTTGAAGCTCATTACTTGTCATTGTATGGCTTTTGTTGGAGTCTACAACATACTGATTCATGAAGACCTCATACCAGGTTGGTAAGGTAGAAGATGTCAGCGCAGTATCCCAGCAGCTGAACTATTGTATCATGGTGCATAATTCCATGGGCTCTGCTTTACTGTTTCTGAAGACTGCTGATATTTTATATCTTATATGTTCAGATGATAGGAAAACCATTGACCCTTGTAAAATCAATGCCCTGGGCTGAATGCCAACTAAATACTTGGACTAAAACTTGAAACTTTATTGATAAAAAGTATTAGTTGATGAAGATCTGTGCAGAATTTAGAGTTAAGAGTTAAATATAGAGAGGTGAGAAAAAAGCTTTAGCTGAGTTCATTGACTTATAGATAGGATGCTCGTGTATATTTTCATTCAAGGCCCATTACTACTCTTTGAGCTACATCTGCATCTTCTGCATCCTAAGTGAATCCTTCTGTCATCTGGTCAGCTGAGGTTTTATTTTGAAAGCTCCTCTTAGACAAGATAGGAAAGAAATAGCCGCAAACCAGATATCTTGTTCTCAACATTTCCATCTTGCAGGAACAGCTTTCTGACAGTGTTTTATGAGAGTCACAGTTTCAAGCTTGCTAATTTTGAATTCCTATTTCAGTACTTGAAGTCATGAACTGCGCACTGCTGCACAGAAATGTATTAACAAGCACCACATCTCATTTTCTGGACTCTTGTTGAAGGACAAAGCTATATAATGTGCTGTATAATTGCTGTTTACTGACAGAGCTGTCTCTCTCTTTTTGTTTTTATCAAATGAGAGAGTTGGGATATCAGTTACTCCTCCTTTTTTTCTCACCTATGCCCAAACAAGGAGGACAAGGTTCCTTGTCCCAATAGATGTATGTATCCAGAGAGCATCACAACTCATGGCAGGCTACAGTACAAACAGGTGGTTAAGTTCTGGCTACAGTAATTTTTTGGTCTTAGCCATTTTGAGTTTTAAAGACCTTGAAGCCTAGGCCACTCTTCTAGACTAATACATAGGTGACAGGCAGGATTATGAACTGACGTGAAATGGTGGTCTCAGTCCTATTCACACGGGAAAAGTCTGTTTCACTGTTAGGGCAATAGCAGCACTCTGCAAATTAAACTGCTTGCCATATATACGACTGGACAAAATGAATGGAGATTGATTTCAAGAATATCAGGGCCCATTGACAAGGTTTGTGTACTTGTAAATGTCTTCTTTGGTGCACACGCTCCATGGCCTTCCTGGAGGCTCCTCTTCATAGTGAGGAGCTTCCTTAAGCCCAAACAGAGCAAGCATGAAGCCAGCAGTGGTGCTAGCTGTGTGACAGGACACTTCTAGCAGGAGGCACTGTTAGAGAAGGAGTAAGGCAGCTTGACAGAGATGGCCCCATGCTCACATGCTCTTTTTATGAAGACATGCTCAGGAGTCATCAAATGAATGCTATTTATCAGCCGTTTCAATGTCTTCTCTCTTTTGTCCTCCAAAGTCTTTGGCTGGAGCAGGTGGGTATGTTTGTCCTTGTATTTATGGAATTTTCTTTTGCTTTGGTTCTTTCTACACTGCATTTTTTCTAAAATTGCATCCAGCACTCTATTACTTCAAGCTTTTGCTTGTAGCTAAAAATATAAATAAATCAAGGGGTTGTTTAGTTTAATTCCTGGTGCTGTGATTTTTTTCATCCAACTGTCATGAATTAGTCATTTCTTTGCTCAAAACCATCAAGTACAAGAGCATCCAAGCTAAATACTTCAATAAATCAAGTTTGATAAATAAAATAGTTATAACTTCAAAAATCTAAGATAAATAGGAAGGAGAGAATATTTTTATAAGGTTTATTCAGGTTTCCTTGGCAAGAGCTTGATGTACAGTAGACATCCCAGCCAGTACTTTCCCCTGCAACCTGACACTCTTGGCTGAGAGACACCACAAACACAAACAAGTGACCGTGTGATGGTAACTGCTCTGAACAGCTACAACTGTGTGCTGATGGCTCCTCTGAAGTGCTCATTCCTCACAGGCAGAGATCACATAGATCATAAAGGCTGTTAGAATGTGGCATGAGTAACTCAGCCCACAAGCTAGAATGGGATATGCCTCCACAGCAGGGAAGTGGGCTGTACGCAAGAAATAAATGCAGGTGTCCAGCTGTTCTGCTGGACTTCTAAATTAGAAAAGGGCACACCAGACTTAGTGAGGAAGATATTTTTTTTTTTTAGCCAATTCTATAACTTTATAGCAGCATTTAAGGGAAAAATTACAGCGTGCACTCATCATTTCTATGGTAAATTAATAAAATCACATGATAGGAAGGAACACATTCACTCCCTTTGCTCCCTTGTACTGGTTCCCTACATGTTGTCCTGTAAAACTGAAGCATACATATTCTGTAAGGCTGCCCCGTGAGCCTCAAAAGATCAAGGCACCTTCCTCACAGAGGACTGAACTATGCAGGGCCAGCAGTACATGTTATAACAAATATCTGAGCATTTGTTGTTTATCAAGGACTAAGGAGAGCAGAAGGTTATATTAAAGAAGAAAAGAGCAAATTTTCCTGCTGTGATTATTTTGAAGTAAAGGACGAGCCCAGTATGTCAGAGTTCATCACTGGAAAGGAGAGCTCTGGAAACTGAGGATGTCTTTTCCTGTCCAAAGAGGGGATGCTGTGACAGTTAAGTGTGTCATCTTAGTCCTCTGTTAAAGAGCATTTTTGATGACGTTAACCAGACTTTGGAGGGCAGCTGTTATAAAGTGCAGCTCAAGAAACCGTGCTGCCTCAAGGCCTTGGAGCAGCCTTTTTACTTTTATGTCTTGGCTAATGAATAGACTGCCCTTTGGCATCTGTTATATAAGCCAAGAGCTTTTTAAGCCCAATGCATTTCACATTCTCTTGAAAAACAAAATTTTTGACCCAATAGGATAATGCGTAAGCAATTCCCTGAGTTATAGCCTTCCCTGAGTTTTCCCAGTATGGGTTTTTGCTCCACAAAGCATATTATGAGCATGGGGAAAGAAGTCCCATGGACAATCTGCTTTTGCAATGTTGCTTAAAAGTGTCCAGTGATGTCAATATGATCACACCATTCTTCTGAGCCAGGACTCTGTCCTATATCAACTGAAATTAGAGGGATTATTTCCAATGATTTTGCTGTGCAGTAAATTGGGGCTTAAATAAGAGAAGCAAGTATGAATAGATTACATTCGATATTTTTTTTTCCCTTCAGTAAGAAAGATACTGACACTCACAAATACTGCCTCTATGCAGAAAGTTTCCCTCCTGTAATAAGCTCTTTCTTCTCCCCAAAACCAAGGGGAAAACAGAGGTCATCTGCATGAAAATGTGCATTTGGCACACTACTGTGCCTTGAAACAATTCAGTTCTTGGATTCTGCTGGCCTGTAAGTGGAGAACAGCACAGGGTACATTTGTGGTGGACTCAGTATTAACTTTCACATTCAGCTTCTTTAAGAAAAACAAGGTACAAATAGTAATCTGTTTTAAATTTTACCTGGAGCCCACTGTTAAATTGGTCCTCAGCCAACACCAATCTAAGAATATGCTTTCCTGCTAATTTGGTTTGGTGATAAGATCCTTGCCAGCAGTATATAGTGGGAAAACTGTATGTGGTTAGCCTTGCTTCCTTGGCAAACAGGCACGCAATTTGAACAGCAAGTGGGAAATTCCTATTGACCTAGTTATACTGTTTTTCAGAGTCTTACACCTGTTTCTTTTTTCAATACTCTCTTCCTCTGCATCAGTTGTTTCTTGGGGTTTTTTTCTGCATGTGTAGAAGATCAAAGCAAGAGGCAACATGAATTTGCTCTTAGAAGTGGCTTCTGCTACATCAAGATTCAGTCTAGTAGATAAAAAATTGGCATGTAATAAAAAAAATCCCCCATCATCACAGATACAACTTCTGCTACCTCATGGTTTATTTTTGGTTAGGGCCAATTACATAAGTGCAGTTGGAGGACACACAAGTACCTGTTACAGTGTCAGAGTTAAGCAACAGGGAAGTATAATTAAATGTGCTGTTCTGGTGGGCTTCAAACCTATTTGCAATCAAGCAAACCATTGAGCTTTTCAGCAGATTTGGCACTCTCCCCTCAGAAGAGGTCCAGTACTGGGCCAGCAGCCATGTTTCACTGCCACTCCTGACTGAGGTGCGTTGAGAGACATGTGTGGGAGATTACACAGGGTCTGCTTGCACCAAACATTGCTCTGGCCAGGATTAATCTCTCATTTTTATGAGCACTAAATTTCACCAACATTTACCCCAAATTAAAAAACTTATAAGAATGTACTACTAAAGCAAATAGACTTTGCTTTTTATGCATAAATAAAGCAGAGTTTTATTTAATCTTTGTTGCCTTGGATGAGGTGAACATGGTATTAGGTGCCAAACCTTTCATGGCCTCCTGGATGTACCTGAAATTAACTCTTTGAAAGGAAGTGACAAGTCACATACTGGTTTGCAGTTTCTTTCTATCTCCCATATAACTAGGGCAAAACTGTCAAAAGCTTGAATGTAATTAATAGTCTATGTACAATGTATGTTCACTGAAATGCAGGTATCCGAAAGTGTCATACAGTGGAGCGCAGCGTAGGAGCTCCTCAGCTAATGCTGAACCAGTGAGCTTGGAGCCATGAACCAGATACAGCATAGCAATGTTATTCCAGCAGTCTCATTAGAATTAATTAGGCTGTCTGAGAGGCAGGACAGATTTGCCTGGGCAGACTGCAAAGACAGAGCAGCTATAGAGCCTGGTACCTGAGCAAGTTTACTTGGAGTGATACGGAAATGCTGTCAGTGCTGAGAAAATTGTACCAACTTAAATGGGTGCCAGATCACACCATTTATTAGATCAGTTGTCTCAAAGACACATGCACAAGGCTGTATCTAAAACAAATAATTTTGCTCCTGTGCTTTTCCATTTTGGTATAACTTCAACAGAAGTGAGTCCGTATGCTTGCTTGAAACACCATTCTCTATGAATTCAGCAAAAAAGGTTAAGTTGTAGTAAAGCAGTTCCCTTTCCCATCTCATATGCACATACAAATATTAAGAATGGAAATAGAAGTAGGAACATATAGAAATGTATCAAAGTAGAGGTCTCTAAGATTGATCCATATGCTCACTAATCTATAATAATTAGATTTTACTTTAGTAGAATCCTTTAAATGAATGTTTGGCAAACTGTACACTTGTATTTTATTTCTGAAGTCTAAACAGTTAAGTAATAGTTAAGCATATAAACTCACATGCATTAGCTTCCAGGAGAAAGGAATTTGGGAACATAATCTGATATTAAGACCTTTCCAGGTAATGCGAGCCTTTCATCTAATGGGGTTCTCTTGGATCAGAGCTGCTATTGCCAGGCACTGTAACTCCAGCTTCGAGGACAGAAGACTAACCTGGACATGTATACCCACCAGGGAACTCTGATGGAGGCTTAGCTCCTTCCTCTGCCCTAGTCTTCCTGTGTGACTCTGGGCAAGTCACTCTGGGAAATAAAACACAAAGGCTGTTTGGAAAGTGAGGAATGTAATACTTTGAAATAGTATTAAGTTATTGTGAGATAAAAAAAGCATTGAAAGACTGTGAAGTTATCTTCCGTAATGGAGAACAAACAGGGATTTTAGAAAAAAAATACTGTTATGTGGCTTGTTTTTATAAGAATCAAAGAGGAAACAGGACATAAATGTGAGTAAGAGAAAGTGTTTTATATACACATACCTATGTGTTTATATACACATAACTATGACGGGGTTGGTAAAGAGGAGTTGCTCTGGTAGGCTAATGCCTGCCCACATCCTTCACATTGTACAGTTCTATCTTGATCCTACAACAAAGTCTGCGTGTCATAGGTGAGACTTCTGTATAGCTCTATATGACACGCAGCTGCTGCTGCATTATAAAGTACTCAGGGCCAGATGCTGTGGTAGTTTGGCAGAGTGAGGCAGAACAGGAATTAGGACTTTCAGAGCTATCCATTAAATTTACATGTCTGTTTCAATTCAGTTAATGGAATAAAAATCCAAGACTGAAGATGTCAATCAGGAATCTCTGGAGAAATACAAGGTAAGATTTAGGTAGCTCAGAAAGTAGCAGATAGTATCCACATTTTTCTGTGCAAAAATGTGCTGTACATATTCTGTGTTAAAAAAAAAAAAAACTCAAACACTTACGAGAAGCAACACTAATGGGGAGACATGTTAACAGGAGTGCTGATTCATATCATTAATATGGGCAGGCAGAAACTGTGGAGAGTGAAAGGAGCTGTTGGAGCATGCTTTTCTTGAGAACACACCTAAATTAAGAGGCTGAGACATGTGTTTCATAGTGTTGGCAATCCAGGTGTAACAAATTTCCAAGATGACTATTAGTGAGTACTAACAGCTAAAAAAGCATTTCTAATTTCTTGCTGAATATGGAGACTTAAGTGTCAAGATGAACAGGGGACTGTAAGCAGAAGTGAAGGTCAGTTGGGATACATGTGCAAAGTAATGCCCATTAGCAGGGAAAACATAAATGACTTCCAGACATGATGGGGTTTAAATCAAGTGATTTGATTTAAGAAAAAGAACCAGGAATGGAGAGAGTGGAAAGATCATCTCATACTTTCCTAGTGCAGAATTTATTTACTTTTCATGTCAAAGATTTTTGTCTTGGACAGTGGATCTTGGATCTGGTTTTGTATGGCAATCTCTATCTTCCTGTATTTGGTTTTCTTTTGATGTATTTTCGAATAATGTTAATTGTGGAAAAAACACACTCCCCTATTATTTTTCTTTTCTGAGTGCTACATTGTTTTTCATTTATGGATCAGTTTCGTACTGTAATAGAACCAAAGACATGATAGGATTTTATTTCCTGAATGTGATTGATCAATGTCTGAAAAAATTGCTTTTTTATTTCATTGGGACTGCTTTGCAAAACAGAAGCAGGGATTAAGCATGACTTTCAAGAATTTTTGTCAACTTTACTACTCTGCTCCTTTCAGTTAGAGGCCAATGATCTGCAGTGGTTGAACAGTTAGACACATGACATAAAGCATACTAGATCTTTGTGCATTTTTAATAACTCTTAGGTATCTTGCTAGTAAAACATTCATTTGTTTCATGTTTGATTTTTTTTTCTCGTTTTTTTCACCTGGAAATTCTCTCTGAATTTTAACTAAGGGTTGAAGAGAAAAGCTAGAATTTTTGATTCCAAACAATAAGACAGGGTTCAAGGATGTATATTTTACCTGTTGACTTATTATTAGCAATGTTTATGATGAAAAAGTTAAAATGGTGCTTAGTTTGGCTACTTTCTTTTCACCAAGCAGCCCGGCTCCCAGGTGCACCTATGGCATCTAAAGATGTGAGATTCATGCTACTGAATTTTGAAAAACATTTTCTTGCACATTAAAGAAGTATTTTTGCTAATAATTATAAAGTGCTGACCCATTCACAAAGCAGGGCATCAAAGCCAGTGAAAGTAGTGACACTCAGATCTTGAAAATGGAAGGTCTCCAGATCACATCTGAAATATCTGGAGTGCTTTTTCCAGAAAACACTCTGCAAATCACTGGTGCTGGTACCAGAACTCTGGCCAGCCAGGCAGATCAGGTAATGTATTAATCAGGCTTGAATGCTGGTGGGTTTTTTTTGTTTGTTTGTTTTTTTAACAATCATTCTGTACTCCACACATGTAATTCTACAAGTTTTGTTGATTTATGAATCTGATTTATAATGTTAATTAAAACTGTGTCTGGGAACACTTTGGAAATGCATATTATTTAGGACCTGTGTGAAAAACTTCTGAAGGACAAGGGAACATTCATTCCCATGAGTTTTCCATCTGTCTTTCACATGATAGTTTGCAATGTGTAATAAGCTTCAGTAGGTATTTGAGGAATACTTGGAATCTGTATCTGTGCTATTTTCAGTGGAAGAGATGGCATCAGAAATGAAATAACAATTTATGTTGTACTGGGTTTCTGTGGCAGGTTTTGGTAGTGGGGGGGCTACAGCGGTGGCTTCTGTGAGAAGCTGCTAGAAGCTTCCCCCATGTCCAACAGAGCCAATACCAGCCGGCTCCAAGAGGGACCCACCAGTGGCCAAGGCTGAGCCCGTCAGCGATGGTGGTAGCACCTCTGGGATAATAGATTTAAGAAGGGGGGAAAAAACCACCTCCGCAAGAGCAACTGCAGCCGGAGAGAGGAGTGAGAACATGGGAGAGAAAGGACTCTGCAGACACCAAGGTCAGTGAAGAAGGAGGAGGAGGAGGTGCTCCAGGTGCCAGAGCAGAAGTTCCCCTGCAGCCCGTGGTGCAGACCCTGGTGAGGCAGCTGTGCCCTGCACCCATGGACGTAACAGGGTAACAGATCTCCACCTGCAGCCTGTGAAGGAGCCCACACCAGAGCAGGTGGATGCCTGAAGGAGGCTGTGACCCCATGAGAAGCCCACACTGGAGCAGTCTGTTCCTGAAGGACTGCGCCCCTTGGGAGGGAGCCACGCTGGAGCAGCTGGTGAAGAACTACAGCCCATGGGAAAGATCCATGTTGGAGAAGTTCATGGAGGACTGTCTCCTGGGGAGGGACCCCGTGCTGGGGCAGGAGAAGAGTGTGAGGAGTCCTGCCCCTGAGGAGGAAGGAGCAGCAGAGACAACGGGTGATGAACTGATTGCAACTCCCATTTCCTGTCCCCCTGTGCCACTGGGGGAGAGAAGGTAGAGAAATCAGGAGTAAAGTTGAGTCTGGGAAGAAGGGAGAGATGGGGGGAAGGCATTTTAAGATTTGGTTTTATTTGTCATTATCCTCCTCTGATTTGATTGGTAATAAATTCAACTAGTTTCCCCAAGTCAAGTGTCTTTTCCCTACGACAGTAATTGGTGAGTGATCTCCCTGTCCTTATCCTGAATCATGAGCCTTTCATTACATTTTTCTCTCCCCTGTCCAGCTGAGGAGGGGAGTGATAGAGCAGCTTTGGTGGGCACCTGGCATCCAGACAAAGTCAACCCACGACATATGTGTCTCTGACCACTTAAATAAAAAGAATTTGTTAATATTGTGTCAGCTAGATAGACAGTAGAGGACTTCTGGGTCCTAATCTTTCCTCTAATATACTTTCTAGACAATACTTGTCATGACTGACTCTGGTGTCCGCATCAGGCTCGCAGAACCTCATGATCCCATGGCTATTCTTTTAGATGTATGCACAAATCATGGTGTGATAGAATAACCTTATTTTCTGCCCTAGGATACAGTTATGTGCTGTGTCTGGCCTGCCCTTCTCACAGAAGCTTTCTTCAAACCAAATGCCTTTGCTATTCTTGGTGTTTTGAGCTTGAAGTGCTATTGGGCACAGCAAGAATAGCCAGCTGGAAAAGGAGGCAAAAGGCAGTCGGAGTGCCCTCTCATGCTGCAGTGTGCCCTCTCAAGCAGCCTGGGCAGCCCAAAATGAAGGAGAGCCCTCACCCGCCTATGGGTAAGGAAAGCAAAAGTATATGGTCCTAGGCAAAAGTAAAAGCTTTTGGCTATTGCCAGGAAGTTTGTATCCCTTGCTGATCCGTGTTATGTCTGTTGACTGTTTGCTCTAGGACCTTAGCTCCAGGATTTATCCCTCATACAGAAATGACAGCTGACAAGTAGCTGCACCAGCCTTTGCAACATTCAGCTCTGCTGCAGGTAGTCAGAGGGGGCCGGCAGAGCACCCAGCCTCTGTTCCAGGGCAAAAAGGGGTCAGCAGGCAACATTTAAGTCAGGCAGGGGTCACAAGATGGGTCAGGATCAAGTCAAAGACTAGAAAAGCTTATGCAGGCTGACTGTGGAGCAAACACCATGCTTGATGTTCCCAGTGTGGCTGTGTTTAGGATGTCCTAAGGCTCTGGACACAAAAGTGTTTTAAAGGGATTGTATGATATATCCCTTCTAATACTTTATGAGGCTATTTATAATAGTTGAATGTCAGGAGTTTGGGATTTTTTTAAAAAACAAAGAAATTCTAGCAGTAGCCTTTCTTTTTATGGCAGATGGATAACATGAAGTAGACTATTACTATTTCAAATTGGCATGTTCTATTAAAAATGAGTTAGGAGCTACCCTGTAATGCCTCCAGAATCCAACAGAGCTAATGCAGCTTTACACTAACATTACTGAGAGGAGAAATTGGCCATTTTTGGACATCAACATTTTCTAAGCAAAGGGATATTGCATCTCCAATAAGGCTTCATAACCCCTCATTAATGGGATTTATGGAACTTGAAGAGAAAATGGACTGCTGGGCAAGAACTTTATTCTTTTCAATCTGTGCAAGATAGTGATATGTACCTTTTATATTTAATAACAAAATACCTGCCTGGAGCACTGTTTACACTTTTGCTTGTATATGCATTATGTCTGAGTATTTTATTTCTATTTATATCAGATAGCTATACTGTCTGTAATATAATACGCTATACATGAAGAGTTTTTACAGTGCTTAGTAAAGTTCTATCTACCAAAAATTGGATTTTTGAGTTCTTAAATAGGGCATTCTCTGCAATAACTTTCCATCATCCCTTCCAACATTCTTTGTCTCTTTTGAAAGTCATGACTGATTAAAAGTCTAATGCAACAGCTGTTTGTGATCATATGATTGATATGTTTTCTAGACAGATGCTGAGTATTAGAAGCAGAAACATTCTAAATTCTTTGCAGTGCTCAAATAATTTTGAATTGGTACTTTTTAAAGTATCAGTAGGACAGAGCTGCCAGGCAATGTGGATTCTTGATGTAGTCAATTAAGAATTGGTGCAACTCAAGAGATTGATCACACCACACAAAAAAAACCAACCCTGTTGGCATGACTTTGGGAGGTGAAATTCTTTGTCTGCATGAATCAAGAAGTGCTCTGAAAACTTTTAACAACTCACTATACCCATAGACTACTGTGCAATTTATTGTTTTGCTGCTTAATATCAGAAGTGAAGTCCCCTTATGAAAACATTAGCATTAGCTGACCACTACATAATAGCTAGCTGAAGGGTGGTGAAACCAGTAGAAGTTGCAGGAGGAGTGCAGGTAGTGATACAGCATTTGAACAATTTGCAATATGGAAGACATTAAACTTTGTAATTGCCTCCAAAAAATTGAAACCCTTGTGGTCAATCAAGGGCAGAAACATCCCTGATGTCCATTTTACTCAGTCTCTGAAGAGTAAGCAAGCCCTTGGAGGCCCAGTCCTGCTCCCACCCCTTCAGTGACATGTCCCCAGTTAGGTAATGTGGGCTGAAGGCTGGCAGAGCAATCAGCTTCCTCTGAGGCCCGTCCTGGGCATTTCCATCTCCCAGTTGGCTGTACGTTTAGGAGCCTGGTGGCTCAGCTGACCCCTGAAGACCGCTCACGTTTAGGCACTTCAGGCAAATAGCCTAATTCCATTCTGTATTTCCCACTCACAGCTGCTCTCTGCCAGACGCTGACAGGAGCCATCTCCCTGCAGCCACTGTGGGGAGGGTGGGCCTCACACAGCGTACCAGAACTACCTGCTGCCTTGGGGCGCAGTGTACCCCAACTGTCTGCTGCCCTGATCACTCCAGCTTGAGGAAGCATTTCAGAGCACCAATCCTCACCCAAACCCACACCATGAGCCTGGTGCTGAGGCACTCCCTGCTGCCAAGAGCAGCACCTCAGAGATCCCTTACCAGCACCCACTGAGCACAGCTGGCTGGTGCTCTTTACAGCTTTGTCACACTCCATAGTTTGTAGCTCACAGAGCAGAGTAACTCCCTCCAGCCCTTATTCCCCACAAGGAATCTGGAAAAGTAGCTTCAGCAAAAGTTTGCAAGACGGAGTGGCCCTGAGGGCACAGCAGCTGTGTGGATGCTGCCTGGGTTGATGTGCAGCACCTGGGCCCAGGCCAAGACCAGCACCTTCCCCTCGGCAGAAGCTATATAGGGCCAGTCTCCAGCCAGCAGCAAGTTCTCTGGGGAAAGTGCTCAGGCAGCACCTCAGAAAGAGCTGATGTACTCAAGTAAGTTGTTTCTGTTAACAGCCCTTACAGCCCTGACTTGCTGCTAGAGTAGCTATGTGGGTGGTGGGAGCAAGGAGAAGGGAAAGTTTCCTTGTCTGGAGCTGACTTGGGGCCTTAAACAGTCTTGCTTCACATTTAGGGTAAGGTTGCTCTTGCTGCAGTTGTGTATGCTTGTGAAAACTTCCCTGTGTAAATGTAGTCTCTGCTCTGTTGTTTCCAGGCTCTTTGTTTCACTCAGCTGCCCTTGTAGTTTGAGGACACTGTGGCTATGTATGTGTGCTGTGATGCAGAGAGGAGGCTTGGGCCCTTAAATGGTATATACGGGGAAACTAGGGAAAGGCTTTGATGAAGTTGTGCTCTAGTCCAGGGTGATGTGAGTCTTAACAAATATTCATGAGGGAAGTTTGAATGATGCCCTTATCTTTTGTACATGCTCTTGGTATCACTGGTTGTCTCACAAGGTTTTGTCTTCCTGGTGTTGTTACAGATAATGAGCTTGGGTAAGATATTCTTCCTATAACAAACTAGCCTCTGAAAAGTAGCTGAAGGTGTTTAATGCTTTTTAATGAGAAATCTTCAGTGACGCGGCCTTCCTTCTGAAAGATGTGTAGTGTTGACAGTCTAACTGTATATACAATTTATCTTTCTTGGTCCTCGGAACATTTTCTTCTTTTTCTTTCCTTACCAGTAGGACTAGAAGTTCTACTTGGATTCCAAAATTTTTATTATTTACCTCTGCAGCCTGGACAAAGAAATGTAAAGTAAATGCATAGCTTGCATTCACATTTTATCAGACCTGCACCTTAAATTGGTTATTATCAGTTGCTTAGATTAAGGGCAAGGGGGGAGAGGGAAGAAAGCTTATTCCATTTTGTAGAGTAAAATTCTCTCTGGTATTTTTATATGCTAAGGCTAACATAATGTGAAGTTTGAGAACCTAGTCTTGCAAATAATCAGAACTTAAATAAGGTGGTGTTTATCCACTCCTTGTTATATTTCTAGGAGTATCACTTTTTACTGATAGAAGAATTCAGTCATAGAATGATTGTTATATAAATTAGAGAAGCAAAAGCAACGTATCGGTTAACAGAGATAGGCAGTGAATTTTGATTCTGAGAACACTGCAATAATTATGCTCTCAGCTATCAAACATTGTGTGTATGCTATGGGAACAAATAATAAACAGTATATGAAATGGGCATTATAAAAAAGCCTTATTCAATGCAATATGCAAGACAAATAGCCTGTGTGTGTTAAATCTGTGTCTCTTTAATATAGAGCTTGAAGAAAATTTCTGCTCATAGAAATTTACTTCTTTTATTTGGTGTTGAGCCCAATTTGGCAGTGATGGCCTTGAAAGTCTGACTCAAATGCAAGACCAAGTAAATTTGCTTCCTGCTTAGGAAAAATAAAGGAAAAGAACAGGACTCGACACCTAAAGAGAGGCAGAAAAGGGCTCTGAAAAGAGGGGACAGGGTTTAAAAATCAAATATCTAACCTGAGTATTCTTATATTTGTGAAATCATGCTTTTGGTACAGAAAAGGCTATGTTTCTTCTGTAACTATTGTAAGTTTCCCTTCAACTAGAAACTGATTATAAACACAAATGTACAAAAATTTGTATAGATAAAAAGGTATGCATTCAGGCTGTCTCAGTGTTCCAGTCCCTTATAGTAAAGGATGATCAAAAAAAAATTTAGCCAGAAAGTTGAACCAATTCATCAACACATACAAAAATATCCTAAACCAAATACCAATTAAATATTTCATATTGTTATTTGCTACAAAGGAAAGCAATAGATTTAGATCACTTCAGATGATCTCAAATACAAACTAGAAAATGTGTATGAACTGTAAGTACCCATATATCAACTAGCTCTTGCTATACCTGTTTTTTAAGTTGCCTACTTCATTTTACAGGGCAGAAATACTTCTATAGATTCCTAAGCTACAAAATATTCTCAAACTTTAGCCGAAGTGATGCTTTAATGGAAACTTGTACTTCCTATGTAAGCATATGCTTCTAAGATCTGTTTAGCTGATTTCTTTTTTGTATTTTCTTTGGGTATTTCTGCTTACATTAGTAATGTGCCACAGTTTTCACTTTGTTATATCACACATTTGGTTTGCTTTTAATAGCAGGAACAAAGAAAATGGGCAGAAATGTAACCTGAATGATGTCTCTGAATTCAGGCTGTGTGACTAGAATAGTGTATAACATCTAACTGTAGTCCCTGTAAAGCCAATAGAGCACTACCTTTCATGGTGTTGAGAAACCCCTTTGGAAAACAAAAAAGGGAAAGCTGTACAATAACTTAAAGCATAGCTTCCCTGAAAAAAATTTCTACAGCTGTACTTCAGTTTGTCTTCTTCCATACTTCATCAGGATAATTTAAGCATGATGCAATTGTAATTTTTACAAATTCACGGGACTACTGTGGATAGATGAAATACAATAAGTTTGGAGGGTGTTTTCTGTGTGGAGTATCCATTAATTGTAAAATTTTCATAACACAATCAGGGTTGATTAGCTGGTTGATTAGTTATATTCTAAAGGAGCATGTGAACATCTGGGGAAAACAGGTGGTGCCTCTCCTAAATGCATCTGCAAGAAGTGGAAAGCTGCATTGAATGTCTGCCCTGCTTGAATCCAGAGACTTTGTCTTTGTCCATTAGCATTTTCCTGTAGTTGGTCCCAGCTTCTGATTCCAACAGGCTTGTGTCCGTATCTGGCATTGTAACTATTTAATATGCCACCCATGTTCCTGGTGCCACAGTAAGAACTCCAGTGGTTAAAACCTGAAAGGCCTCTTCCTAAGAGTTTTCTTAACTCCTAGTAGATTAGTTTCAAAACAATTTAAAGCAGACATTGTATTTAGAGCATGATGGACAAGCAAGAGAAACAAGAGATGCACAGCTGTGTCCACATAGGGGAGATATCTAAACTGATATGAAATTAAGGCATTCTTGTGAATGTGCATTTACAGTAGCCTCTAATTTATTTATGTGTATTCTGGTAATAGGGGTGCAGATGTAGTCTGCCACACAGCTTGCTTTATTAAGCAAATGTGTTTTTTGAGGGACATCTAGCATTATGTTCATAAAGACAGCTTTGCTATAAAGCTGACTCTGGGAATTTAGGGCATATGTTTGTTAATGGTGTACTTTGTACTATGTATATAAAGAAAAGCCATCAAAAAGTCCATTTCTGATTTGTAGCTTGAAATTCAGATCTTTAATAAAGTGTGTTACTGTGCCAAATATTTGCTCATAAAGATATATGGGTTTGTGTGCAGTTTAGATATTCTGAGATTAAACTAGTGAAAAGAGGCAAGCTTGACTGCTTTGTTTATTAATGGTCAAAAGCACTGTCTGAAAATTTTACAATAGAAGAGTAGTTCTAGACAGACAGCAAGGCACCACTGTGGGAGCTGATTGCTCATTATATTTATAGATAAGCATAGAAGCAATGTGTGAAAGATTGCTTTAAGGGGTGAAGTTTTCTAGTATATGATATGAAGTACCAATCACTGTTTCTGAGAGCTGTTGAGAATACAGATTTAGAAATGGGACCCTGTCTTTAACAGCTGCTTAAAGATACCAAGTGAGAATTCTTTCTTTTTAAAGACCTTTTTTTTTTTTTTTTTGAAGTTGTAACAGCTCTTGCTGTGTGAGTGAGGACTTTCTTAATTAGCACCTAAGTCTGCATGCCTGATGAGTGATGAGGAACTTGTGAGCTCTTGAATAAAGGTTTATTGGAATGTTGCATAATCTAATATCTGGGGTTGATAATAATCAGTAGTACTTTGACTTAACCTAATTTATTCTTTGATTTACTTTAAATAATGTCCATTTGAAGCCTGGTGGGCAATTCAATAAAGAGCTGGCTTCCCACTCAACCAGTTCAATACACCATGTTTTTAGATAGATCTTAAAAGCTGGGTGATCAGTATTATATCTGTGTTTTAACAGGGTCATTTTCTGTGCTTGGGAAGTTCTTAGACTTATCAGAGTAGTAATTTATTTTTTAAGTGGAAGCCTTATGTAGCATTAAGTATTATTTTGAGACTTCAAACTTTAATTTCCATAATCTATTGAACCCAACATGATGAATTCAACTTTAAAATTGAACTTTTTTCTGAATCTTGCACAGTATTAAAATTGCTGTAGCTGACACTTAAACTTCCCTGTATTTTCTCTTTTCAACTTTGCTTACGATGTGCATTTTTCAGTCACTTCTGTAGGAGAAGACTATTCAGGAATATCCTTCTCCAATGACATGTTAAAACAGAGGCTTAAGGCCTGTATATGGCACAATTACTTTGTTTCCAAAATTAACATTCTGAATTTGATATTTGCTCTTTTTTCAATAGTCTGTTACATTCTTGAAGTTCATAACAGTACTGTCTGCTATTAAGTTGTGTGGCTTGTTAAAAAGCTTTGAGATTCTCTCTAGAATGCAAACTGCTGGCTTTATCACTTCTTGTGGTTTGTGAGCTGACTGGAAGGATAGCAAACCCAAATGTGTTGAAGTGCTAGTGGTATTACTGATGTCTTCCAGCAATGGGTCTGCACAACCCTTTCTTGTTTTGTGTAGGTGCTGTGGCAGATACAGCAAAAGGATGACAGTTAACAACATCCTGTATCAGGTCCTTTTGGTCTTCACTTTCATAAGGTTACTGCTTGCTGTGGTTCCTTAGTGATGCCTTTTTCTTTTTCTTGCAAGTTAAAGAACGTGGCCTAACTGCAAACTTATGTCCTTCACTTCCCTGAATGCCCAGGGTGTTTGGGTGCTGGCTTACTCCACCACTAAGGGCAAACTCTTAGATGATGTAGTTGGCTCTGCTGAAACTTGTATAGGCACACTCACTTAAAGCTGGGGCCACTCTTAAGTCTCAGCTATGAATAAAAACAGTGTTCTAAGGTTAAAAATTTTATTCTGTGTAAGCTTGGAGAACTTTATAGCTACCATGAGAAAATATGCAACAATTATGCATGATAAATTCTGCATTGCAACCCAGGTTCTGGGAAGTTTTCTAATGCATGACTTCTGTCAATTTTTGCACATCTTATTTTTAGGATGTGTTAAGGAATTAAGACTGCTTTTGGTTTATTTTCTTTTGAAGCACTGTGTGCTTTGATTTGCTGAAGAAGCTGTACCTAGAATCCCATGTTCATTGTCTCTAATCTTAAAAAACCCCAACCTCCCTAAAAAAAACACCAAACAAAAACACCACCAAAAAAACCCTCACACCCAAAAAAACCTGAGGAACCGCAAGCTACATAAACCAAGATGTAAACTACAGTCCAGGTTTCTGATGCCAGTTTGTGCTCTCTTCTGCTGTGCAGATTTAGCTGTTCTATACTCATATGAACTATCATTTGGCATTCTCATATCAAAAGCAGTCAGATGGAATATTGAGTTGGGTATTACACATCAGGAGAAAATATTTTCCAGAAGCAGTGATGAAAGAAGTATTATTGAACTCATTTCAATTTCCCTTTTTAGAGTAAAGCTAATGGCTCTGGAATGAGACTGAACAGGGTATTTTTGCCTATATAATGGAAAGTAAGCAGGCCATCTTGCCAGGTTTCCAGTACCTGAACAATTACCTGAGTGGAGAAAACAAATACTGGATCCTTGGAGCTAAAATAATGGATTGTGTTTATTTAGATTTTTTTTCTTTTTGCTTTATTATTACTTGGATTTTTCAAAGGTGACTAAGATAGTCAGCTTTCACTCCTAAAACATTGAAAATCCCAGCTCAAAAAGTAACTGAACAAACTGACAGCAAGTTTTCTGTCTCATGCAGACCACCATGGTAGTTGAAATTATCCTGCAAAGTATTTTGTAATTTGCCACCTTTCATTATCACACCATTTGATTTAATTCTTTACACAGCAAAACCCTGGTTGCCCTTGAATATCTTTGTGAGACAAGTTTCTATGTAGCTTCTTGTGAGCTTAACTCGCTCTCATAAGGACCATACTTTTTATAGCTTCTTAAAACTAGCAAATACAGAAACCAAATTAATTTTGGACAAGATGCAAGTGAATAAAAATGCTGCTCTATCACCTTGTGCTGTGCAACCTTCTCTCAAACTTGAGGATCCATAGCACAATAAACAGATGCTATGTAGTTTGAACGGGCTCCTCAGATTTTGAATAAAGATTGATACAGGAAGGAGACACTTGGTTCTCAATATGGCTGGAAATTTTTGGAAGGGAAAGGGAAAGAGTGGTAATGGGGTTGGAGGAGTATCACTGTATGCCATAATTTATCATTATATCTTCACATTTTGGTTGCCATTGCCTTTCCTGCACATTTTTCTTGGACTCTATTATGAGTAAATACTGTTTCTGTGTGTACTCTAAAAATACATAGATTCTGGTAATGCTTCAGTATGAGGGAAAGTTGAAACATTGAAGGAAATTCTTTCTGCATTGACACCATCTCTTTTTGCTCGTGCTTCCATGCTTGTATATAATGTTTCTAAAGCAAACAGACATCTGCTTCCCTTTCCTCAGCTGTAGCCTTTGAATCCAGTGAAACAGCTTTCACCAAATAATATTTGTCTATGAGAATAGTTCTACCTTTTACTGTGGATGTTGGTTCTTGTGCTTTTGGAGGTACTGCATGTCTCTCTGGATGACAAAGATAATCTGGGTTTAGAACTGTCATGGTGGCAGGAAGGACAACTTCCTGACAACAGTAAAGCCTACTGGAGTGGAAGGAGTGTAAAGGGAGCAAGAAAATGGCTCAGTTCTGTCTGAATTTATTGTACAGCAGGTTCCCTGAAGTGATGGCTTGTCCATTGCCAAATTTTCTCTTTAGTGGTGTCCAGAGAAAATTAGTACAGCTTCTGTCCCAAGCCTACTAATTTGGTGTATGACACCTGACATCTAATAAAATCCTAACAAATTTAAAGATGTTCCTTGCAATATGAATAAATACTGCTTAGCAAAAGACTGCAATCTTCCAGTTATATACGTGCATCAAAGCACAGATGTTAAATAAAGCTGGACTTTTTCAGTTCAGTGATTGAATTAATGCATTTGAAAGGAAGAGAGGGGAAATGGTTTCAGGACAAACCAAACCAGATGGGAGAAGGTGGGGTTAGCTTTCCCATCAATTTCTTTTGGATGAACCCAAATATATGGTCTGAAATGAACATTTTAACTTAGGAATTATTTTATATTTGTTTAATCTATATTAAAAGAGAGGGGGTTTTAGGTGAAAAAAGTTCAATGTTTTTGCTTGAAAGTACTGAATCAAATTACCCTCTGCTCACAATTTCCCCCCTGTCCCTTTTGATTCACATTGATCATGCAATTTGACTGGAAATCACAAAAGGCTTGTTCTTCTGAGCAAATGTATTTTATGGTTAATTCATTATTTTCTGGGGGATGGACAGGGAAGTCCAGTTGTTATACTGAATGCTTTGGCTTGTTTATTGCTTGTTTAACTGCTGTTATATGTTCCTCAAGACTCTGATCTGAGAGAAGAGTGATTTCTAAGCTTGAGTTGCACTGAATATCAAGTCTGCCCATATCAAATGATACAAAAAATGAACCTGTCATACGACCTTATTTTAATTTTCCACAATGTCTCATTGGTGGAAATTGAGGTTTTTGGCTCAATATTATTTTTAAAAATTTATTGAGATAACAAATTACTGTCTCTTCCCTATATTGTGTACAGTAATACTAGATTTGGAAGCATTCATTTTTTATTTCAAATAGAATTTTTGATGAGAAAAGAGATGTTAAATCTTTCAGATCAGCAGAAATACCCACTGTAACTCTAATTTTGGAATCTCACTTGGTTAGATGATAAAGGCAATATTCGCACATGTTAGTTGATGGAGCTATTTTGATCCCAGTCATAAAAGACTTCACAGACTGATGCTATATATTATTCTGTTTACCTAGAGGATGATGTGTGTGGACAGTTGGAAAGGTTAGTGCTGCGATAACTGTACTGAATTTTGTTGGGGACTCTGCAAATAAGGATGTAAAAGAGCTACACAGATTGTTTCAAATAGCGGTGAATGCTGTGGTTTTGGCTCCACACATTTATGCCTTTCTAGATGAAAGTAGAACATAAGTTTGCTGGAAGCCAGAAGATTTTTTTATGAACTCTAACAGTCTGGGAAAAAAAAAGTTGGCTCAAAGAAAAGAAAAATGAGATGAAAAAAATTAACTCCTGGAAAACAGTTTTTGCCACTTGCAAGAATATCACAAATGCCTTCATTGTTCACATGTTCTTATGTTCTTGCTAAGTTTTGAAGCAGAAAGCAACAGCAGTCTCATTTCTAATGTCATGGGGCAGAGCAACTTTAAAATAGCATTTCAAGAGGATGAGAGAATTAAGCCAGGTACTGCTGTAACTTGTTGTCTAAAGCCAATGGGGTTTCACAGGGTATGCTTTCTGGATGAGGCCAATCCTCATATGCATATAAAAACATCACAAAGTTGCTGTAAGAGAAGTCTAACTTGGGAATACCAGTAATTACGACAGTCACATTCTGAAAAGATAGTTATTTCTCAAAACAAAAGAAATGAGAAAATATTAACCAAATCAGGGAACAAAAATTTGGATTATTTGTTTTGATGTGGCTGTGTGGACAACTGCATTGTGAGATGTTGAATCAGCAGCTGTGCATGGGCATAGCTGTCCAAGTGTGCTGGCAGGAATGGGATGTTCATCTTCAAAAAATCCACCCAGAATATTTCAATAAATAGAGCAATGAAATGTTTAAGGATTTTATCCTGTGTCTGGCCACAAAAGGTCTAATATTTATTTGGCAGAATTCACAATGCCTTTCTGAGACACAATATTCCTTCAACACAGCTAAAGCCTTCAATTTGAAAAATACCCACAAAGAGGGAAAAAACTTGGTAGTTATACAAGCAAACTTTAATTATATTTTTGATCTTTCTAACTCTCAGTTCCTATTGCAGTACTAGAAATAGGAAAGCTTATTTTGAAAGTGAGCTAGCAAAGATTCTTCTATGTGTTACATTACTGACATAGTATCTTATTCAGAGAGCAGGGGGGAGTAGGACAGACCTCTTCAGCTGTGAGCAAGGGAATAAGGCCAATAACATGCTATATACCACCAGTCTGTGATCCAGTATAAACCTACCTTTGCAGTGGACTCTGACTTGTAGGGTCACAGCAAGACAGCTCAGCCAGATTGCTAACTTAGAAAACGAGGTGGTCTGGAAAAGGTGATGTCTAGTTTCGTAGAATTATCCATGCAGAGGTAAGGCCAGCTGGATGTCACTATGTCTCTTTTTTTAAACTATCAGAGGGATTAATGATTGCAAAGGGCTGCTATCAAATATGCAAGTGAGCAAGAAAAGGGGTACAACAGCTGCATGCCATTTACTGCATGTGTCTCCATGCTCCTTTTTCTGATACATTTGTTGACATGTTTTCCCCATTCCTGCAGAATGTCTCACCTCCTCTTGCTGAATTATATTTTGGTCTATACTGAGACACCATCTGATGCTTCTGTATTCTTTCTCTTTTTTTTATTCTTTCTCTTTTTTTCTCTTTGGCTTTTTAAAAGATTTCATTTCACACAACCTTTCCAAACCTTTTCTTACTGGAATCTGTCTATGAAGTGTTCTTTTCTTATCTGTCAGTACTATACTTCCTTCATCCCGATCATGCCACCTCCTTCTACCATTCCTACCTGACCTGATCCCACTGTCATCCAACTGTGTTGTTGGTGTCCACGGTGCCCAGGTCACTCAATCACATCTGTGCTGTCCCAAAGCAAGGCTACCTAAGACCAGAAATGATGCCTGCCTTCAGGTTTTCACCATACATGTCACTTGTTCCATTTTACTATTGGACTGTAGTGAAAAACTGGGTCATGTATTTTTGTCTACAAGTTTTTCTTCTGTTCTGGTATACTTCTGCTCAAGTAATTTTTCTCTTTTACTGCCAAGTGTCCTGTGCTTACAGTGTCAATCATCTGTAAAACTCCCTAGTTTCTCTCCCAGATTTTTTCCTGAAAAAATGCCTGAAAGATGTGCTTCCAAGGAAAGAGCTAAAAGCTTTGTGGAGGACAGATGATGGCTAGAAAGAAAATAAATCTTTCCCATCTTTAAGAATTGGGAACAGGGTAAGAGGAGTCACAGAATTGTTGGTGTGCTGGCTGAAGTTAAATTCCTTGAATTAAGATTGGAATAAATGGTCCAACTTTTTAGAAACTCTGGAAATGTGAGGAGAATGAGAGTCACCATGGATCTATAAGGAGCAAACTGTCAGATTAATTTCCATTACAATGGGACAATAGGACTTGTGGAAAGCAGAGAAGCAATAACTGTTATATTAGTAAGGTTCAAGGTAGTTGTCAGTTATTAGCTCTCAAAATGAAAAGCTGTGGAATAGTGGTATGTAAGGTTCTGTCCTAAGTCCAGGACTATTCAATGGCTTCACTAAAAACATGGTGTTGAACTTGAGCATCTTCACTAGCTTTACAAATAAGAATTAATTTGGGAAAAGGTGGGCTGCAAGTATGTTGGGGAAATAAAGGAAATGGTTGCAAAGTGTATTTAATATAGTCAATAGCAGTAAAACATCATCCAAATTACTTCATACGATCTTGGATGTGCCACTTCCAGGAATGTTGAAATCCTAAAGATCATTGAAAATTATCAGATATCGACCCTGGAACAATCTGAGTGCTTTAACGTAAGACAAGAAAACTGAGGGGAATGTCTTAAGATACAAAAACTTCCTCCATAAAGGAAGAGAAAAACTTGTTCTCAAAGATATTACAGGCTTAATAATAGCATGAGAAATTAGATAGACTTGATGTGATGTTGTGGTTTGAGCTCAGAGGGCCTCTGAGCACCATGCAGCTGCTCACTCCCCCCTTCCCCCCAGTGCTGAGAAGGAGGGAAGCAAAAGGCCCAGGAAATTAAGATAACAACAGGGAGGGATGATCTCATCCTTTAAGGCACAGGCAAAAAACCAGACTTGTTAGGAGAAGAAAAAAAGAACATAAATTTAATACAGACACTAACAACAACAACATGTAACAGACAGAGTAGGACTGGGAGAAGCATTACCACATCCTGAAAACACCTCTCCCCATCCCTCCCTTTTCTCCAGGCTCAGCTCTGCTCCCTATATCTCTATCTCCTCCCCTCAGCAGCGCAGGGGACAGAGAATGAGGGGTGCAGTCAGTCCTGCTACTTCTTCCACCTTGGTGGGGGGGGATTTCTGGCATTCCTCCCCTGTCCCAGCGCGGTGCCCCCCTCACAGGAGACAGTGCTCCTCAAACCAGCTCCGACATGAGTCACTCCCATGGGTGTGTGGGTCACCCCCGCGTGTTGCAATCCTCCCAGTGCTGAACTACAACAGCGGGGACTTCTCCCATGGGGTCCCGGCCTTCTTCAGGTGCAGTCACCTGTCCCGGTGTGGGGCCCCCCACAGGCCACAGATCGGTATCTGCTCCTCCGGTGACCCCCATGGGTAGTGGGGGGACGGCCCTGCTGTCTCACCACGGGGTACAGGGGAGTATCTGCTCCAGCACACCTCCCCCTTCTCCTCTGTTCTTCCACTGACCTCTGTGTTCACACAGATGTTCTCATAACTTCTCCTCACAACTCCCACAACTCCTCCCAGGTTTCCCTTCTTAAATATGTTATTGCAGAGGTGCAGCTACTTGGCCCGGCCTTGGTGCAAAGGTGGGTCTGACTGGGAGCTGGGGGAACTTCGAGAAGCTTCTCACAGGGGACCCCCTCCCCTGCTATCACCACTCACTCAAACCAGGACATGTGACTTCTCAAATTTCCTTACGGTTTCAAAATGCTGTATGTTGTTAAAAATGTGGGGTAAATTGATTTAGATGAAAATACACCTCTTTACATTATACATAGAGAATAAAAGGGAAAACTGTTATTGTTTTTGTCGCTGATATAATTGTTGTATTGGACTATGCCTCATTAACACTACTGAACCTTTGTGGGTGAGGAGTCTAGCTGGACATACATGTTGCAGTTGATGATCTGCAGCTAAGAGATATTAGGCAATTGCCTTGCCTTAGGCGGCTGAATTAATGCTTTAAGCACATGCATACTTTGATCTTGTAATGTAGCATCTGTATGGATCTGAAAAGAGAATTCACCTGTATGGTCACCACCTCTCCACTGAGAGAATATATGCTTATATATTCTAAAGTAGTTGGATTAACCCAAATATGTAGTGTGAATACCTCTAAAGTTTGGAGTGGAAGACCAAATTTATGTGTTTTTCCTAAATCTTTCATGGACTACCATTAAAGCCTTTTGAACTTTTGAATACATGTTTAAAGTTGTAATTTTATCTTGGGTCAGTCCCATGCAATTAAACATCGGAAATTTAGTACTGCTGACTTATGCACTGTGTAACTATCTGTTTAATTTTACATTACAGTAAAGTGGATACATCTCAAAAGGATTATTTCTTTATATGGGCCCAATGAAGCTTTAGTAAGTTTAATTATCCCAAACTAATATTATCTTAATAGTATTTTTTTACTCCAAAAAAAAAAAATCCTAAACAATGGTGAGGTGATGTAATGGTTAAAGAGATAGCATAGGTAGAATTGATACTAGTGCTTGTTCTAATAGGAGTACATTTCACATCTGTTATTTATGATGTGAAGTGCCACTGGGGACAGATCCAGTAACTATGTACATAGTAATACCCTTAATTAGACTAACAGAGCAAATATTACACACAGGCTTTAGGGATCTCATAAAAGCTTTACCCATGATGAAGAGGAAATTGGTGCAACTGGAACTGTAAACTAGGAAGATATCTCCTAAATTCTTGTGCATTGATTCTTGTAGCACTTATGGATAAACTTAGGATTCCTCTATGACCTTTCAGAAAAAAAAAAACTTCCTGTGAACTTGGAAAGCTTAAGAATAAAACTTACTTGTCAGTCAAATGACAAATGTCAGATGACCTTCTGCTATCACTGTGCATATACCAAGATTATTTTTTTTTTTTAAATCTAATCTCTTTTGTAAGCACTACAGAGAGTAGGTTATTGGAGCTGAAAAATAACTTTACCTGAGACTACGCTGTCTCTCTTCTGGGCTGTGCTGGCTGAGGTACAGAGCTGAAGCTTGGGGGTATGATGGCTTTGAAGTTAAAGCATAACAGCCTCTTTGTTTTCTCTGTTTTCCTTGCCATAAAGAGCACATAACTCGAGTGACAGAGTTCAGTGAATAGACGCTTTACATGGCTGCCCGTTGCAACACCTGCTGGCAGCTGAGTGTGACACCACTGCAAACCTCTGCTCGTGGCACAGGAAGGGACACAGAAACCCCTTGTTCAGTCTCATGTTTTATGATAGTCACAAATATATATGTGGTGGGTTGCATTTTCCTCATTCTTGGAGCCAGTTTTTCCATGTCTTTCAGCCAAAACAATACCTGAAAACAGTAAGACTAATTTTCCAGCTTAGTACTTTAGAAAGTAACTATGGCAATGGTACAATCGTATTGTGTCATCTTTAGCTTGTGGAGCTGGCTTCAATGTCCTTACACTGGTTTGAAGACACAGTTAGGTACACAGGATATTTTAATAATCTGTGATTGTTGACTGTGCCTTGTAGCTTGTTGAAATAAAAGGCCAATTGTTCAGGCTTCAGAAGAAAGACAGATTGGGATTTTAAAATTGGACGTTTCTGCATGGTTATAGCAAACTGAGGACTTCCACTTGAATGCTAATTGTGGGCAAGGTGGTAGGGGAATTAAGCTAACAAAAATTCTGAGCTTGAACCTTGTGGGTGGGCTGAAGAAAGTGTGCCCAAACAGTGGAACCCCAATAACATCTGCTGTGGAACGACTTGCATGACTTACCAGACTGCAGCTTGTAGTTGTGTTCTTTTTGTGTTCTGTTATCACTTGCATGCCTTGATCAATTAACATTGCTCCTTAAAACACATGCAAAATGAAGGTCAAATTATTTTATTTTTTTATGGTACCTCTCCAAATTGTTTAGTTTGTTTGTTTTTTAAAAAGTCTATTTGTCCCCTTAAGATTTATGAGAACTGCTCTTACAAAGAATATATAGCACCCATCAGATCTTTTCCTGACTTCTTAAATGTTCATGTCTAAATGCAAGTCTTGAAAAAATAGCAAACCTATATACTTTTTACACAGCAGATGCCTCTGAGTCATGTTTGATATGAAACAGTTTTTTTTAAATTCCAATTTTAAGTCTTATCTTAGGAGTTAAAAGCTTAATTTATCCAAGAAATTTCTATATAAAGTGGAAATTAATGTCTCTATTTTGCTGCTTAAAGTTTTATCTGAAATGGCACTAGCGGCTATTTGCATGAGATGCAGGTTAAAAACTTATTAAAAGTAAAAGCTGAGCACCCACTACAGTATTCCATTCTCTAGTTTTATTAATAATTGAGAGCTTTCTTGGTAGAAGTTATTTTGATAGTCATAACATTAAAAAAATTCCATACATGTATAAATAAAACTTGGAGATGAAAAGTAGGTCAGTTCTTCAGTCTGGCTTTTAGCTATATCTTAAAGATTTCTCTCTGCAGTGATTTGCTGATGCACTTATTCTTAATATCGTAATCCTTAAATTTATAATCCTCAGTGATAGTTAATGATTGCTAACATGTATAACTTTCCTCATCCAATGTCAACAGTGCCAGTGATATGTTTGGTCATGTGTTTGTAAGTGGCTGTCTGCTTCAGAATCTGGTTATTTAAAGTGTATCTAATTTAATTACCAAACAGCAAATACACTATCTGCAGAAGTCACTGACCTAGAATGTTGCCTCTAAGCTTTTGAGCATGGCTGATAGTGCAATGATGTAAAATGACATGAAAGCTGAAGACATAATTGCTCATTGTGAAGCTTTTTTTCAGTAGCTAACATTATTCCAAAGATGAAAAGTGACAGTTATATATTTTTGGCAATGTTTCCCTGTAGGAAAGGAACATGCAACCTACTTATTTTTGCTACTGTTAGGGCTGACTCTATATTCATAAAAAGTTTATTTACTGACATTATGGACTGAATTTTTGAGCGGTCTCTACCCAAGTACTAATTTAGGGTTCTTATAGTCTAGGTATGGAGTCATGCTAAATGAGCTGCTAGAGGTTTATCCACAAAATATCCCAAGAGTTATTTCTAGGAGCAAATGCTGTGTTTTGGAGTATCCAAAAAAAAAAAAAAAAAAGTGAAGCATCCAAAATTCAGATGCTGCTTCTGAATATCTGGCTGCAGAAAACTTGGAAGTGCCATCTGGTGACAGCTTTACCTTTTATACAGATTCCATCAGACTGCGCGTGTGTGTGTTCCCATTGCTTGCAAATTTACACTTGTAGCTGATGGGAATGATACATATGTGAAAACTTGGAAAGCATTTAGTGAGCAACCTCATTTTAAAAAGAGCTGATAAAATGTAGCAGCCAACAATCTTAAAGTGAACATAGAACATAAGCACATATTGCAGTATTCTGTGCTTGTAAGTGTGTAGGCTCTGTGTTCACTTTAACACTGACTGTTACAGTTTCTGATGATAATAAAGGTACATAACTGCATTCAGCTCAGGAACCTACCTGTCTTTGCAATGCAGAGATACCAACTTTATGGCTCAACAAGTTAGGAGGGCCTGTTAAAACTGTGGCTTTTTCTGTCATGAGGAGGAGGATAGTGGCACCAGTGCCCTTGTAAGCTCAAGAACAGCAAGCTGCTAATGTAATCTTACTAATTTGGGGATCCAAGTCAGAATGTCTTTGTAGATGTGACGTATACCAGTTCATTTGTGGTAGAAAGATGGCAAAAGAATAGTCTATTTAATTTTAATGACCGTAAAGAGTCCTTAAAACTGTTATTTGTGGGCACTTTATTGAATTACTTTTCAGTTTCAGTTCAGCAAAGGCTAGTATATCCTCCTGGTAAATAATTTTATCGTGGGTACCCTGAGCTAATCTGATAGTGTTCTCATAGAAAATTATAAGGCAGGAAGTCTCCTCTTTCAGGAAAATATAGCTCAGGTACCTTATCTAAATAGAGAGGAACCACTAGCGGTGGACATTGACTAGTCAAAACCAACTGAAAAGGTATGCACCTAAGTTCTAGTAAAAAAAATCTGTGCATGTATGCATGTCTCAGACTTGGATTACTCTTGAGCAATGCTGCTGACTAATTAGTGGTAGATAGAGTAGCGACCCCAAAATCTCAGTACAAGTTTTAAAGCGGGAGTCACATTCCCACACAGATAACGGTTTCTGTAAGGAGAGAGGAAACCTAATTTTTTTTTTTCCCCTATAAGTATGAAGTATATTAGATGCCTGTCTGCATCCACAGAGACATTGATGGGATGGGTGGTGTAACAATGGAGAGAGGGGAAGAAGGAAAGTGGGTTTTTGGTGAGTTGGGTTGGGTTCATTTGTTTGGTTTTTTTTTTCTTTAGAATTGACTCTTGGTGGTATTCACTTTGAACAGACCTGTGATTTGGTTATCTTACTCTTGAAGCATGTCATCTGGTCCCAGAAGGCACTTCTAGTCAGCAGTTACAAGCATTTGTACACGTACCTGCAATGTCTGGAATATTGCAGAATATCTATCACCTCTTGTAAAGGGTAATACAAATCTGAAGTCAGTACATAGTTCTAGGCCAAGTGAAAAAGCTCTTGGATACTGTGACAGAAGGTATTTAAAATTATGTGATAATGTTTTGCTTTGACTTAATTTGGTTTTGTTCTCAAAAGCAACCAATGAATGACTTAGTTTTACTAGCTCTGTGTCAAAATAATGGGAAATGATGTAAAATGCACAATGTGAAGGGAGAGAAAACAAGCTGCCATTGCTTCAAGTATGTACACTCGTGCTGTGGGAGCCATCGTCAGACAAAAATATGCTTCAAGCTCTTTCCCACCCACATACCTCAAGCTTCGTGAAGTGAAGGAGACTGTCATGTGGTGGCAAAGGCCAGATTATCATAATGTGGGTGTGATGTTTCTGCCCCAAAATACTCTCCTGCCTGTTGTGTTCTGAAGCTCCTTATTTGTACCTGCAAAGCAGTAATCTGCACAAATGGAGTAGTTGGGTGTCCAAGTGCTGTGTGTACAGGGTCACCTACAGTTTGTCTGTGGGCAGAAATGCTCTCTCTGTAGGTGGAAACATGTATTTTTCAAGTACATGTTCTTTTGTTTCTCTCCCCCCTCCCCCAAGAGTGACATCTACCTCTGACTGCATTTTTATTTAGTGTAGGATGTGTGGGACCATACTTCTTTTACATTTCTCTTGTGTGTTGGCTTGCCAAATCCTCAGCTTGTACAAGTTGGCAAAATTCCACTGAAATCAATAAAAGCATGTTGACTAAAACAAGCAGAGAATCTGAATTCATTAGTTAGCAGACCATGATCCACATGAACTTCTGGAACTCTGAACAATCTCCCACAATTGTTTTGGGCATGTACAGAGATCTTCCTGAAGAGGTTACAAAGGCTTCCTTTAAGATATTCTGTAGGCCACAGCTGCCTGTTGTCTTTAAAGTGCTGTCTTTTTTTCCTGCTGTCTTCTACAGTTACATCCTGAATGTCTGTCTGAAAGATCTTTCAGTTTGTGGCCTCCCTATTCTGCAGGCCAGTGGACACAGTAATTTCATCATGTCTGTCAGTGTGGTAACCAGCAGCATATTGATACTGAAATAGTGAACTGTATGGCATTTAAATGTAAATCTTACATCATGAACTCTTGGCTTATCATGGCTCATTGCTTTGAGGCAAACGCAGTGATTAGCACGGGGTGTACTTTATGATAATTAGGAATATTTTACACATCAGATGGTGATGTTGACTTTTGAGGGCAACCACCTGGACTCAGCTCTTGCTAGCTAAAATTAATACTTTTGTATCTTTTTTGTTTCGGTGTTTCAAAATGGCCATGAGAAATTATTTTAACTGTTTAATCACTAAATAATAGATCCACGCAATCAATTAGCTTAATAGCATGATTATTGGATAACTTGCCATTACCCATAGGTGATACTGTAGTTTAGATAATATACATAAATTATTCGTCTTGACTGCAAAGTGAAACTTCCACTATCTTAATGGGCAGGTGAATGTTACTTTCTGGCTATCTTGCCTCTTTGCCTGGCCTGGTATCTGAACCTTCTGAACGCTGGTATGCTACAATTGTGGTATCTGGTCCCTTTTAGACTTGTTTTTCACCATAAAGACCTTGTGTGACATTTCTGATAGAAAATCATGACAATTAAAAAATCCAAAAAGCACCAATGAAAACACACACAACTTTGCAAACTTCAGATAGGTTAAAGTAACTTTGTTAAAACATTGTCAAAAATTTTAGGGCTTGCTTGGAAGCAGCTGTATCTCATGAAAGAAAATCAGGAAAGGTCAGAATATGTATCATGGGTGTATATGCTAGCTGCAGAGCTTGAGGTCTTATTTCTGATTTACAGTGAAACATAGACAGAGTTTCCATTGTAATTCATGGCTTGTGTGGATTTAGTTTCTGCACCTGAAATTTTCCTTGAATTTTTGGTATCTCTTCAGATCCAAACCTAGGAGGAGGACACTATTTTTGATTCTAGCGACAATCTAGTGACAATCTAGCAGATGTAGAAACTGGGCAACTCTATCAGTTTTTTGATAAGAGCCATATTTGGAAGCTGTGCAGTTTGAATACTTGCTCAGTTTCATCCTCAGATCAGTACTTCCTAAACTGAAATATAAACCTTATCTTACATGTATTTGTCAGACATATTTGTGTATTTAATTTGTAACTACTGGTTGTTATGCAGTGAAGCCTCTAACTTGACTATGTAAAATATTGATCTTATAAATACACTTTGGATGCAGACAGCAGGAGGGGACAATTAACACTTATGCTTACTACATGAACAAAGAATGAGGATGTAATAATGTAAAATAGTGCTATTATTTTACTACTAATACATTTCTTATCGGACAACAGCAAACTTTTGTAATCGCATTCTGATTGCTTAAATTATATGACAGTATGTGCGATATCTCCCAACAGTGGCAAATGACAAATGTTTTAATGGTTCTATTATGTCTATGCACCTTGAAGATATACCTCATTTATATATGAGAGGGAATGTCTTTTAAGTTTGTGGAAAAACTTACTGGGTTTACATTTATTCTTTCTATTGCCCCTTTTGTTATTTGTACTTTAAACTAATGCATGGGAAATGAAATATAGTGGCAAGTTTAAGTATTTTTTACTAAATCATGATAGGCTTCTGCTTGTATTCAAAGATCATTCTTACTACTACATGTTGCCATGGTTTCTAGTTGTCAAAAACTTAGTGATTTTTGGGAGGGGGAAGGAGGAGCTATATTGAAAAAAATCTCAAAGTTCAAAAAATTACAAGTGTTGCATTTCAAGGGGATGAAATAATCTGTTTCAAACCAGGAAAGAACTTGTGGACACATATCTATGGAATAATGTTAGATAATTTTAAATGTGTTAACTGTGTAGTGCCATTACAAATGCTATTTTTGGCTGAAAAGGATCAGTGATTGCTTGTAAAATAAGGAGACATCAGACTATTTCAGTTAGCCTTGGCTGGGCTGTTTGGAATGTGGTCTGCGTTTCTGGCATACACTTAAGGAGGATGCACAGGGAGACAAAAAAAAGACAAAATTATAAATAATTATTATAAATTATTATAAATAAAAGAAAGAGCAAGATATAAAAATTAATCTAGAGTGGGTGTCACCATGCAAGTGCATAAAAAAAATTGGTTTTCATTGTAACTCTAGTACAAGTAACAAAGATAAATATCAAAAGAGAAGAAAAAGGGGGCAGTCAGCAAGAAAAACATGGTGTTTGCATTAGGGAAAAGTCAGAATTACAGGATCGTTCTTTTTTTTCTTTTTTCTTTTTTCCAGAAAGACACATGATCAGAGTCAGATGATCTAGATACTGCTTCCAGTTGAACTATAGACTACTTCTATATTTAACTCTTTAACTTACTGTATGCCACTTCACCATCTGTAAAGCAAGAGATGTTAGTCTGGTGGTGTTAGGTCGTGCCAAAAAGCAAGCCTAACATATTCATCCTACCATGGTCCTGAATATCACAGACTATTTCTATCATAGGAATTCTTTGACTTGTATTTTTAGAGGTAAAACCAAGTGTCTTTCTGTACTTGTTAAACAGAAGTTATAGACTTAATGCAGTAACTGTTAGATATTTTGACCCACCTTATTGCAGAAGTCAGGAAAAAAACCCCCAACAACTCCAAACCTTTTAACAAGCCCTTAGTACCACCTCTGCTGTCTTCAAGCACAGTATTGTGTGCATTGGGGAACAGTAACTTATCTCTCACGTATGGAAAGTATATTCCTTCTCCTTCTCTGCTGCTGTAAAACTAGTGCTCCTATTATGTCAAGGTCCATTGCGTTTACTGCAGCTTTGATATGCTTGACCTAAAAATATTGTTGTAAGTGACTTATTTACAATGACACTGAGGAGCAATTTTCTAGACTGTCTCTATGGCCTGTGGGCATTGCACTGAGTACATATGTATCATATTAACAAAAAACCATGAAAATTACCATGAAACTTTTCCACAGTGTTTCACAGCTACTGTTAACAAAATGGGATTCTTCTGTGACTTTACAACATAAGACGTGTGTGAGCCAGCATCTCTTGTGGGGTGTGGAATAATGGTATTGTTTTGTCAGTGAGCATTCTGTAAATTACTAGTCTGTAGAAGTTGACTTTTAGTTAAGTTGTATGAAATATATAATATCTGTATGCTAAGAAGACTTTTCTCTCTATATGAAAACATTTCACTAAAATCACTGATAAATTTTATGCTAGGCACCATTAAAAGAGACCATTGCTGCAGAGTCTGTTCTTCAGAAACCAGTAAAAACTTGCAGTCCAGGTGAAAATATTTGGTTTGTGTTTGTAATGGGTGTGGACTAGCTATCTGTACCTAGGTCAATGCTGGCTGAAATTTTTGCACCCTATTCTAGTAGGGTATGAGTTGTTGCTATTTAATATTTAGTGAGTGTGTGAAACAAAATTATGACAGAAATCAGGGAAAAAAACATGTATTTTGAGGAAAAGTACTGCCTTAGGAAAGGATGTAACTGTCTTTTTCCTGCACTGGAATCTATCCCCACAATGTTAAGCATTCAGACATTATCAGTTAGCATAGAAAACATATATACAGAAACCATTCATGCTTCAGGACACTGGTTCTTTGAAGTGTTGTTAAATTACAGAATCTTCTACTTTAGTAAGTATCTTCTCTGTTAAAAATGCATAAAACAACTACAGCTAGCATTAATAAATGTATTGCAAAAACAAGACCTGATTTTTTAGGTTCTAATAAGGAACCTTGATGCATACTGTTGCAAGAACACACTAGCTACAACTTAATTTGAAAGTTTCTCCTCCTAGATAGAATATATACCTTTGAGTCCTTTTAGTATGATCTTTATCTATCTACAATATGTAAATTAGTAGTAAGTCAAGTTCCTATTTTTGTAGAAATGAGTGAACTCAAAGATACAGGCATATCTCTGAACAGTGTTGCTGAGAAGTCATACATTCATTGCAAACCCTTCCTTTTAATAATCTGCTGTGTCTGTGAACAATAAACCCTGTGGGTTCTTCTCTAGTAAATATTGCAATGAAAAAATATAATCTTCCCGAACATCAATTTTAAATAATGTCTAAACAATTTCAGGATTTAATTTGTTAGTGTGGTTATGCCTTTGAGGAACAGATTTTTATTTTTCCCTATAAATAGCAGTCTTGCATAGGATTGACAACTGATCTTTCATGATTGAAATATATTTTTATCATGTAAGTGGACTGGTAACACAAAGTTCAAGAAGCAACTACACATGCATCCTCCCATGATAGCCTTGACGCTTGTATCCTGTTCAGCGCTACATGGTGAAACATGGATAAAAAAAGCAAGTACAGTACACAAAGCAACTAACTGATACACTCAGGAAACCTTGTAATTAATCAGACTGAAGTATTGTTAATAGACCCCCCATTATGAGGAGGAACAATACAAATGCTCTGTGATTACCTAACTTTTGGTTGGAGAACATCTGAGTCGCACTGTCTAAAGGCTGAACTTACCTTGGATGACTGTGATGTGAGAAATGTAGACTGGTCCTTCTGTGTGTCTGACCAGGTTAATAGAGAGTTGTAAGGAAATAAGGAGAAAGTTGTGAGGTTTATTTACACTTTTATTTTCTCATTACTATCAGCAATACCAAGAGTGTGACATAGGTACCCAAAGTTTGCAATAATTTTCCAATTTAACTACTGTTCCATTGTTATTTCTGGATATACATTTCTCTGTCATCTTTCAGATCCCTAAAAAAGGCAAATGTAATAGTGTTTGCTGTCTAATAGTATTTATGTAGGTGCTTAAAATCAATTTCATGTAAAATTAATCTTTTATTTGATACAACATTTTATCTGAATCTTTGAACTCTAGCTCCATTTGTTTTTGTCATGACAAGTATAGAAGAAATTTCTGAACTATTCCACAATGCCTAGTTAAAATCAGATTTAAATATTCTTTCTTCTTATGCTCAGAGTCCCTAGAAGTGGATATACACAAAGTTCCCTGTATTGTTATTTATTTCCACATACATACTGAATAAGAATTTTTATGGTTTCAATGATGCTGAACCCTGGAAGGACAATATTCCAGAGAGGCAGTGATTATTTTTTTTTTCTAGTCAGCTGAGTTAAACACAAACAAGCAAGCAAAAAGTGAATATCCTCAACTATTTTTCTGACCAGAAAAAAGTAGCCTGTAAGAAGTGTTTGCTTCTCACTACTGCTTTCAGAGCTGATGTTCCTCTCAACGGCAACTGTAAAATGTGGGGCCACAGTTGCATTCATTGTTCAGTGAGCTTGTCCACATAGTTAAACCCACCGACAGCAATGAATGTTGATTGTGACCTTTTTTGTAAAGCTTGGCAGGGTGGGGGAGAAACATCATGTGGTGGTTAGGTTGCTATCTTCGGTGTTAAGGCCTGAAAGCATGAAGTAAGGAGGAGGATGGTTAGCTGGAGGGTACAATCAACGGTCGATGGTTTTCACTTTAATTCCAAACTCACCGACAGCGTTGAATGTTCACTGAAGCAACCACTACAACAGAACTCCATTGACTTGACAGCATCTTCAAATGTCTGAAAGGAGGGGGGGGGGGAAAAATCAAATTTCACACAATGATTTTAATCATACAGTTGATGTAACTTCAGTCATTTTTCTCTTACCGATACCAACACCCTTCTCTGCCCATCCTATTTCAGTCTTTGTACAAGGAGCTGGCAGTTTTCCAAACTTCTTTCTATGAAAAGAAAAGATATTTCACTTATTCAGGCTCTAACAATATAGGTTGGGGATCCAGACACAAGTGGATTAATGTTGTCTGTTATTTCACAAAACTGAACTTCACAGCAAAACAAAACACAAGATCCCATATATGAACAGAGCTGGCTAAGAGATTTATGAATCAGTGTTGCCAATTATAGATTGCCTAATGGAGTAAAATGTCTTCTGCTGACATGGTTCAGTTAGATATAAACTTGCTTAGGATTGATGAAAACTACATTTTCCTTTAAGAAGGCTTAATTTCTCAATAACTGTCTTAGAAGACCACTTCTGTACAAATTGTCATACGTGCAGAACCTGTTATGATAGTTTTCAGTAGGAAAAAAGGTGAATGTATATCAATACTTGAACTAAATTTCTTTTTACATGTTGTTTTAGGTGGCAACGTGGTGTCCATATCATCACATCATAAAGTGCCTATTTTTAAAAATTTCCACAGTAGCACACTTTTTTCCAATCTTCTCAGCTTTCCAACTCAATTTTCCTTATTCTTAATATAAATAAATAAAAATTAAAAAAAAAAATATATCTGTAGAGTTGCAATTTTTGTGTTGTAGGGAAAGGATTTTAGAGGCTGCATCAGAAAGCAAAACATGGCAACCTTAGAAATTTTACCTTATTTGCATTTGTGAGCAGAGTTCTCCTGCAGACGGTGGTCTCGCAGCTCAGTTGGTCTGAATTCTTTTTGGTTAGGTCCACTCTTAGCTTGCTGCACTGAAATTATGTGACTGATTCATTGGCTTCTATGCATTGTTGTTTGTTTACTTTATCCTTTGGTAAAAGATGTCGTCTACCCTTTCTCATCCATTTCTGATTAATATAAAAATCTTTAGAAATGTTGGGGTTTTTTTGCCAAATTTGGTTGTACTTGTTTAAAGGGAACCTACATTGAAAGACTGCATTTCATAAGTGGGCTGCATATATTTATTTTGTGAACAAACACCATGACCAGGACTTTTTCCTAGCTGATTGTTTCAACTAATTACTCTTCAGGTAGAGGTATTTATTACATCATTTAACTCAACTGTATTTTCTATCAAATATATCTAACGGACAGAGTCATTAATATAGCCTATTGGAGAACTAGACAAGAATGGAATCAACTAATTTTCTCCTTTATGGTAGATTAGATGTGTTTTGTTTAGGAAGGCCACTGTGATTATGACTATATCTGAAATCTAACCAAATGTGGCTGTCAACCCTTTTTTTTTTTTTTTTTTTTTCTTTGCTGATACAGCAGCATGGGATTATTTGCTGCCAGTACTTTAGCTCTGAAGTTGTGTTTTTTTTTTTCTCCATTTATTTGTACTGGCTTTTCCACAGTTTAATTCCATGGGTGTTATGAAAGGAGTTCCTTACCCCAGCATGAGTGATGAGAGAATAAGGCTCTCCAACTCAGTAGCCGTTTGTGCATCTGCATCTGTTCAACATTGTTCTAGCCAAATGAATAGACTTTATGGTTTAGGGTTGCTCATATTTAATATCCACCCTATTATAAGCTTTCTTTCTGCACACCATTTCTTTCAGTTCTTATTCCCTGCTTTCATCTGTCACTTCATATTTCAATATGGGGTCTTGCCAGCCTGATACCTGGCAGTTAGGATGGGGTGCAGGGCAAGGAGAGCACCTATGTAGAGCTTGCACCTGGGTGGATTGCATCTTAGAAGGAATTACTTTCACAGGTTGTTATTATTCCCTCTCCACCCCCCACAATGGAAAAACCCCAATATTTCCTTGGTTACCTATACTCTGTTGAAATGGGCTGAAACTTGTAAGTACAAAACCACAAAAAAATATTCCTGAGCTCCAGCCCTGATTCCTGATGTGTGCAGGTTATGCAGGGTAAAAGTGCTTTCATCTTCTCTCATCTGGTTTTCTTTCTTTTTTTTTTTTTTTTAAATCCCTTACCAGCCTTAGCTAGCTGTTACAAATGCCAACTTTATTTTAAATTTTATTTCAGATCTGCAGGCTTATGTGAACATTCAGATTGGATGTATGGGGGTTTTTTATTTAAGGTTAGTAGGTCATAAATAAACCAAAGCACTTTCCTTGCTATGAGCAATAGGGTCATGGTGTACATGAAATATCGTTTTAAAAAAATTGGAACCTAACATGAATTGACAGAGGTACATAAGGAAGTAGTTCATTGTGTTGCTGTAAAGGCCATAGGGATTTGGACTGCTAGAGCTGTCTGTCTTAGAAATAGATTAGGTATCTTGTCTGATGACCTGTACTTAATTTAAGTGACTGCCTTTGCCAGTCCTTCCAGAGGGCAACTGTGTGAAGTAGAGCATCTCATCTCCAGTCTTCAGTCCTTTTCTTCCTCTTGATGGTCTGACCTAAATTGAAGATATGGGTGTTGTGCTGCACAAACAGACAATTACTTCAATGCTATGTGAACTGCATCTTCACTTCTAATTAGTTAGTTTTTCCATTTTGACCTTGATATCTTGAGTCAAAAGATTCAACCTCAAATGTTCAATGTCATTGTACTGGTTAATACTGGCAACTGTTAGACAGTACACTCATGTTTAACAGCTGCCTTATATAAAACAATAATAAAAGCTCCCTCACCCTACTTAGAAATGGTGTCTGGAGCTGTGAAGTACTACTCTGCCCTGCTTATTGCCCCACCTCTTCCTTTCTTCTTTTTCCCTCTCCCACGTAAATGCTAGATGAAATGTAAGTGATAGATGTCAGACAGGTCTGGCTTGCAGGCTACTCAAACGCATGGTTTAATACTTTTAACAATCTTACTGCTTGTACAGCAGTGAGATTGCTTAGGAACAAATAAAGTGAATACACAGATCTCAGGTTTGGGTGGTTTCTTATGACTTTAGTTAATTTTCCTAATGATGCATTAAAATGGTCTATTCAGATTGTACACTGATTAAAATAGTTTGGTAACATATTTATATGGTAGATATTCTGCATGTCTTACAGCATCTGTTTTCTTTTGCTGGCATTGAATTGTTACTGGAAGGTGGAGTTAAGACTTTTTGAAGGCAAATATTCATTTGTAGAAAAGGAAGACTACAGAACAATAGTGTTAATACTCATATTACAAAGTTATCTCATGGATACAGTTGTTGACTGCTTCCACCTCCTGCTTGCTCTCTCCCACAGTCTGTCAACAGGCTTCCAGTTATACACTTGGGGACCGGAAGAAATGCAATGCATGAATGTATTTTTAATAGTGTTGCAAAAGTGAATTCCAGTGGCAGTGTCTAAAAATGGCACTAAGACGCTTGGGATCAGATTCTCAACTAGTGTAAACTGACACAGCTTCATTGACGTCAGTGGGATCTGCATTTACACCAGCTGGCACCTGGATGCTCATCTGGAAGTAGAATGATCAGTTATCAGTTCTTATCACCTTTTCTATTTTTTTGTTGTGTGTTCATATTTTTTATTAAACCTCTTTCAAATGACAAACTTTCATGTTGTATTGACGTTTTACCTGCAATAAATTAGCAGTAATACTAAATCTAAGTAAGTATTGACACTGCTGTGCTTCCACCAAAAGGAATTAAATCCAGCTGACTGTAGTTATTAGAGATTCAATTTATTCTTGGATGACTTTGAGTTATATGCTGAAAGTAAAAACTCTGTGCAACTATCAAGAGGAAGTCCTTTTTCTGACAAATTGAAAAGTGTTTGTTTCTTCCATGGTATTAAAAACCGCAAGCACAGAATCCAATAACTTTCAATGTAATTTAAGACTCTCACTGTATTCTACAAACACTAACTGCAATTGTTTCTGCAGTGCGTTGGAGTATAGCATCGGCTCCTAATTACTAATGCAGTAATTCTAAGGCCAATGTTTTTCGAGAAATCCAACTAGACAATCACAATGTTTTCATGCTGCCTTCAACCTATGGAAACATCCTTGTAAACCTCTCCTGGAAAAAAGATGTTTTAGGGATTATTTCACCATTTACTGGAGTACAGCCATCTCTGGAGAAAAGTAGCAGCTGCATAACATCTTGAAGCACTAGTGCATGCCAGCTTAAGACAGGAGGGAAAATTGTGATTGCCTTGTTTAAATTCTGCATTCTACAAGGCTGCTTTTTTTGTACATTATGGTATGAAGAACTCTAAAGTTATGCAGAATCATCCTGGGTCTTGCTCATGAAATAAGGGGACAATATCTTGGCACACTAGAAAACACTTTTTGAAGTGAAATAATAACCACAAGACTTTTTTAAACTAAATCAAAACTTGTTTGACATGCATAGCCATCACAGAGCAATCTGCAGTTCATTGAGTCCTATCAGAGTTCTGCTGGCCCAGAAACCAGGACATTTCCAGGTATGCTAGTTCGTGTGTTTGTAGAATTTGACTAAGTTTTTAGTAAGTCTGCTGTCCTAAAATTGACTGTGCTCTTGAAATTAAACCTGTCAGATAATATTACATGTCTACAACACAGGCTGAGGTGGGATGCTGATTAGTCAAGCTAATTTAGGAACAGAACAAATTGAGGAGCAGCAATGATATTAGTTCAATCAAATATTTGATTGCACTTCCAGGAATAATTTAATTGCAGAGTTCAAAACTATGCTTTGCCCCTTAGAATTTTACCTGATTAGTATTTTGTTAAATTTTGCTATTAAAGACACTTCCAAAACAAAATTTAACGTAAAAATATCCAAGGCAATATTCCCTTTTTGCTTACTGCTTTAGACTTATTGTACCTCAATCAACATAAATTGTTACTCTTATCTAAAAAATCATAGTTACATTCATGTGTTCTAAACAGACTTTTATATCTGACCTATTGAGCCTGACTCTGAAATGTATTACTTCACGTTGTTAGTCCTGTTTGAAATTGTAAGAGCTTTTCCAACATACAGGATTGCGGCACTTGGACCTATAAGCTTTGCTTTTTATTTAAACCCAAGAAATTGGTGAATAAATTCTAATACTGCCTGCAGTTTCCCAGCCTTTTGGATGACAATTCTCCACTCTTTGTTACTGGAACACATTACTATTTATGGAAGATATGCACATATTTCAGTGTCCATAAATCATATGCAAACATCTGTTCTTTAGATCAGTAGATGGAGTATGGTAAATGCTTTTTACATTAATATCCATGAAGTAATGCTCACCTACTGACATTATGATTAAACTTTAATATTTTAGCAAATATTTCAGTAATTTAACTTTTCAGGCAATGTAAGTCAAAACAGTAGAAATTGAAAACACAGTCTGACATAGAGTTCTCTGTGGTCTGTACCCAAAAAATGTCAAACGGAAGTTGTGTGATAGAGGGGGTAAATATTAAGAGCAACATGATCAACTTGGCTAAAACACAAGATGTTCTGTTAGTAATTCTCTGTTCTCATTACTGCCTTTGAAGGGAATTTCTTACCCTCCCCCTTCCTGTGATAGCCTTAAATGGGCAATCTTTTCTCATCTGATGAATCTGGATTATGTGTAGCAGTCTACATTTTGTCTTAGTAGTATGATCTATTTCCCATGTGATCCTGCAGGCAAGATTCTAAGGCCAATAACTGTGAAGCTGCACTCAGAAAACATATGGTACATGTGGAAACCAAGACTGCGTACAAGTTAAAATGTAAGATGTGGGAAAGACAATATTGCATGATAGAATGGGTGCTGGATGGAAAGGCAGAGGATAAGAGTTTTCTTATTCTGTCTGTCTTCAATCTCAGTGTTAGTATTTTTACATAAAGTGTTTTCAGCTACAAAGAGAAGAATCCTCAGGATGTATCCTGTTTGGCATTTATGTCAGGCATTTATCTGGTTGTCATATGAACAGAGACTGTGGATTCATTGGTTGTTTTTCAACATCTCCTTTGTCTTTGGATTTATTTTATGGGAATGGAGATTTGATATTTTGAGACTAGACTTGTAAATGTCAGCATAGCAACTGAATTTTCATGGAATGAAAGTATGTATAAAAATATTCTGTATTTCTAGAAGTTATTGAGTCCTCCTGGAGTCAAGTGTTAGACAATAGATTGCAGTTCTTTACCTGCAGAAAGTGGGCTGATTACTTTTAACTAGCCTACTAATCCTCTTGGTTTTAAAAATCCCAAACTGCTTCAGAATGAATGGGGATCCCCCATCTTAGAATTTCTGGAGTATTTCAGTATAGTTTGTATGTTGTCTTTTAGGTTCTTCACAGTGACTACATGAAATACATTCAGAAAAACATGTGGGGGGGCTTTTAAAGCATTTTGTTTAATTTGTGTTTTCGATTTTTAATTTTTTTAGAAGTTACAGAAAAGGTGCTGTTTGAGTGAAAGTTAGCTTAGGGATTCTCCATGTGTGTCTATCTCGCTGCCAGAGCAGAGTGCAGTAACAACTGGCTTTAATATCCCATCCCCCTCTTCTTTCTGAGTCACCATAGGAATGGACTGCGAGAATTACCAAATTCAAATAATTATGGTCCTGCTGCACAAAGTTTCTTTTGATCAAGAGCAAGTCATTTGAACCCTAATGTTTAGTGGGTAATACTTACAGCCTCATAAAAGTGTAGTGATGGCTGATATCTCATAGTGCTTTGAACATGTGAAGTGCTATATAAACAATATAGGGCTATTGCACACAACTCAAGCTATTAGCATTTGAGGCACACTGCCCCAGGCCCTTAGAGGGGAAATCACATCTTCACTGGAAAAGAGGCACCTTTTTGAGTTCTGTCTGCTTCCAGATTAAGTACTGGGATCTTTCTAGGTAACATGTAGATATGAAAAAAGTATGTTTTTTCAAATACCGTGCTTATTTCACAGTACTGGATACTAACTAAAAGCAGACAGCATTCAGTTAGAACTGCGATTCTGAAAATGTAAGGATGGTAAATCATTGCCTGTTTGCATGATTTCCTTTGCTGTAATTGTATTTTGAAATTCTTGCATTTTTTCCTTTGTGAAATTTCTGCATGCAAATCTTTGTTGTTAACATACTCAGTATATTTCATGCGTAATTTGAAACAGATGAGAGATGATGCTTCATCTTTGTTCCTAAAAATATCACCGTACTTTATACAAGTTAGACCACAAATGCAATTTGAGAGTATGTTGAACTCTCCAAGGGTGTCTGTGTGTAAATGTTGGTGAAATCAATGCAAGTTAAGAAAATAGTAGAGGTGCACTTGCTAAACAGCTGATGTAACATCTGTCTATTAGATCTGAAGGTACTGCTTAGATGGGAACAAAGTTTTCATAAGACTGGTGGAACTGCCTGATTTGCTTCATTTTGACTCTCCATCACACATTCTGTATGCCCTCATAAACAAAGGCTACTGCTTAGGACGCACAAGATACGCCTGTCTTGCAATCACTGCAATATGCAGTCTGGGGTAGTAGAAAGGCTTATGGCTATCTTCAGGAAGAAGAGGAAATTCCTTGAAATTTTTTTATGCCAGTCATTCTCCAATTTAAAAACAAAACAGTTTTTAAACAGTCTTTTTGGTCCAAAGTTGGCAAATATTCTTTTTGCCTTTTAGTGGTGTAACTTCTTATTTTCAGCAGCAGAGACCATTCTAAAGAACTGCACTTTTCTGCTTGCTTGTTTTTTTTGTCTTGAGCTAAGCTTTTAGGCATGTTAAATGATGTAAACAAGTTTTGGATTTTTGTTACTGTTATCTAGGAACAACCATTCAAAACAAATATGCTATTGACTCAACCCTACAAAGCTCTGAACACAGAATAAGCTCAGAATTTGAAGGACTGGGCACACAGTTTAAATATTTAGCATAGCAAAACCCATTGCAGTACAATTACTTGTACTGGATCCAATGATTTACAGCACAAATATGAAGCATAATCCCATGTATTCAGGGAGCAAATGCCTAGTACTTTTACTGTTTTCTGTTGGGGTTTTTTTAAGCAAAGACCAACACACACAAACCACTTATTTTCTGCCCTGGCAAAGGTATTTTTAAGTAATACATATTCTTCTAAAGAAAAATAGCCTACAGTAAATAGATACAAGATTGCAGTAACTGTTATAAAAGCCTTATCTTTATTGTCGAAAAATGGTGCACCCTCAATGTTTTTAATCTGCCTGTATTTTTGTAGCACTCTCGACATCCTCCTCCTTGTCCCTGTTGAGCTCAGCTGCCCTTTGAAAAGCTCTTTGTGCTCCAGTGACCACTTTAAACTCTCTATTGACAAAATTAAACTGGACTCCTAATTTATTTTCCCAACAGAAAGTGCGAGTTGAAAGTGGTCATTGGCCCAAAAACCTATGGTGAGAGCAAAGATGATTTTACGGGGAAGGGGGAGTGATGTTTTCTCTCCTTTTCTCTGTCCTTCAATCCCCTTCTGCTAATTTCTTATAACCCTCTTGCTTCTTCCAAGAGTCCCAGGAAACTGCGGTTCCTACATGCCTTCCTGAAGTTTCCCTTTTTCAGCCCCACAGCAGCGAGGTTTCCCTTTTTGCAGCCATCTACTACAATAAGGAAGGGTAGGCCAGGAAATAATGTTTGGGACCTTGAATGAAACTGCTTTGTGAATCCAAATTCTGTCTCTCAAAACCGTGGGAAGACTTACTGGAAGATTGGCATTGAGATAAATGAGTGAATGGGATGAAGGAAAGCAGGTATAGCCAAATCAAGTGGGGATTAAACCATTCCCTTTGTTTCACATCCACTATGTGTGTGTTTAAAAATACATGTAAGCACGCATGCAAACATAGTTTAATGTGATGGAAGAAAGGGAAATGTCTCTTCTAAAATTTAAGAGGATCAGATTTGTACATCTATAACATCCAGAAGGCTCAAACATAATCAAAATGTATTTCTACAAAACTGGGTCTTTCTTTTCTGCAGTACCTAATACATTTAAACACCCAACTTGTAATGATTTAATAGGTTTGGGACTAAGTGGATGGCATTTTATGCAGTCAGCACCTTCTCTGAAAATCTCTAGAGATCCGATATTACCATCTCATCTTAATCAACAAATCATAATCTGAACAATCATAGGTGACATTAGCTATTCTGAGAAGTTTTGTTTCTGCATTGATAGCTTCTTGGATTTATAAAAACCTTTCTTGTTTATGTACCTACCAATTTTCTTGCAAAGACTAATCAGGGACTTTGAAGCTCACAGATTAAAATTTCTGTGCTGCTTAAAGGTGTTCTGTTTGTATTTTTCTTTAAAAAATCTGGATGAAATTCTGTTCAGTGGGAAGGCTCCATCACTTAAATCCTATGGTAGCTCTATATTCCAAACACTTAATGCAGAGACATTATGCTGACTTTTAGAAGATAGGGTGAATTTCATTCTTAGTGAATATGACCCAGGTGCTAAAAAGCTGTAGCTGAAAGTGCTAGGTTAAAAGCACAAGTCAGCTAGGTACATAAATATTACATGGCTATATCTTTAATGGGTTCCTGTCGTAGACTTGCTTTGTTTAAAGATTTCCATAACCCTGCTGATTTATTGCGTCTTTTCTAGAAGTATGCTGTTAGCAGGAAACTCAGTTGAAGCACTTTCAATCATGTTGGAGGATCATTATACTTTCACTTGAATAACTAATTAGTTGCAAGAAATTAACCACTGCTGTTTAGCACAAAAACACTTCCAAGAAGGGCTTTCATTTTTGTTGTGGAAAATGACCTCAGGCACTTGAGGAGGTGGGCAGACGGGAGAAATAATGATCCTGCTGTCTTTTAATATAACTTTTGTTTTCAATTCAACCTGATAACTAGCAGGCAGCATAGCACTCTGAATAGGGCACTGCACTTGGACTTGGGATAAATATGTTCTAATCTTGCCAGTCCCATGGATCTGATGTCTGATCTCATCCCATTGATTGAAACTGGTTTAAGGTTCTAAATACTGTCCCTAAAGGCTGTGGGAGACAGAATATGAGACTGAGGAAGAAATAAATTAGTGAATAGGATGGAAGGAAGAATATAATATGACCAAAGAAAGGATATAGCCTGTCTGTTTGTGTCTCTGGAACTTATTTTTCTTCTTGTGAAATGTCGATCATGCTTAATTGGTGTATGAGGGTCTAGCCTCAGTGTCTTGCCTAAGAGCTCAGTATTATTGTCATATGCTGTTCACAGCACTGTTAATACAACGTAAGACATAGTGAAGTGGGGAAAGAGAATAAAGAACAACTGAAATACTTAGCAATTTGCTCCATCTCTCCTAGGGCAAAAACTGAAAGGAAATTGAAGACAATGGTTTCTGAGATCTAGATTCTTGTCTAATATATAAAATCCATTTAATGAGGCAATAACAGAGTGACAAATCCTGGTCAATTTTTTTGCTGGAACTGCAATTTCACCCATGCTATTTGAGAAATATACATATAACATATTTTTAAATTATAAAATAAAAAAAACCTTATGAGGCATTAACAGATCAGTCATCTCCTTGCAGTCTTCTCCTCCCTCTATTGCAGAGGCAGTGAATTCCTCAAGTATTTGGAGAAAAAGAGAAGTATCATCCAGAAATTTGAGGACAAAGGGGAGGAGAAGCTTCTGGGTATTGCTTGCTCTCCCCTTCCTTCACTCTGCTCACACTTGCAAGATTAGAAAGTTAAGTCCTCAATATGTGTATCTGAGATGCGGTGATACAGAAACGCTGGGAATTATTCAGTGCAAAAAGGGAGTGGGCTACTGTAGTCATGACAAACTCCTCCTGAATATCAAAAATAAGGGTAGCACTACCCCATTCCTATAATACTTTCAGCACTTTTCGCCTCTCTTCTGTTCGTTGCCTTCTTTCCAATATAGGTGCTCTCAAGTACCTATTTTGGGTCCCTGAATGTTAGGATCAGAATCTCATTCAGCTGTTTGTGATTATATTTGATTACCTGTATAGTATAAGTGTCTTCTGAAAAAATTCACGTAAACCTAGTACTTGCTGGATGTGTGGTTTTTTCCTTTTTTTTTTTTTGGCTGAATTTACAACTTATTTTATTTGTACATGAGAATACAGAAGAGAGGAAGGTCATGTCTGACTTTTTTTGTGGGGGAGGTTTGCATATGTGCATGCCAGGAAATCTATCTTCATATGGAAGAAAACAGCAGAGCTGCCTTCTAGAAAGAGGACATGAGCAATGTCATAACATCTTCAATCAAACCCATGAGATAATTTTTTTTTTTGAGGAGCTATGGGGCAGACAATTTTAGACTGGACACACTGGCACTAAAACAAATCAGCACAAACATAGGCAGCCAGGAGCCTTTGTGTTTATACATGTGCAAGTCACTCTGCTTCAGGATAGCTGTCCATAAGAGCATATGAAAAGGGAAGAGAGAAGGGCTTAGTGAAAGTTCTTTACTACTTTCTAGAAAACTACCTACCAGGGTTTTTAAAACAATATGTTACCATGAAGCTGCACACAGGGATTTTCAAAAGGACCAAGGGATTTTAAAAGACCCCTTCCCTTGACACTCAGCAGAATTTCTGCTAAAAATTCAAGTGCTTGCTGTTGTGCGTCACTTAAAAGTGCAATCTGAGTGCAAGAATATCACAGAAACGTGTTCAAGTCAATGCAATGTATCTTTCAGATGAATGCTATGCAATAGCCTAAGATTCTTTATTTCTAGTATCTCTGGCTCATCCAAACTATGTAGACACACACTTTGTAGTAATTACAACTGAATAATATATAACTGAATATAAAACCATTAACAAACATCCAAGTTATAGGCTGTTGACAGATGTCTCAATTTTCCTTTCCCGTTTATGAACATATTCTCTGTTTTGCTCCCATTACCTGATTTTGTTTTACTTGCTCTTCCATTTCAATCTGTAACAGTTCGAGCTTAATCTGTCTTCAAATAACAGGTGCTGACTTTGAGAGTAGTTTCAAACTTCAGTTTGGACTTCTGCCTGAGTTCTTACTCAGATCTAAATCTTGAAATTCCTTCCCACTTGGATGCTCTTATTCATGCAACACTAACTATTGACTTGCTAATGTTCAGACATCAGCTGTCCCTATGCTGTGGAAAATATATGGTCCTTCATAGTCTTGTATAATCAAAATAATTGGAAAATGTGTAGTCTATAAAACCTAAATATCTACGGAGAAGAGAATGCAAGACTCTGCTTTAAAGGAAAACCTTTGAAATACAATTAAAATAAATAGGCAGCTGTGTTTCCCTTGCATTTACACTTCAGTTATTGGATGAAATTACAGAGCACAAAGGCTGATCGTGAATGAATCAACAGCAGTATAACCCTAGACCTCTTTACTGAGAAAATGTGTCTATACAGACTGAGTACATTAAGCCAAGACACTGAGGGACAAGCAGAGAAATATCACTTTAAGTGGATTATAGGAAAAAACATGTAACTATGTTCTATTCTTTCCATTAGGAAACTCCTATGTATTACTTGTGTGTAAACATAGCTAATTTTCTGTTTCAATAGCTGTGCCTGCATATAGTTGAAAAGACCAAGTAAACGAGAAAGTAGGTTGGGTTTGAGAATGCATTTGAGAATCCTTGCTTTGATTTGGCCTATGCTGAGTAAACCAAATGTGAAGGAATTAGCTCCTAAAGTGCATTCTAGGTGATCTCAGACAAATGGATAGAAAGTTGCACTGCGAATTGAAAAAAAGGTTCTGAATTGGAAAGAGTATGCTTGGTTTTGCCTGGTATTGTCCAGTAAAAATTTTTTTTCCCCCTCTTTCCCCACCCTTTTCTCCTCTACTGAGGGTATAAACCAACCTTATTTGTCTTCCTTTCTGGTTTCCCAAGGTGTAAGTCTGTAAACATGTCTTTATGCTGATGAGTAAATAGGTTTCTGCAAAATTTTACAATGCACAAGCATTCAAAGTTTTTTACATCTCATCAATTTATTCCACTTTGACATTCAGCAACAAAACATGGCTGCTTTTCTCAGATGGTCAGCAGTTTTCCATACAGACCTGGTGGTGATGAATTGGAATTTCTATAGTTCAAAACTCCTTATAAGTATAGTGTATGAGTATAAATTCACTCTCTTTATAATTACAAAAACTCATTGGAGTTTTACAATTCTGAGTGGAAATAGGGATAGTTTTATTGGTCAAAAAAACCCTGTACTTTGCAGATTATACCATGTCTCATGAAAAGAGAATTAGCAGCCTTTCTTGCATTATGGCATCTTTGTGCCTAACGTGTTTGATGTATATTATAGATGTTTGTTAGAGATGCATAGTCAGAAGCTGAATGATGAACAGGGTCTGCATTCTATTGGCTTTGGCATTCAGCCCAGGATTTTTTTTCCCACTATATTTAAAGAGAAAAAGGAAAAATTAATGTAGTCTTGGGGCTTAGGACCTACTCTTTCTTATTCTTTCTTGTGCTGTTTTAAGCCTTTGTATAGCACTAGTATCAACTATTCAATCAGTGTCTTTGAAAAGCACCTACCAGGCTGCCAGATTCCTGATGCAGAGAAGCTAGATGGTGCCAGAAATCAGTCACTCTGTGCTAAATATTGCTGCTGGCTCCACTCCCTGTCTCTCAGAGTCTGTAGAAGTCTAATCTTCTGTTCTTCAGTGAAAGGATGGCAGGATTTAAAAATGCCATCTGAAGTTGCTGTTACATAACAAATGTCTTGCCATCCTGCATGGTTAAGGAGTTAAACTGGTCACTGGTCTCAAATGGTAGCAAGGTCCTATTTTTTTTTTTTCCTTTTGGTGTCTTTTATTATATGGAATACCTTTATGCTCAGCTACTGTGGCGTTTGTCATTCAGTTCTTCACTTGTCAAGACTTAAGTTTAGTGAATTTACAAATTCTTCTATTTTAAACAAAGTGTTTTGCTGCCAATCAAACCTAAACATCAACATCAAACTCCTAAAACATGCACAGAATGCCAACCAGCAGAGTACCTGTAAAGCAGTTCTGCTGCCCCCACCTTTTACCACCTAGATGATGTCTGTACAGAGTTGTGAAACTGAAAATTAAAAAGGTGTAATATTAAGACAAAAATTAATAAAAGTAATGCTGAAGCTGATGTGCAACAAATCTTTTCAGTTGTAAATGCATCTTCATGGTATTTCCAGTTTTTATAGAATCCAGGGACCTTCCCAAAAATACCAAGAGCCATTTGATTGTATAAGAAATTGAATGAATTTTCCAATCACACTTACAATATGCAAATAATTTTTAGTAGACATTTAAAACAATCATTACAAAGTTAGTCTAGTGTGTAAACCTGATCAAGCTGCATTATTTTGCTTAAATGCATTCCACAGCTGGCTTAAGTGCTTATCTAGCACACATTACCTAAATTCAAAATCTGAATACTCAAAACACTGTCTTCAGTTCTTGTCTCACTATGGAGGTGCCCAAAGCCCCATGCCACCAAAATATCTGCCAGATAAATTCCCTATTGCTCAGGCCAGGCTGGTGCTGAGCACTGCTCTGCAGAAGTGCCCTGCTGGCCTCACTTCAGCATGTCTTGCACAACAGGCTGAAGGAGCACACGGTTCCCTTCCCCTCTGCTTTCTGCTCCTATGAGCAGTCATTGGAGCAAATACTAAAGACGAGGGAAGTTGGTGTCTCAGTTACCAAGCTGTAGCTAAGCAAATTCTCTATTGCCAGCTGAATATTTAATTGCTCTTTGCAAATTGTGAAAGCTTATTGAGGAGGCATTTGAGTGCATTTTTCAATCAGAATATTTGGTCGTAGGTAGGGAGCAGGTCTGTGTTCAAAATCCCATTGGGAAAACAGGTCTTCCATGCCCTGAGTGGGTAAGCTATTCCTTGGGAGGGAGGCAGTACAAGTGCCTGCTCCTTTGTCAGTCAGGAGAGGAGTGTTTTCAGGGCCAAACTCTAGGAGAGAGTTCCTGGTCATATCCCTGTAATGGCAGCAGCATTAAACCCAAAGTTTCAAGGCTGCAGTTCTAGGCCTGTGAGTCTCACTATTCCCCATCTAATTTAGTAGCATTCTCTTCAATCTGCAGACTTCTGAGTGTCCTTTTACATGTGTAGTTCTCTAAGCAATATATATAGCTGCCTAGATATAAATGTTTATGGGTATTTTGGGTATAGATGCTTGTATAACTGCAACATCTATTTCTATAACTTCAGTCCTTTGGTTGCACTAACCTATCTTGACGGCATTCCCCCCCCCCCCCCCCCCCACCACACAGAAGTGGATGTAATGGTTGTGGGTTTTGGTTGACTCTTCTTGTCCTAAGCTAATATATTTGTTGCTGGATGTTCTGTTTTCTTCTTAGGCCTAACTTGATATTGCTCCTTCTGCTGAAGTGACAGCTCCTGGGTGGTATGTGATACAACACAGCCAAGAAATCTGTGTGCAGGATGTGTTTTCTCCAGTTGGATAGCTCTCCAGGAAGAGGTTTAGCAGGTAAACCAGAGCCACAAAGTCTGTTTCCATTATCAAAGGGTTTAGCATCAACTGCTAAATCTAGACATCTACTGTATGAACCCAGTATTTATGCATATGACTGAAAATGTTAATATATGAATTTGAGGGTCTGAGAAGTATTTTTAGAATGCAAATTAGCTTTCAGCTAAGCCACACTGAAAGTAAACCTAAGAAGATAAAAGAAAACAATATTCCTATGGACCAAACTGCAGAGTTTATTTCTATTTATTACTCTGCCAGCAAGTATTTGGATGGCCCAGATGTAAGATATAGTGAACCTTCTGTTTACAAGTTCTTTTCTGGAGTTAAAATGATGGGAAAGAGCTCTGAGATAGATTTCTTGTTTTAAGATTATGAATATGACTAATTACTAGTGGGAACAACCTATAACCTTCAAGGCAGTTTTTCTCCTGTGTGTTTAAAAAAAAATAAAGGTTATCAAAGCTTTTTTTTTTGATAATGTTACGATGCACCTTCAATGTATGGGAGTCTTAAGCCTTCCTTATCTGCAAAGCTGAACCTTAAAAAGTGCTATGCAATTTTCTTCTACTGAATATGCCAACTAGAGTGTCTTTAAAAAGTGGGTTTTCTTTTTTATATAGGGATTTTCTGAGAAGGGATTTTCCTATTTAATTGACTTTGGAAGGAGTTAACTCTGTATTTTGGGCTTCCTTATCCATGTTCCACCTGATTGAGTGTGTTAGACTATTACCGAAACTTTATACTGATAGTTTTTGTTTATTATTCAGAAGACTAGGTAATTGAAAATAATCTAGTTACTCCTCTCTAGATGCCTCTGGGGATACTTGGAAAAACTAATTGTAAAAATGTGCTATAGTATGAATGTTGCTGACTTTCATTTGATTCTTCATTCATTAATTTGAGACAATAAAGGAGAACAAATGTTGCTTATGTAAAATGAGCTGAGAGTGCAGAAACATGGAAAACATGCCTATTCTTGTGAGAGGTGTGGTGTGCAATAGCTTATGATGAGGTGCAGTTGAAGAGCTGTTATGACTAAGATGGATACTGCCTAATACCGGTCTGGTAGAGCTACTGTTTCTGATTATGTATTTCTTCCCTTCACCTTCCCAACTTCTTCTCCCACCACTGCAGCACTGTCCTACATTTTCCCTTCATGGGGGAGGAAGAGCTTATGGGAGAATACTAGTTGGCAACAGAAGCATGCTTCCAGCTGGACTCTAATGATAAAACTCAGAAATATGTTGGAAAAATGCACTGCAAGAAGGGAAAAGGGGAAATAATAGCTTCGGGAGATATCATTCTGTTGTGAACTGTGGCAATGTAGATTGCATCACATGGGGTTATGTGTCTGTGGCTTATGACAAGCCGGTAATTATAAACTGAAGATAACTCAGTGCACTGTTTATATAATTTCTTGTTAAACTTGTCATGGATATTCACTTGAGATGTGATTCTATTTAGGTTTGGCTTTTTCATCATACTCTATTCACATTATTTTCTAGTTTTCTTATGTTTGGAAAAAAAATAGTCAGAAACCTTGTCCTAGATCAGGCAATAGAGGCATTTTTTTTCAGGACCAGAATGCAGGCATAGATGTTTCTATGGGTTTGGGAAGCCTTTTTGGGATTGGTTTTGGTTTCTTTCCTCCTGAAGTATCACTGTCCATATTTTTTCAAATCAGAATTAGGTACTTAATAACGAAAATTGATAATGCTTTAACTGCCAGATACATGAGTAAAAATATGTGTCAAAATTTGAAGCCTAGAAAGAGGTCTCTGGGCGAGTTCAGCAAAACAGTTCACAGATTATGCTAATTCATGTTCACTCTAGAGAGTGTCTATGGCAAATTGCCTGATTATAAAAGTAATTATTAAACTGATATGGAAACTTTCCCTACTGTGGTAGCTTAAATTTCCTTCTAATTTGTTTGATTTCTAAATCTACAACAGTACTTAAAAATCATAGATTTGGTAGCCTGGCTACAAGTTTCTCTACAGCCCTATGCATTTGAGTGATGATAAACAGTGAAAAGCCCAGAGTGGACAGATAGTTTATATTTCATTGTCCTCTTCAATCCCACCACATGTTTCTGAATATAGGTGCTTGCTACTTCACTATGCCAGAAAGTGATTAAATATGTATCATTGGATTTTTGAATATACAAATTAGGTATTACAGACAGTTGTGCTACCCTTGCATGCAAGTTGAAAAATGGAAGGCAAGGAATTTATTTAGAGAAAACAGACTAAGTGTAAGCATGTAAACATGACTAAATGTAAACAGATCTGGATAAAGGGGGATCTTTGAGACACAAGCAAAACAGACTTTTTTGATGGTAAAGAGTGAAAAAGGATTTTACAGCATCAAATATTTCTGTGTTTGCTGGACCTTCCAGTACAAAAACTTTCCGTGTAGTTGAGAAGCAAAATATTTTTGCATTGGTTTTTGTAAAGGCTTGTTTCCATCAGCACTCCATAAATAATATCTGCTTGAAAATGTGCTGATTTAAGCATTTAATTTTGTGTCTTTCTATATAAAAACTGAAGAATGCATATATTGAAAAAGTAGTATACCTATTTCATTTTGATACATCCTAAATTGAATAATAAATGGTATTTTTCTTGGATTTTAAAAAAGAAGATATGAAAATATGTATATAACAAGGTATCAAATTGAATGTATTTAATCATTAATAACCCTGACAATCATGAAAATATATAGTCTTAACTTGAGACTTGTGATTTGTAAGAAGGGATACAGAGGGTTCAGATCATTCTCACTTAGTTTTGGTTTGTGTTTAAATACAGTCCTCTCCCTAATCCATCATAATAATCAGTGAATTTCTATTGATGAGGTTAACAGGGACATATCAGTAAGTTTAAAAATGGACCTGATTTCCCAGTTCAGAGCAGGGATAAGGGGAAGGTATTCTAGTGTTTCTCCAGTAAGCTCTTTCTTTTTACACCTGAAACACAAATTACAGCCAGCTAGCGGTCAAGCATGAATTAAATCTTTGGCGTGTAGTACCACATCTTTTCAAGCAGATGTCTGAAGAGAATACCTAGTACTTTTACCCTTATTTAAAGGCCAGAGGCCAAAATATTTATTGAACCAACTAAAGGAAGAAAACTCTATGCAGAGATGTCTAGTTGTTAAGTAATCAAACCTAGCATCTTTTAACAGATACTTTTGAGGGGTTGCCATATTCACTTATAAACAGTGAGTTGTTTCAGGGGTAACTTTGGGCTAAACAGTGTATATTTAGAGTAGGTTTCCAAAAGGGCCTACTGTTACTTTACTTTGCTCTCTATTAAGTTAAATGGGAGTGTTGTGGTTTGAGCTCAGAGGGCAACTGAGCACCAAAAAGTATCTTCCAAGGATCATCCATGTCTAGATTCAGTGATCATTTCTAAGTCGTTTAATACACCATTACGTAGTGGTCTAGACTAAACTGAGAGCACTTACCAAGAGTTACCGTAGGCTGGTATCTGACATACCACAGCTATTTCTTTTTGCAAAGGAGACCATAAGTCACAAAGAACAGCTAAATGCTATAGCTAAAATGTAGATGTTCTTCCACTTTAGTCATTGGCTGATGATGTAAGCCTACATGTAGAGTTCTCACTAAATAAATGTTTAAAGTTTTGCCTCAGATTATTACTGACATGTCAGCAGAGGCTGATATCTCTATTCTTGGTAATATTTAAAAATTTATTGGACAAGGCACCCAGCACAGGATAATGACAGGTTTGCTCTGGTTTGAGCAGGACATTGGACCTAGGATGAGGTACTGAGGTCCCTTCTGACCTCACTTATTTCAGGAGTCTCTCTGATTTCAGTCATTCTGAGTATATATTGATGAGGCTTGATGGAACTTCTTCAGAGGCACTTCCATTAATAAAGATATTTCAGACAGCTCAAGACTTTAAAGTAGATCTACATGTTTTTGTCAGCTGTTTGATATGAACTTGTATATCTGAAGGGTGCTCTGAGCTTTCTGTTCTAAAGGTCAGGAATAAGTATATCTTTTTGACTATTGACACTTTAGAAAAAACTTATATTTGGGATCTTCATATGTGTGCATAACTCCAATTCCTATAGTGTGGTGTGGTTTTTGTTGTGATGGTTTGACTGTGAGAAGGGGTGAATGAATAGGTGGGGGGAGTTTTGCTTTCATACTCTAACTAATGCCAAATCATTGTAGCTTTGGATGACACTTAAAATGGAGTGCGGGGGGGAAATAAGACATTCTATTGGAGGGGAAAAACAAAAGAAATAAAGAAGCTAGGTCACTCTTAAAATTCTCTCTTCGTTTAGGAAAAAAGTAAAAGAATTTCAACATTTAAAAAGAAAACTGTAGGCTGATTTTTCTCTTCCCTTCCATGCCCCCCACCCCCCCAGTGAAAACAAATTTAAAAGTTTAATTAAACTGTTGAATATATTCAGTTGCCCTAGATAATCTTGGCAAGTTTAGAACATGCTCAAAAACCTTCATGGATTCCTGGTATTTAGCTCTTCTGAGTTGAGACTATGACTTTAATTTTAATAAGCAAAAATCACTGTTATTTTGCATATGGCATTAGAAATAAGAAATAAGCCAATATAGAATAAAATTAGCTCAGTAAAGTTTAATAATGTGAATATTTTTTCCTTAGTGTGAATACTTTGAAATACTAACTTGAAGTTCTGAGTGTTCAGACTGATTAACTGCACGTACTTTACAGTGCAGAAAATAGAAAAATCATGAAACCTTAAAACTTCTTCCTTAGATAAATAAATCCTTTCATCTTAAATGGAGCTGGCTGCTTGAGAGCTGTAAGCAGCAGACACCCCACCACCACCCCACCCACCCCCAAAGAAAAGGCCTTTTTTTGACCTTGAAACAGCTTTCTTTGGGCTTTTGAGATTGAAAAAAAGTTTTAAATACAGGCCAAAAATCTGGATTCAGTTCCTAGCTCTGTTAGTGACTTCGTATGACTAGTTCAATTTCTTTGTTTGAATAATTTAGAAATATAAATGTCTCAGATTTTGTCACACAGTTGTTTAGAAATTTCAATGTATTCTCTTTTAGGATGCTATCAAAGTACAAATTTTTATTTAATGAATATTTGTTATTTTGAATAACTACATGTGTACAGGTCAATAAATACCTGCTTCTGGAAACAGTGTTTCAGTACATCTGGAATATTTTACTGAAAGTGGAAATAAAAAATACCTAATATTTAAAAAACAAAAGAAAAAATATCCCACCTGATCTAGTTTAGAAGTTAGTTTGTTTAAAGCACATTATTTCTATCTGACTCCCTAACCATATCCTATATTTTAATTCTCCATTAATGTTTTTTATCTGGCTCTGTACTATTTGTACCTCTCAAAATTTCATTGGTGTAAACAGGAGTCTTTGCTATGTGATGAATGAAGTATTGCAGCTGTCTGAGTAAGAAATTTCAGTGGAATCTAAAGATAGACTTGTCTCTTGTATCTATTCTTTGGCAGAGAAAGAGGGTGATTGACGAGAAGTACAGTATATGAAAGAACAGTTAAAACACAGACACGCTGACATTATAATACGGTGTCTCATTGGGTGATGTGGTGTTTTGACTACATGGCTGCAGCAGGTCTATAATTTAAATGCCATTAATGGCACAAAAAGCAATAGCATGGAGACAGGAATACTGTAAAATCACTGGGTCTGTACTTAAATGCAGATAAACTAGCCCTTTGAACTTGTGGTGCCAAATGTTGTCCGAAGTTACGATTCTTCCACGAGGAAAGCAGTTTTTGTTTTTGTGGCGTTTTATTTCTTCCCCTCCTCCTAGCACAGACAGACATTTTCTGTTTAGATCACTCAGCTTGTGTCACTACAAAGATCCCAGGCAAAGGGAGGCTGCTTGTATTTTGCCTAACTCATGTCCCGTTCACAAACTCAGTATAGAATTCGCTATTGTGAATAGTGATGACTATGTTTTCTTTGTGCTCATTGGCTTTTGAATATGCTTCTTTATACTTTAGTAAAAGTAGCACACAGAACTAATTTCACCAGAAGCTATTGGTGTTTAGCTGTAACAGAGTTACACGCAGTCCTGTGACTGCATCCCTTTTATAATATCTCATTTGTTTCTACTCGGCTGTTGTAATGTTCTCTGCCTTTTAGACTTGTTGTCCTTTCCCTTGCTCTCCTTTTTCTTCCCCCCCCCCCCCCCCCCCCATTTTAAATTATAACTGACTTTGTTTTGCTTATTGAACTTAACTGTGGGTAAGCACATGTTTCCGTACCCTCACAGAAGCCAAATGTTTAATGCACCTTAGTGTAATGTATGCTGTAATTGTTTGCCAAATTGGAGTGAGTCTTTCCAGAAACAGTTCCTGATCTGTGAGAACCTTGCAAAATGTGTACAATATTTTAATTGTGAAGCTTTTTTTTAAGCACATATTTCAAAAGAGGAGAAGAAATGCTATGTAAGTGAAACCTGTTTAAAGCTCTCCGCCATTTCTATCAGGAGACTGTTTTAATAGTTGCATTATTTCTTTATACTGATAGAATGCAAACAAAAGAATAAAGCCTTTGTAAATTGCCCTTGGGCTTCCCCCCCCCCCCCCCCCCCCCCCTTTAAACTGGTTCATTGTATATAAGTCTGGTACTATACCATGTATATACTAGCTGTTTCAAATTTTGGCTAAGTGGATGGACTCTTTTCAAAATATTCTTGCAGTGCTAGCAAAGTTTAAATCCAACTTCTGTGAATAAATCAAAACTAAATAGTAATAGCTGCTAAAGCTGTATGTAGGGGGGTTCAGAAAAGCTGTCTCTTTATAGTCCAAGCACCATGTTTTAAGTGTAGTAAATGTGTATGTGTATGTATGTCTTTTCTCACTTAAAAATAAATCATGCCTAAAATTCAACATATATGTGCTAAAAAATATGACATGGTTCTGCTTTATACTGAAGGTAAAAAGAAGTGAAGAAAAATAAAGCAATTGCATTAATTTAGAAAATTTGGATCTTAGCAGAAGTTATTTATTGAAAATTATTTTTATCTGGTATCCATCATGTGTAGCTACCTCTTTGAAGCAGAGTCTTTCAAATCTGTGATCATTAAAATGGCTTTCTACTGATCCTGTGCATTCACATAACTCAGGTTCTTCCAAAATCTAGTATTAGAATGTGCAAAAGGAAACCTTATGACTGCTTTAGTTTTGGAAGGAATCTTGATCAGAGTAGTCAATAAAATGCAAAAATGTACATTGGTCAAGTGAAGGCAAATGTCTGTGTTTATTCCCTTCTGAATATTAGTGAAGAAAGTTTTCACTTAAAGCACTATGCATGGCTGCTACAATCAGTACTTTTTAGTTTTGGCAGGGGACCAGGGGTTCTTCAGAGAAGTGTTTAGTGTGTCTAAATAAAGTTTCTTTGTCAGGCAGTCCAAGAATTTTAACTAGAAATTATGCCTGTAAATTATAAACTTCGGAAGGTTAAGTATTCTCAACTTCTAACAGCAAATGCAACAGATATAACCTCGGAGTATGTAGGGGAACTGCACCACTTCTAGCTTCTCTCTTGTAAAGATCAATGTTTTCTTTCGTATCATTATTTGGAGGTGTCATGAGTAAAATATCAAAATTCTGAGTCTTGGGGTACAAGTATCACAAAAACCTGTCTTCCCTTTATTTCCTCTTCCTAGATTTGTTGCTAATTTCTTCTTTCACTGCCCTGCCGATGTACTATCTCTTTTTTGTTACAGTTTGTCTTTCAGCTTGATAATGCAACAGAAATCATGCAAACAGAAATGAGATTTCCTGTATTTTCAGTTCCACTGTATATTTTTTTCCTTGCTATCCCAAAGGAATCATTACTTATAAAATCCTTTCGTTTAGTGTGACTGTTTTCTCACTATAGCTAGTCACAGTGATTGAAACAACCTATTATGTATCCACTATTGAAAAAAAACGTAGTTCTAATAACTAGAGGCCTGTGACTTTTTGTGCTAAACTTCCCAAATTCAGTGTTTTCCAAACCGACTTGTGTATGTCTCTATGCACGTAGCTCGTGGTTTATCATGTACTATTTACACAGATGTGTATTCATACAATTGTGAATTTTGGGTAAACTTTTGCTTCTTTAGTTTCTATTATGTCTTTCCATGCAAGATAAAAATGACAGGAAATGCCTCTATTGTAAATGTAGAATTTACATATATCAATTGCTGAAAATAGTGTTGAAGGACACTATCTACTTTCAAAATTCTTACAATTTTGCTTGTGACTTTTGAAAAAAAATCATAATTTCTTTCTTAGCACCCTTTTCACAAAAGCTTGGCATGGCAGGCTAGGAATTCTTTCCTCTTCTTGAAACCCCTAGAAAACTAGAATTTACCTAGAGCTTAATCACTTATGCTAGAATCTCTTTCAAGTTAGTGGAAGTGTTTACAAAAATAGCAAGGGTCAGGAAGAGCTTAGGGGTATTGTAACTGCTGCTCACAAACCAAATTTCAAATGCCTATGAGGGGTCACTGACTTTGAAAGAAATTCCCAGTGTTTTAATATTATAGCCATAATTTTCAGGTCTTTAAGTTGCAACATGTTCTAGTAGAAAACAGGGGAAATGCTAGAAAAATTTGTAGCTTATTTGCATCACTTTCCCCCACTTAATGTTCTACAAAATGCTCAGAGGGATTGGGCATAAGTACCAGATGATTTTTTTTAAGAACCGAAGAAACTCTGAAATTAAAAATATTTAATAGAATATTCCAGAAATGATGATATGTTTGCCCATATTAAGTTATTACCAGATTTGAAACTATCAGCTTGAGTAGCACAGAAGCAGTATTCTGATTTCTTTATCAGCATAACTTGTGCACTCGAGATCAGAAGATATATACTTCATGGAGATGGACCTTTACTGATTTCTTAACTGTAGTATTACAGATACTGCTTCAAAGACTCTGAATGGAAGAAGAATTTGTGGTCTTTAAAGTAATGTTGCATCTCCTCCTCTTCTGTACTCTGAAAACCATTGTAACTGCATAATCAGCAGAAAAAATCAGTGGCTGAAAGAAGTGGGAAAATAGATATAAAGAAACCAAAAACTCAAGGATTAACTAGCAATTTAGTTAAGAGCATTTGGAGATGATAGGATGGTGTGCATGTACTTCACACAAATAGAGAGATAGTAATTTGAGTTGCATCTAGTGCCTACAGTCCTGTGGCAATCTGTGAAGCCAAATGAGCCATAATGTAATAGTGAGCCACAGTCCTGTGATTTACCTGCACAGAAGAGAAAAATGTGTGAAGGTGTGCATGTGTATGGGTGTTGGAAAAAGCTAGAGAGGGCATGACAGCCGTTATGGTAAGAAGTTAATCTCACCTGGCTTCATTTATCTGCTATGGATCAAGGTTGCAGGTGGTCACTTCCCTGCCATATAACAAGAGTTTGGCCAAAGAGAAATGAGTAATTTTTCTTGCGCTTGTTTCCACAAAGCCTCTGTGAGGAATAACATGAAACCAAAGTACAACTTGAGAGAAGTAATGGCTAGCATTTTCCCAAACTGTGTTTTAAATAAGATCGGAACATGGGTTAGTGAAAAAATTTAGTGGCAGGTTTGGTAAAACCAGTCTTAGGTATAACACTATTTTTCTACTTAAGAAATAATTTCTGAAAGGAAAAGGAACTATTCTTCATTCTCAACTGCATTTAAATATAGAGTGAACACAAACAATTTCTCCATGTCACACAAGCATATTATGCACTTAGATAACTTTTTCCTAATAAATGCCTTATACACAAGTAATTCCTTCAGTAACCAAAATTGTTGTTACTTTTCTGCTCAAAGCCCTGAGTATATTCTGTAACAATTAAGGCCCTGAGGAGAACACATTTCACTTCCTGAGGTAGCAGTGCAGTCCCAGCTGCCCTCACGAGTGCAGAATTCCAGAGGTTCCTGTTTTGCTGTATGGAGTGGTGCTGTAATTGTTGGACAGCAAGGATATGATTTGGCTATCTGATAATGTTGTATCTGTTGAAATACTTTCACTGTGGCTGTAGTGATGCGTATATACAGTATGATGGAACCTATATTATAGATTGCAGTCTTTAAATGCATTAATATTGCTCAAGTGAGTGCAAGAAGTGCTTAGATTTGAGTATATAATAATGGCATCTCAAATCCCTTGTAAGGAGGGAATTAGCTAGTGTTTAAAGCAGCATATAAGGTAACATAGCCAATGATTTGGACCTGCCATTCATAGAATCATTTAGGTTGGAAAAGACCTTTAAGATCGAGTCCAACTGTTAACCACTAAACCATGTCCTTAAATGCCATATCTACACATCTTTTAAATATCTTTGGGGATGGAGACTTCCCTGGGCAGCCTGTTCCAATGCTTGATAACCCTTTTGGTGAAGAAATTTTTCCTAATATCTAATCTAAACCTTGCCTGGCACAACTTGAGGCCATTTCTTCTTCTCCTATCATCTGTTACTGGGGAAAAGAGACCGACACCCACCTCGCTACAACCTTCTCTTAGCTAGTTGTAGAGAGTGATAAGGTCTCCTCTGACCCTCCTTTTCTCCAGACTAAACAATGTCAGTTCCCTCAGTTGCTCCTCATAGGACTTGTTCTCTAGACCCATCACCTTCATCATGCTTGTTGCCTGCACTAGTCATGTTGGTTGACTTAGAAGCTCAGCATGACCCAGCAATGTGCACTTGCAGCCCAGAAAGCCAACCGTATCCTGGGCTGCATCAAGAGAAGTGTGGCCAGCAGGTCGAGGGAGGGGATTCTCCCCCTCTACTCCACTCTCGTGAGACCCCACCTGCAGTCCTGTGTCCAGCTCTGGGGCCCTCAACATCAGAAGGACATGGACCTGCTCAAGCGGATTCACAGAAGGCCACAAAGATGATCAGAGGGCTGGAGCACCTCCCTTATGAGGACAGGCTGAGAGAGTTGGGCTTGTTCAGACTGGAGAAGAGAAGGCCCTGGGGAGACCTTATAGAGGCCTTCCAGTACTTAAAGGGGGCTACAGGAAAGCTGGGGAGGGACTCTTTATCAGGGAGTGTAGGGATAGGATGAGGGGTAATGGTTTTAAACTGAAAGAGGGTAGACTTAAATTAGATCTAAGGAAGAAATTCTTTACTGTGAGGGTGGTGAGACACTGGAACAGGTTGCCCAGAGTAGCTGTGGCTGCCCCCTCCCTGGCAGTGTTCAAGGCCAGGTTGGACGGGGCTTTGAGCAACCTGGTCTAGTAGAAGATGTCCCTGCCCATGGCAGGGGGGTTGGGACTAGATGAGCTTTAAGGTCCCTTCCAATCCAAACCATTCTGGGATTCTATGATTACAGTGTGTATATAGAGGGGAAGAAGAAAAACCCATTTGTGGAAGTATTTCTAGATGTTCAGTTCTGGTGTTTCTCCCACTGTTTCAATGGGGCTGTTTTTATAGGACACTAAAATCTTAATAAAGCTTGGATTCAGTAAAAACAAAGAATGTGAGAACAACTGTAGTTGTGGTTGTTCCCATCTTTTTGATATTCTTTCAGAATATATTCTACCATGACTGAATGTGTATATGTTCAAATTTCTTGAACATGTTCATGACTGGGTTAGGGGCAGATCCTGGATTCCTTTCACTAAATTCATTAAATGCTGTGGATATTGTGCTTGAGGATTATCTTGTTTTAAATCATCACCACAGATCATTTAAGTGATTTTAAATGCACTAATGAGCAGTTGATCAAGGGCAGAAAGCGCCTCAGGTACTAGCTATAACTGCTACTTGTGGCAGAATAGGAATGCCAAACATGAATTTCTTTTCTGTTCCCAAACTCTGTGTGGCCACTTCTATTTTCCTAATCTATTTAGTTTGAAAATGGATTTTTATTTCTTGATGTTTTTACAAGATGTAGCAAAACAGGGCCTTGTTTTCTGGTGATGATGCTGATGCATTATTTTAATAGAAAATAGTAATCAAGATTATAGTAACTATGTAGTAACATAAGAAAAATGGATATGATGATTCCTGGATCCCTAGAATCCTACTTTGTTGGAAAAAGACCGGAGGGGCTAATATGGGCTTAGGAGTATGGAGAAAAGGATCTTCTCTCCCTTCTGGGCATGCAAAGTTGAACATTCACTTTGCTTTGTGGTCTAAGTTTATTACTGAACGCTCTAGCAAGTCTGGAGGCATTTCCTAAATGAGGCTGCAACTGTATAGCTTTTCAACTCAGTTAGCCCTGTTTTCTGCATACTGCATTAATTATAATGGAGTTTACTTGGTTATGTGAGAAAAGAAAGGTGTGGGAGTCCCTGTAACCAGTTCCCTACTTTCCTATAGTGAGGTGGAATGGCTGCATCTTATGTGGCCCTTTGGCAGCAGCAGGTATCACTCCAGAATCTTAAAATGTAAATTGTGCTTAAAGGGGAGATGCTGGGAAAAAAAAAAAAAATCATTCAACAGCAAAGAAATAAGTGAATTAGTTTCCACTACCTGATGTGAGATTCCTTCAGAGTAGAAAGAATACCGAACTGGGTTGTGCTTTGTGTAATACAGACATGATAGGTTGGCCCAGCGTGTTTCTTCTCCACAGCGATCTTCTGAGGCCTTGTGGTCTTCTGTAAAATGAAAACTTGAGAGAAAGCAATCCTATCACAACTAATACCAAAGAAAAGTGTCCTAACAAAATTGCTATTCACAGGAATAGGAACAAATTAGATTGTATTTTACAAAGCAGTAGAACTGATATGTTACCATTAAAAAAAAGTAGCAAAAATGAAGACAAAACACTTAATTGCCTTAAGGAAAATCCCCTTTGTTAGAGTTCAAGCACAAGAAAATACTTGGCCTGTTTTTATAACATGCTTTTGCTGGATCGCAACCTTTTCTCTCTCTTCTCTGTTTATCTGAAAGTCCAACTGTGTTAATTTAACAAATTAATATAATGCATTAAGCTTGTAATATGATTAAAGGTATTACTAGAACTTTATAGAAAGACTGTTTTTTCTCATTCTGTTAGGAATTTTTCCCTGCAGTTGCATATGTGTACAAAACTGTAACTACATCTGGTTGAAAATTAATCTTTTTTTTTTGTTGTTTTTCCCCTGTGGGGAAAATGCAACATGTTTTGAAGAAATATATTTTTCAGTGGACGTTTTTCTGGGAAGGCCTTTTGCATGAGGAGAAGAAACAAGACCCCTTGCTGCCCCAGAATGGTTGATAGCCTGGTGTTTTTGGTGTGCCTCTGGAATGTCAGAGCTCTGTTGTTGTTGGAGAAGGGCCTGGAAACCTGGGTTTCTGATACTCTGTGTGAAAAACTTAATGATCAGGCTACTATCCATCTGGAAAGTGATGATGCTGCCTAGTTTTTCTCCTCTTTCCTTTGCTATGACCTCCTTTCCCCAAAAGAAACTTAAAATAATTTAGACATGCTTCTTTTAAATCTAACAGAGAATTAAAAAATTTCAAAACCTCTTTTTATCTCTCTGAGAAATAGATATTCTTTTCTAATCAGTCTTAACAGTAATGCATAGATCTGTTGCTCATGTTGTCTAGTAAAGAAAAAGCTATAATAATGATATAGAGTTTGCCCTTAGCAGTGAAGTGAAACAATTGTACATATATGGAGAGAAAGGCTCTGTTTGGAGCAGTGGAAAATTCTTGCATTTATTCCACTGAGACTTGCGAAGAAGCATCTTCCTGTCTGTGCACTTGTATATGCACTTAATATTTCTCTTTATGCATAGTGAAAACTAGAACTAATGTTGACATGTGAGGGCTGCTTTAAAAAATACAAAACCAAACAAAATAAACAAGTGTGAGGAAAAAATCCTGGTCATAAAGGCAGTGTGACTCTATGGAAGAATAAAAAATAGTCAATATGATATATCTGAATCTCTCCCAGTCATATAAAAACTTGTAAAACTTTAGCTTAATTTTATTGTTGACTATTACAGCATCTCTTCTGTAGTACAAATTCTAACTGAAATCAGTAAAGTGTCTTTCCAAAAGTTCAGCATGCATGTTAAGATATTACGGATAACTTTTTTAATGTACTTGAACACAGGTATGTCTAACTTTCTTTAAAGCTTCTATCAGTGGGGAAAGAAAGGTTATGGGTGGATCACACTCCCATAGGATGCACCTCATGTTTAGTACTTAATGTTTTAACGTTCATCACTTAAATGGGTTTTTGAGTGTACTTCTGACTCATTACTTTGCAAAAAGAAACAGACGTTGCCATGCATCTCCAGATGGGTTTCCACCTTGTTTAAACATTGGTGTTTTTCTCCTCTATTCTTTAAAAAAGATAATTTTTAATTAGATGCTGCTTTCCAGATAAGCTGCTCTTCATTTATAGTTCAAGGGAAGAAGACGAGGTAGCATTGGGGTGTATTTGATCTCTTTGAAATATTTCAGTCTGTCTTAAAAAACAGTGCTGTAACTTTCTCTTGAAAGGCTGCTGTGATATTTGGATGTTTGTTGGCTGGACTTGAAAGTATGCTTTGGATACTGTTTAGAAAAATCTAGTGCCCTGTAAGTGCAATACACAATAAAAGGAAGTAATGCTCAAGACCTATTGTGTGTGGATTGCTGCAAACTGCTTTTTGTCTTAATGCTTTCAGGTTGCTGACCTGGAGAAAAGGTTGTTTCTACATTTTATTCCAGTTATCCATGTGAAATGCTTCATTTGAGATCCTTTTCTGTTTTGCTTTGACCTGTTTTAACAGTTTTTAGTGCTGCCTGTTTAACACGTGTGCAGTGAACAGCTGCACTACTGAGTTCCTGCAGATGTTGTGAGCTAGTATGATTTTTATAACTACCTCTATGCTGTTCAGTCATGGAAGCCTTGATTTAGGAAAAAGAAATCATATTTAGTCATGGATGTCTTCAAATATCCTGACCTAGACCTAGAAAAAGCCAGTATGGTATTTTCTGGCACTCTCTGTACTGAGCTGTCTGGGATGGTTTTCTTCTGTGGCTCCTAAACACATCAGATAAAGTTTGGAGCCAATGCAGTAATTGTATGTTCCAAGTTCCTTTTCATATCTACAGCAATCCTGTTAATGTTACCTCTTTTAAAGCTCTTTTTTGGTAAATATCATCAGATAAAAGGCTATGCACTCTGGATTTCTGCTCTGTAAAAGTCCATTAAATAAGCACAGTATTACCAGCTGGCTGACTTCTGCTTTTAGTTTTAATGAGGGTTTTAGTGGGCTATTAACAACTACAGGTATGGCTTTTTTGACTTCCTGATTTGAGGGAGGAATTTTGCTTATCAGATCACCTCTGTTTTCCTGATTCCTTCATGTATGAACTTGCCCTAAGGGAGAGCTATCTCTAACTCTGTTTTTTTTATTAGTTCAAAATACCTATTAATCTGAAAATAGTCTTAGAAAGTGTATTCCACTGTTGAAATAGTGGCCATGACACTACTATTTTGTACCTGTACTTTGGTATAAGAATTTCATATGTTTAAAATTCATAATTGAGTTTCTTTTCAAGATATATGTCAGAAAGACAAACCGTAAACAGATGTGTATCACTGTGCTTATCTGGCAGTTAAGTCAGATATTAGGGCTGTATCATAGTGTGTGTGTCTGGAGGGGAGAGTTAAATTGCAGTGGCAGTCTTTCACACAGGTGTGCTATGCAGTTGTTATCTTTCTTTATATAGGTTTCAGCTGGGTTTGATGTTCTCCTTGCTCTGGAAAAGTAAAGAGTGTTCTGTGGTGTGTCCTAGACCTCTTTCTCTTCTCTCCCATCTTTACCACCAAATCACTGTATCGTAAGTTTATATGCAGGACTCTTTTTTTTTTTTTTTTTCTTTTTATGGTAGTTGCTAAATAATGCTGCCAGGTTTGTCAAGTCAGAAATGTAATCAATGCTCTACACAGCATTTTTTAGAGACTGAGATTGAATAGAAAATAAATAACAAAATTGGCACTGCTGGTCAAGAGTTGTAATGAGGTGTTTTCCAGGGGAAAGAATAGTAACAGTGAGGCCAGGACTTGTTGGTCCTATTCTCTGTGCTGGTGCACAGCATCACCTTTTTGTCCCTTTCTTATGCCCCACCAAAAAACCTTGGCTGCAGGCACCTCCAGTTTTGGGGAATTAGAAATATATAAGATTTAATCTTCACTCCTTTAAAGTAATTTTCTAGCTCTTTTCCTTGCTAAGATAGAATAGAAACCATAAGCTAATGGTAAATGTCAGCTAACCGCTAGACTTGAAAGAACCAGCAGCTGGCTTCTGCTTATGAAGCAGAGAAACTGTGTGGGAGGAGATGTAAAGAACCTCCTCAAATACCCACTCTAACAGAGGGGTGGGGGGGAGGCCCTACTGAGGATGGGATTTAACCTTTAGCATTCTTTTGCTGTTCTCTTATATTCTTCGATTTGGATGAAAATGCAAAATGGCAATTGATTTGTTTCAGGTAAAGGCATCAGACAAAGGCTGCATGCCACCTAAAGTTAATTTCTGATAAGAAATGGGGCACTTAATTTGCCTGTATCATTTTATATGTGTAAAAGATTTATGGTATGAATCTCATAAGCATTTTTGAAATGTATTTAATGAATAATTGTTTGCAAAGAGATTGAGTGTGCCTCAAATCAGATGCAGTGTTTCAGTGCAGCAATATTATTAACAACATCATTAGAGTAGTACTGAAATGGCAGCACTTAAACAAATGCATCTACCACAAATCTGAAATGATGGGTTTGTTTTGAGTACAAATAAACATAGGGGAAATAGATTGGGTGATATTCATTTATGATGTATAAACTGAGCTCAAAAATAGTCCACAGGTCTATGCTAATATAAATTGAGACAAATTCTAGGTTGGCAACATTGTTTGACCTAAAAGCTGCCTAAACAAGGCAACTAATGTTTCTTCTACTTCTAATAGGAAGTCCATACCTGCTGCTGAGGAAAGACAAAGCATTGTTTTCAAGTATTGTTGTTAAGCAACTTTCTGATATGGAAAATAATATACAGCCTCTTTAGTTCATGACACAATGATTTTTAACTTCTTTTAAAAAGGTTCAGGGTTGGGTAAACAGGCTAAAAACTGAAGAAAGGTCTTTTCTGAAAATTTTCAGTGACAAGACACTTAACCAGTGTATCTGAAAAATGTGCTGGCAATCTGGTTTTTAATTGGAGAACTTTCTGTATCTAGATGCTGATTTTACTGGGCAGATGAAACTGCTCTCAAGGAATGGTAAATATTGTTCAGTATGGGAAGATTGTTTTTACATGTTTGACGAACAACTCTCATAGGCAAAAAAAATGTGTAGAACTGCAAATCTGTTATTTCACCTGCTCTTCTTTTAGAAGTGTCCTTTCTTGTTTGCTGATGACTCCCACTATGGAGCACTTGTCCACAGTCCCAGGAATTACTATTAACTCCCCAAGTTGGGGGTGGGAAATTAGAAGTGGTGAGCAAGGGTTGGAAGGGTACCAGCTGGAGGATATTTGTGACAGATAAGAATAACAGGAAGAGAGAGAGAGAAAAAGAAATGGTCAGCACTTTTGGCTTTTTAAAAGTGGGGTGCAGATGACTTGCTGTTATGTTTTTGCAATGTCTTGTTTCCAGACTGCTGGCTTAGTCAGCCACATCTTTAATTTGCCCAGTCTATAACAGCTGCTTCTGCTGCTACCACAGAAAGTGAAATTATAGTTTCCAAGCTTTCATTTTGTCCTTCTTACCTATAATCCTCAAGTTCCAGTCTGTCTGACCACTCGACTAGGCTTTTTTAATTAGCTGATCTTTTGGGGGGCCCTTAAATATGTTTTACATATACAGAAACACTAAACAGCCTTGGAAACTCGATGAGATGAAAAACATCCTGCTGGGAATATAAAATGGCACATAGTGCCTAGAATAATGATTTCCATAATTGAAATTTTCATGTGCTTTATTAGAAGGCATCATTTACCTGGGGTCCTGTTCTTATGAAAAGAAAAAAAAAATGTTTGGTCATTTAAAAACTCGTCTGTTTAATTCAGTCTCTACAATGTTTTGTTGATTCCTCTGAAGAAGGCTAATGGGCTTGCTACAAAATACACAAAAAGCCTGAGATGAAAACTAGCATTCAAATATTTCTGTGCAATCTGTGGTTCAGATGTACTTACTTGATTTGCCCAAATGAGGCAGGTGGAGTTCCATAACGACCTTTCCCTTGTACCTCAGGCCACTGATCATTTGGCTGAGGTGGCACATTGTTAATGAAGTGCTAATACACAACATAATTTGGGAAGGTACACTCTTGTGTAGAAGGTAATAGCTCTCACTGCTGCAAATATCTTAATGTAATCGAAGAAAACAGCTTGGTTTAATCATTTGCTAATTGTATGGCACAACCAACTAATCTCTGGGATGTACCTTGGAGACCTGGTAACATGTTTCATCGACTTCTGGGGAACTGATACAGATGATGTTGGTCAAATTGCCCTCAGTTCACTTCATTTGCTGGTCTGTAGCTCTGTGATGATTTGTCTAGAAGACAAAGAAATAAAGGATTTTGTGTGATAGTTTAGGATATGCTCAATAGATCAGCCAATAATTGGTCTCAACATTGCCCAAGGAAAAATCACTAGTGTCACTATAAAGGCCTGAGTGTTTTTGTGCTATTTGTACTAATTATTTTCTTTGGATTTTCAGGTAAAATATGTTGTGCTTCAAGTTAGCTCTTAGTGAAATTAAATTATTCAGAATATTAAGTTGAGACACAATACTGTGAATAAGCCTTATGTTTTCAATAATTTAAACATTGTAAATATATAGGTCTGTGGTATTTTGTTTCATGCTGTTCTGGTTTGCTGTTCTTGTGAGATTATTCAGACATACAATGATAAAAATTTACCAGAAAGTGAGCTCTATGTTTATTTTTCAGTGCTGCAAATAAGTGTTGATAATATCCTTCTCTGAAAACTCAAATATTAAACCTGTGTGCATTGGTCTTTTTCTATAGTGTAGTTTTGAATTCATTCCTGTTTTAAAGAAAAATAATCCCACTTAAATACTCAAATACAGGTCTAGGTAAGAGCTTGATCTTTAATGGTGTACCGTGCACCAATCCTAGTGAAATCTGCAAAAATCCTGCAGTTTTTAAATAGCTCTGAAACTTGTTCCAACCTTAGCCTGCAATGTTCAAAGGCACCTGTGGAACTACACAAATGACTATCCCCTGTCCCTGAAGTACAGTCAGTTAGGTGATGGGATTCCCAAAGCCTTCTAAAGTCTTGGCGTTCAGGACTGAAAATGCCAGGGTTCAGGTAACAGATATTTGAGTTGCTTGTTAAAGCCACTTTATTAAATTGGACTCATTTAAATAAGTCTAGTATCAAGTAAGTATAGTATATTAAATCTAAAAAGAAATCATTTCAAATCTGCACTTTTCAATGGTCTAATGATTACTTTTTGAAGAGCTTGTGGTCTGCAATATACTGTAATTATACACCATATGCCTAAAAAGACTGATCTGTACTATTAACCTTAATGCAATTTCATGGAAGACATTTTGAGAATTACAGATCCATCTTGTTTAGCTACACCTTCTCCATTATGATTAATGGAGGAACATGGAAGTTTGAATTCTTTAAATAGCTTTGAAAAAATCTCTTGTTTGTTATTTGTCTATTTTACAGGATGTGAAAAAACCCTGTCACCCCTCAGGGAATTAAAGCACATTGCTTTAATTATATAATGCCTATTAATGCTAATAAATTTTATACTAAAGGCCTATGCTGTACCAGTGCCAACTAAAATATGTCTCCTTCCTTTTCAAACCCTGTGCCACATATTGCCTGGACATGCGGTCATTAAAATGAAGTTGGTTGCAACGACACACATTAGACAAAGATGCAAGATTTCATTTTGACTTTCAACAGCTTTTAAAAGCTGAAATAATTTTAGGATTTGATCTTCAAGTAATCTTTAAAAGCATTCAAATAGGAATAATGTTAGCTGAGCTGAGTGAGGTAACAGGCCACTACATATGTGAAATCAAGTGATAATATTTTTCAACTGCTACGGTGTTGCTATAATCTGATATAACTTGACTTTTGAGAGGCAAGATTCCTTTGTAGTGGTAGTCTGAAGAATGAGTTTACCAGATATATAAGAGAAAGAATGTTTATAACTCTTTATTCATAAATCTTGTCTCTTATTTCATACTCTGCTGTGTGTGTCTCACCTAGTCAATAACTGCAGCCCTTCTTTTTTCTTTCTTTTTTTTTTTTTCTAAATATAGTTCTGCTGTTAGTAGTCCTTCCAGAGTTTGACCCTAGAACTAAATCTCTGTGTCTTGCAGTATTTCTGGAAATCAGGCAATCAAATCACTCTTGATCTATGTGTTAAAGTGCAGCAGTTCTTCTACTTTCTATGGGTTGAGTACAAGAGGAGGTTGGGATCCACTTTATGAGAATTTGAGGGAGGAAAAAAAGTATCAGTAAGAGGATCAAACTGGTAGATGTAGACTTTTTTCACATCTCTGTAGTGAGTCAACATTTAAGATCCCTTTGTGTTAATGGAAAGAAAACATGGTGGTGGTTTGGTCTGGTTGAGAATGGAGACCAAATGGGAATAGCTGTGCACAAGAAGGATGGCATTTTATCAGAGCAGATGAGAGGATTTTGTGGCAGCAGGAACATGAGATGAGGAGGGGCTGAGTGATGGTTGGATGGTAAAACACATTAAAAAACCCCAAAAAAACATTTAGATACTGTCTGGCTATGAAAATTTAGAAAATTCCTAGACTTAGCAAGTGGGAAGACAGTGGGATTTGCCAAAGGGATGTGAAGAAATTTAATGAAAAATAAATGCAAACTTGTAACTAAATGTGTAATGTTTGAGGTTTTTTCTTATGTTCCCTGTTCTTCACCTCAGATGTAATAAGGAGAACAGGGTTGTTTCTCAGCAGGATCTTTGTTTTTTCATGGATTGTTCTTGACTATCCCGATCCCTATATAATGATCAGTGGTGATCTCCTGAAGTGGTTTGATTAGTTAGTCAAAGGATTACCAGCCCTTTCTCAAGCCTATCAACAGAGCAGTGTTCAGGAGCAGACAGAGGGAAGAGTGAGGGCTGTGAAGCAGCAAGTGGGTTCAGAGTGAGAACTGTGCCACACTGTCATGGCCTGGGTCTGGGTGGGCTGGGGAGATGCCCCAGTGCATGGCTGGGCTGAAGGGAGGGGAACAGGAGGGTGAGGAGAGGGTAGAGAGCTGGGCTCACTGCTTGCCATGCTCTCTGTAGGGCAGGGGGCCCCTGGGAGTCCTTTTGTAGAAAGCTCTCAGCAGTTGTATTTTATCCTCAATCGCAAACCTGTCGATTCAGGGCATTAATCACATTTTTAGTATTTTCATTACATAATGTTTTCTATGTTCTGTTTATACAGCATTAGTGTTTCTGCTGAAAGACTGGAAGACGGGCTGAGTTTGGGTGGCTCTGCCACCAGGTATGCAGAAGCAGCCTCACATAAAAGAAAAAAGGGCTATTATAAGCAGAGAGTTTGTAAGAATGATGAGCCATAATTCTCAGAGTTGGGAGCATTTTGAAAACCTTACTGATGACTAAGCCTCCGTTTTACACCTCTACTTCCCAAATTCCCAGTCTGGTGGGATCTCATGCTATTTTTAACAGTAGCTACTTTTGCCGCTGAGTCCTAATGGATTGGAATCACACTTGAAATAATTCATAGTTTTTAATCTTGTATGCTGTTGTTGTAAATATCCTTTTTATTTTTAAATTGGTGAGAAACTTGAATCGTCCCAAATCTTCCCACTGTCAGTTGCACTTTTTTCCAACTTTCTGACTAGTTTCAAAGAGAAATTATGTTCTTGCTTTTTCTTCTGCTCTGTTTGTCTGCACTCACCTCGCTGCTGATCTCCCTGCTCACAGGCAGACCCGTTCCAGCTCAGTGATGAGTGCCAGTCATGATAGTGTAAGAAGCCAAAAGTAGTAAACTTGTTATGAAAAGCTTGCAAACTTGGAAGTGCTTAGGTGCCAGGGTTTTAAACTCATTGCAACTTTATTAATGACACCCTGGGGGAAGAATCTTTTAATAGTAAACACATTCAAACAGATTTGAGCTTAAAAAGCTGGTTTTGCTTTGTTTTGCTTGCGCATGTACTATAGCACTACCAGGAGATGATTTAGAGCAACAGTGGTGAACTCTTAGCTTGGATCATGTTGAACTGAAGGTTTTCCATGACTGAAAATGTTTTTCCTGCTTTATGGGAGCTTCCCTGACTCCCACCCCCCGTAGCACTTTGCAGTTTAAAAAGAGCCATGTGTTAAAAACAGCATTCGTTGAGCTTACGGCATAATCAAATATGATTTCATTTTTTTCTTGAAACAGTCATCCCTGCTTTGCTTTTGAAACTACACATGTGCTAGTGTGTTATTCTTCTCTCTGGTAGTTTCTACATGAAATCTATTTTCCCTGGAAAATGGAATCTTTGTGTCTTTGTCTCCTCACTGGCTTTCAGGCATGTTTTGGCAGGAGCTCCGACTGTCGAGGTACTGGAGAGGAGGGGCCTTGCACTCATTTGTCAGCTTTTCTTGCATCTGTAATTTTTGTCCACTCAGCAGTACTGGAGGGGCTTAAAAAAGGGGGAAAGCTCGTAGCTGTTGAAAGTCAAACTCTTGAAATAATTGCCAGACTGTAACAGTTTGGGAAAGGTGTGTATGTGTGTGTGTGAGAAACTACAAATGTTTTGGCTAAAACCAGCTTTAGATTTAATGTTTTAACAACTCTCCGTTTCATGTAATTACATGCCTTTTCCCCATATAGCTGTACATGCAATGGTACTGTGTTTATAGGCTTGTTTCTTGTGTGTTGATAAACTGGCTTTTTTTATTGGTGATGAAAATTATTTCACTGGTGTTCAAGACCTGTTTGTTTCCAACCAACAGCTTAATTTAAAACATTTAAAGTCTTCTCTAACTTTTGTCCTAATCCTCCATTGCAATCTTCCTTTGCAGGCCATGCACTTTCATCTCCTTGCATAATGCAACCAAACAGAAATTAGTTATTTTTTTTCTTTTTTATTAGAAGAGAGATCCCTTCTTACTGAAGAAAGCATTTTTCTTCTTCAGCTTTTTATGGAATATTAACGTTGATCTCTCCTCCTCATTTCAGTAGGCTATTTAAGCTCAGAGCTCATACTGTGAGCTGTTAATTAATCAGTGTGACAGATGAAGAAAGTATCCAACTATGAAAGAAAACCTTACTTCAGTGACTAACAATAAGGATGTGAGCCCGAGTGATTTAAAGGATTTTTTTTTTTGTGAATGTGTGATAAGGAGTCTTAAGCTGTTTGAGGTAACGATGGTTTTTTTGCTCCGTTTGTGTCTCTGCACAAACATTAAAGGGCTCATCAATATTTTGTCTTGAAAAGTCTAGACAGGAGTTAAAAGAGCCTCTCCTACAGTTTGAAGAGATCCTGTTTCCCATAATTAATAACAGGAAGCAAGTAAATAATGCTTTACTGACAAACGAAACTGCAACAGCAACATGTACCCAGAAACATTAGCTCCTAGCTGAGAAATGTAGCTGAGGTCTGTTGGTTTTCGTGTACAGGAAAAGATTGCTGTGGAATCGCGTTAGAGCTTTGCTCAAGTCTAATTCAGTTATGTGATAGCAGACTAAAAGTCCAAAAGTAACGATAATGTATTTTAATTATTGAGAGTGATTCCTGACCTTTGTTTACATCTATGTTACAGTCCAAGAACTCTTCCCCCATCATGATTTGAAACTCTTTGAACTCAAAAGGAGATTTTCATGTTTATTTAAAAGCTACCAGAAGGCATTTCAGACATTTCCTGGAACAAACTGTATATATGTATTTTAGGAAGATAAGAAATGAAAGGAAACTTGAGGAAAAGCTTTTAATTTTCCTCCTTTTTGAAGATTGTATTTTCCCTTCAAAGATACCTTTCCAGAAAGTAGTTGGAAACCCTTCCCTTCTCCTCCCCAATTTCTCTCATTAAAATCAGTTAAACAAAAGGGGAGTTAGATCCTCATCTCTTCTGTACCAGTGTAAAACCAGAGTAGCACTCTTTATCTCGCTGAACTGTTAAAGTCATTTCAGTAACTCCACACTGCAATGGCAGAAATTCAGTCTTGCCCTTGCCTGCCATACTTGTGACTTTCTTTGGTTTTGGGGTTACATTTGGGGCAGGGGCAGGGGGATGAGAAGGAGGAGGTTTCTGTGTGAGGTTGGAAGGGATGGTTGTTTTCCTAGGGAGCGGCAATGGCTGAATGCAATATTCAGAAGCACTGGAAAGCACGTTTAACTCTGTGTGCTGGACCTTAGGTCTGAGCTTGGTGAATTACAGGTTCATCGTCTGGCATGTTGACTATATGATACAACTGTGTAATACACACTGTAAGTCATCTTAGTGCTGACCTTGAAAAGAGAAGAAAAGGTAATTTGTTTCACTGATTCTTAGATACACTAGACAGTAAAATCCTACTTTAGCTATTTCATTTACAGTTAACTACTATAATTAATTTTTCTTTTTCCCTATAGAAAGCCCAACAGCTCATCTACTAAAAATGACAAGATAGGCCAAAGTAAGCCTGTTTGTCGGGCTAATGTTTTTCCTTTTCTGTACATTTTAGAAGATTAACAGCCGTTGCTGTACAGGAACATGGCAATGAATACTAAATAGTCCATCCATAAGGCATTTTGGAAGGAATTCAGTAAATTCAAAGAAGATATCCCAACATTGTATCCCATAAATTTGTTTATTTTTTCCACTGACTGTAGCTAATACTGTGAAAGAAACAGACTATATATCCAAAGAGAAGACACAGTATTTACAATACCTTGTCAGGTTAAAACGTTTACTGGCAGATATTCTTTTACTGTTGACTGATTAAATAAGAGGTTTGAGCACATATAGCTAACTTTAAGCACAGGCTTTTTACATTCAACTCAATGAGATTATATATTTCCATAGTTCATAATTGGACTTCTGTTATTTTCTAAATGCATTTCCCTCCCCTGCTAAGTACTGAGTTCTGTCACCTTGAATCATACATGCCAGTATCCATCTAGACTTACAGCTTTAAATGAGACGGCTTATGGAATATGGTGCTACTTGACACAAGTGCTTGGTTTCTTACTGCAAATAAATATCTGATGTCACTTCAAATGACTATTGTAATCGGAAGAAGTCAAAAAGACAACTGTTGCAGGTATGCTTTCAGGGTGACTCTATAAGGTTTTATGTCAAGTTTTTTTCCCTAACTCAGAATTGTAATAACTAGTCAATTCCTGAGGGAAGTTTATTGTGGACAAGGTGCATTTTCTTTACCACAAAAAAAGTTACATTACACAGCAAAGCTTTGAAGAGAATTGTGTGAATTTTTCATTTATTTGGGACCTTTGAAAATCAGGTGTTTATATGCTGCATATAATAGGTCTAGGGTTAGAAATATCTCTAATTAAAAACAAAACAATATACAAGCCTTTTAAATAAACAATTGAAGTATCTTCAATTGCACATCCCAGAGACAATTTTCATATCAAGCCTAATCTTTGTATTCAGCTTTTGATATGCATTTTGCATAACTAAGCAGGAAATTTTTCATGTTTAGGGTGCTTCTTTTAGAAAAAATGTGATCCATCAGTGGACACTTTGAATTCTTTGAATTGTCAGATTATACATTACTGGAGTTGTGTGCACCGGTATATGTAGGTTGATTAAATACATATTTCAGAGAGATATAGTATAGAACAAGTATAGTAAATAGTAGAATGGTGTAAAATAAGGTTCCTGACACAGACCCAGTTTAATCTAAAAGATGCTATTATGAAAAACTACAGTCCTAACAGGACTGGGTATTGGTAGCAGAATTCTGTTATCTTAAACCTCATAGGTACATAATTTCCAGTGAAACTCTCTAGATAACTAGCAGTTTCCAAGATGTTATCTAGATTTTCTGCTTATCTTATGTGGTATTGGAACTATCATCTTGTGCCTTTTTCCAAAAGGCTGAAGGCTGTTTTTTAATAGGGTATTATCCAAAGCCTGCTCTGTTAGTTGCAAGGTTCAAAGTAACTGTAGGTACCCTGATTATACCGCACCTTTTAACACAATATTTCCTTTTGTCCTCTAGGATTAATTAATTTGGACATATTTTAATTTGTGTGTGTTTGTGATTGGAACTGATGCATTCCTTCTCCACCATCTGTAAATATTTTTGATGGTCTAATTTATTCAAGGGTAAAGAGAAGTTTATTTCTGATTCATCAGTAGGCTCCTTGTAATAAACTTTACTAGAATAAAATGAAGTAAAATGCATTTACATTCAACTTAAAATATTAGAGTTTCTAATTACATTCCAGATTATTATTTACATATTCGAAGGGTTTATTTTTATAGTGCTTCCCATTAGGGTAGGAACTCTTTTGCAACTCCCTTTAATTCACAGAAGCTGGGAAGCTCTGCTTATTTCTTTTAAGCAATAACCTAATTTTGGCACACAATTAAAACAAGGTATTTCCATTCATCCTCCTTTTAAAAGAAATAATGATTGTATAGGTGAAAATACTGTAAATTCCTGTGAATGTGTGAAAGTAGATGTGTGCAGATAGATTATGACTTAAAGAATTTGCCTGAAATGTTACTTTTACTATGACTAATATTGGCCAGCTCTTGGAAAGTTCACCCTGCTGTGCGTAGGAGCTCTACAGGCTGCCAGTAAGCACTGCAAAAGAAAAAATGTTCTGGGCGACCAGCAGGTAATAAAAACTATGTATTGCCAATAGGATATATGAGTTCGGGCATTTAATTTTCAAAGGTGTTCACTTTAGAGATTCAACTAAAAAAAAGTTATAAACTTTTAGTTGTTTGTAAAATATGTAACAGAAGATACTTGCTAACATTAAAAGATTTTTAAAATTATTGTTTTCTGTAAAGTGGCAGACACTCATTGCTGCATTTATTTCAGCAGAAAGAGCTGACTGATGCTATAGAGTGGAGAAGGCTCCTGGCTCTCTGAAGTCTTTCTCTCTGTCATACACCCTAGAAGGGTGTTGAGAAGGCGAGGCAATGCCCTGGGAGTCCTCACTGTGTTGTCTCTACCATGACAGTCAGTAGTAGTGTCAAAAAAAGAGAGAAATGGAAATACTCCAAATGCTTATTCTGGAAGGAAAGACTTTTGCTTTACACAAAACAATAATTTAAAAAAAAAAGTAAAATTTCTTGCAATACCTGTTTCAACCATCAGAGACTCAAACTGACGTGCAAAACTGTCAATCAGAGGAGGAAATAATAACCTGTATAAGGAGATGAATATTTTTTTAGCAGCAGAGAAGTAAAGGAATACCTGCTGCTATTATTATTTCTTGATGTCCTAGTTTAAGCTCAGACTCATCAAATCAATGTGTATGATGTTCTTACCCCTTCAAACACTGTATTATTTTGAAAAGCCAGGAGATGGGAATATGTGATGATGAAACCAGGTTTCTGTTTGTTTGCTTAAATGTTCTCATAAAGTTTTTTGTAACTACCTTGGGCGGCTTCTTTCCATAAGCATTATTTCTCCCAGGTTAACTAAATACAATGTGACCAGTTAAATAAGTGTATTTTTTGTTTTTATAGTAAAGCATCTAGGGAGACAGAATAAAGGCCAAGAATACTTTCCTCTTCCACTGCGTTTTTTCCTGAATGGGATGATTTTCCATTCTCACAAACAGCAAGTTCTATTCTCTTTTGTAAGTAGCCAGCACTTTTTCTTTTTTCTTTTTTGAAAGTTCGCATGATTTATTAGCTTGTATTCTTGACATAGGTGTAGTAGAAGCCTTCCTTTATGATACAGGAAGGGAGTTTTGTTAAATAAGAAAACCACAGACTTTTACACTTTTTTGCCAAGCTCTGCACAATGCTTTTTCCTTGAGTAAAGTTAGTATAGGAAGTGGAACTGATACGGCGAACTTGTTTCATGAGTTCATAAATCATACCATTCAACAAGAAATTTTTAGTAAATAATTTTCTTCACAGTATGTTGAATAATTTTTTGTTGCATGCAGTGAGTCTTGCTTTTGAGTAGTATGGTATGTAATGCCTTCATTTTACTAATTAAATTAGCATATATAGAAAGCACCATGTAAATGCTCCACGCCTTCAAGTTAGGACATGAAATACTTTTCAGTGTTTCTTCTCCATCTTGTTTCACTTCCAGAAGTTAAATCCGCTCTTTACCTGCAATAAGGTCATAGTTGGGAGGGGAACAAAAAACTATGGGGGCATACGTTGTTCTACGCTGAGTTTTGGTTTGCTGAAAGAATTTGGCCTTTGGTGCTGTTCCTCCATCACGTTGGCAGAACAGTGTGTGCCCTAGCAAGTGTTACTGATGCTGTAGATACTATAGTCTGCTGTAGTGATGTTGGTTCTTTGAAGAGGTTTTAACAGTTCATTTTAACTCTTTTAATGGGATTTTTTTTTAATAATTCTGTATCCAGCAAAAATATTGTATCTCATGACACTGAGTTCTGACATTGCAGAAGAGTGCTATGACTCTGCATTTTGCATGCTTCTAGACAAAATTTCTCTCTGCAAACGCAAAGAGTACTTAGCAAACTGAGACCTGCTCTGTATTCCTTTTGTTACGTTATTTGATTGACTATTAATAACATTTTTCCTCTTAAATGTGTAATTATATATCTTTTTAGGGATTATTTCTTTAAAATTTTTCTACTGATCCTTCTGCATTAAAATACATAGAGAACATTCTATAAAAATCTCCATCATTAAAAAATCAACAACCTAAATTACCAGAATGCTTTGAAGTATATAAAGAGTAGTGTATTCAAGTTTTACTGATTTTTTTTTTTTCTTTCTTTTTTTTTTTTTTTTAATCTGGAGATGTCTAACCTTCATGAGTTTCCCATCCAATCAAATTTGAACTCAGAAGAAATTTTAGTCAGCCTCCACCTTTTATTCCCAAGCACAGTGCCATATGCTTGGCTTGCACTTGATAGAGGAAGATATATATTTGTTAAATATTTGCATAGCTCTCTTTTAATCATAGAAGCCTTTCTAATTTAATGGGGTTTAGTCTTTGTAAAGAAATAACTATATCTTTTGTTGGACAATATTCTTTTTTATGATACTTTAATAAAAAAACAGCATTTTTTGTCTTGTGAGGCAACTTTCTAGTGTTAAAAACCAAGAAAAGCAAGTCGATTTGCAGTGAGATTCGCAGTGAGAAATTTCTTTTATGGGATTTGTCTTAAATATTAAGATATCTCAGAATGGATATAGTTTTTGTACTTACTAGAATTTTTTCTTCATGCCACACCTCAAACAGAACAATCTTTACAGATCCTCTCAAGCATTCCCTATTTATTTTTTTTTCCAAGTGTATACCTAGCCGTCTTAAAAGATTTAAAATGGAAGATGAAGGCTGTGGTAATAATGAGGCTATTCTGTCAAACTCCTGTGAAACCTGGGGGTTTTCTCTGTGAGAAGTTCCCTGCAATTCCTGACAACCAAACAACACAGTTTCATGAATGAGAAAATGGCAGCCTGCCATAATTTTGATAATTGTTGAAGATGCTTTTCAACAAGAGTAGCATCTCTTAAGCCTTGTTATCTATAATACTATGATGAAGGTTTCAAAGACCCAGGAAAATGTTATCGAGTGCCCTTTGTCAGCTATGCATTTGCTTAGCTCTGGTCATAAGCAGAGGATGAGAAGACCTTTATCTTGTCTGGTTTGTTCCAGGTACCGCCTGTTTTGTGACAGTGGAATCTTCTGGCAGCAAAAGAATTATTTTAAATACAGAGCTGACTCTCTCAATCCTTTTCCTCTTCCCCCACAGAACTACACTAATCAAAGTCCAAAAGTCAACCTTCCCCTCCCCTGAATAAATTTGCATGCCTCTTAACAATTGCTATTCTCTTTTAAAATACCTAAAAGGTCAATTTGGATCTGGGATGTGATAGTTCTATTATTAAAATTAACTACTTTATCTGGAGGACTGGTTAGGGCATTTTTATGTTTTATTAAATGGTTTTACTGGATATTTAATTTGAAAAGTTCACATAAATAGTTGCACTTGTCTAAAATGGACTAAAAGCAATTTAATAGAAATTATGCAGTAGGTATTGTTGCACATAGGATTTCTTGTGAAAGTTCCCCACAAATACTACATTTAGTTCTATCTTGGGTTAATTATACCAAACAACTTTGAGGTACTTCTGGCCCATAACATTAAACTTGTTAGGAGGCCACGTTGTTTTATGCTTGTGTGAGGGTGAGATAAAATAACATAACTCACTGTGTTGAATACATATGACCACCGAATGCTAGGTTGCCAATTTGTATAAAGTCCTGTACATATAGAAATGAATCCCTGTATACCATTCATTGATATTTTGTTTCAACTGGCAAAGTGATAAATATTTCATGACCACAGGTAAGCAGGAAACACCCTTTTTCCAGTCCACAAAACTTTGAG